>NC_065593.1:482663-798663 GCF_024542745.1 Macaca thibetana thibetana | reverse complement strand
CCCACTGGTCCCCAAGGTGGGGGCTGGGGACTGCCACTGGCCTCCTGGGCCTTCCTGGGGAGGGCAAGTGGGGAACAGAGAGCTGCCCTGCCCCAGGCTTTGGCATGCAGCATGAACAGGATGGATGCAGGGAAGGTGGGGTGGGGCCTGGAATCAGGACGTAGGCCCCTGGGCCAGCCTGGGAAGCAGGAGGGCCTGGGATTGTGGTTCTGGGGGCTCGGTCCTGAGTCAGGGGTGTTGGTGGCTGGTGGGCCGAGCTGAAGGGAGCAACTGGGCACAGGGCCATGATGCCGGTGTCTTAGGAGGGGTCCCAGAGGAGGGCTGCCGGGCCGCAGCGTGGAGGACACCGCATCGTGGCAGGGCCCCACGACTGATGCCCACATGCCGCCCGTGCCTGCCCTTGGCCGTGCCTCCTGGCGCTGCCCACCTCCGTCAGGCCTGTCTGCCCAGTGGCTTCTGCAGATGCCTCCCCAAAGCAGTGGCCCTGGAAACCTCAAACAGCCTCATGTCAAGGGCATGAAGGCCATACAGGACCGGGGGAGGCCGAAGCAGCTTGCTGGGCCCCTTGCAGCTTCCAGATACCAAACCTGACTGCAGCAGCTCCAGAGAGGGCCCCAGGCGTTCTTCCCCTGACCCCAGTCCTGGGCGCATGTCCCTGTCACCTCCCTGCCCTGCATTCCAGGGCCACCCTCCCTGGTTTCTCTGGGGAGGCCATGTCCAGCTGACCCTCTCCCAGCTGGTCCCCTGCCCAGGGTGGCCGGCACCACCTTCTGCCATGCGGCCCATGGCCGGGATTGCACCTGGCTCTGCTGACGCCTCCTGGTGGCTGTATGGAGTGCCCTGACTGTCCTCGCCTGCATCACTGTGCTGATGCCCCCAGGGGCTTCCAAGGCCTGTCCCAAGGTTTGCATGTGCCAGTGTGTGTGGTGATGCGATGACAGGCCAGGGGCCTGCCTCACTGGGGCAGGGCTGCGAAGGGCTGTGGATGCCAGCGGTGCATTCAGACCTAATCAGGAGGTGTGTGGGGGGTGGGGAGCACTGCTGCCTGGGAGGGTTGCTTTGGTGGTGTCAATTGGCAGCTGAGGCACACATGGGAGGCCTGCCCAGGACGGCTCTGGGTATGGGGATGGAGACAGCTCCCATCCTCTTGCCATTCTGCTCTCACCTGGCTTAGCCTTCTGGTCAACCCCACAGCCTCCTGCCGTTGGCATGGCACACTGCATCCCGGATGGCTGGGGCAGTCCCCAGGGCGGTGTGGGCAGACACTCGTTGGGCAAGTCTGCAGGGACTTCCAGGTGGCAGGGCTGGTTCTAGGCCAGCTCTGCCCTGACCCCTGTTGTGACCTTCCCCAGCCTTAGTGTCTGCTGAAGACAGGAGTGAATCACACCTACCTCTCAGGGCTGCTGTCGAGGGTGAGTGAGACCCGGCAAGTCCCGGGAGCCCCTAGGTGCTAATCAGCGCTGAATTTGAAGCTGATGTCTGTGCTAGCATTTCCATCACCAAGATCCCCGTTTTTGATATCTCTCATCATCAACCCCATGCTTTGTAAGATTTTGTTAGAAATGATAAATCCCAGCCTTTGGGAGGCCAAGGCAGGAGGATCATTTGAGGGCAGGAGTTCACAACCAGCCTGGGCAACACAGGGAGAGCTCATCTCTACAAAAAACATAAAAAATTGGCTGGGCATGGTGGCACATGTCTGTAGTCCCAGCTACTCAGGAGGCAGAGGTGGGAGGATGGTTTGTGCCTGGGAGGTTAAGGCTGCAGTGAGCGCCACTGCATTCCAGCCTGGGTGACAGAGTGAGACCCGATCTCTTTAAAAAAAAAAAAGGCCGGGCGCAGTGGCTCAAGCCTGTAATCCCAGCACTTTGGGAGGCCGAGATGGGCGGATCACAAGGTCAGGAGATCAAGACCATCCTGGCTAACATGGTGAAACCCCATCTCTACTAAAAAATACAAAATATTAGCCAGGCGTGGTGGCGGGCGCCTGTAGTCCCAGCTACTCGGGAGGCTGAGGGAGGAGAATGGCGTGAACCCAGGAGTTGGAGCTTGCAGTGAGCTGAGATCTGGCCACTGCACTCCAGCCTGGGCAACAGAGCAAGACTCTGTCTCAAAAAAAAACACAACCAAAACTTAAAAAAAAAAAAAAATAGAAGTAGGCCGGGCGTGGTGGCTCACGCCTATAATCCCAGCACTTTGGGAGGCCGAGGTGGGCAGATCACGAGGTCAGGAGATTGAGAACATCCTGGCTAACATGGTAAAACCCCGTCTCTACTAAAAACACACAAAAAATTAGCTGGACATGGTGGCCGGTGCCTGTAGTCCCATCTACTCGGGAGGCTGAGGCAGGAGAATGGCGTGAAACGGGAGGTGGAACTTGCAGTAAGCTGAGATCACCCCACTGCACTCCAGCCTGGGCGACAGAGGGAGACTCCGTCTGAAAAAAAAAAAAATAGAAGTAGTGATAACAATGAAGCACAGATGGTGTTTGTTCAGAAGGTTTGTTTTCCGTTCTGCAGTAGCAGCAGCACTGGCCTGTCGACAGTGCAGGTGGCCGGGATGGCCTTGCTGACCTTGTGCTGGGACCACGTGGGGACCTTTGGAGCACAGCCCACAATCCTAGTGCAAGGAATGTCCCATTCTTCTGATGCCCTGGGAGGGCTGAGCATCTCTTGTGGGTCCCCCTCCCCTGTCATGGCCTCTTAAAGCCTGAGCATGGGGTCTACTCCACAGTGTGGGAGCCTGGGGCCAGAGTCCCACCCATCTGACCCATTTTGTGCCAGGGATTTTGTGTGCGTGGACTTGTTGTTGTTGTTGTTGTTTTTTTTTTGAGACGGAGTCTCGCTCTGTTGCCCAGGCTGGAGTGCAGTGGCGCGATCTCGGCTCACTGCAAGCTCCGCCTCCCGGGTTCATGCCATTCTCCCGTCTCAGCCTCCTGAGTACTTGGGACTACAGGCGCCCGCCACTACGCCCAGCTAATTTTTTTGTATTTTTAGTAGAGACGGGGTTTCACCATGTTAACCAGGACGGTCTCGATCTCCTGACCTTGTGATCCGCCTGTCTTGGCCTCCCAAAGTGCTGGGATTACAGGCGTAAGCCACCGTGCCCGTTCCATGGTCTTGTTTAGTCTTCGTGGCTACCCAGCAACCTGGGTGTGTTATCATCACCCCATCTTAGGAGTGAGTAAACCGAGGCCTGGTGGGACAGTCACCTGCTCAAGGTCATGAAGGACTGTCCTGGGAGCATGGCTTTGTCTTTACAACTCCTGACGCTTGCTCATCCTTTCCCAGAGGTCATGGCCCCTTCACCGGTTCGTGGAACATCAAGGGAGGAAACCGAGGTGTGCACAGAGAGGGAGAGCGGCTTGCTCCGAGGCCGGCACGGGCCGGCGCTGTGATGGTTGCTTAGCTGAGGTGTGGGGAAGGCAGGAGCTGGGGCCCAGGCTGGGGACCTCTCTGCTGCTGCACTGGTGCTTCACCTCAGGCGTGTCCCGGGGCCCCTGGAGTCAGCGTCTGCACTGGACAGTCTCTGAGGCACCGTCCGGCGCGAGCAGCCTGCTGCTGGGGCTCTACTGTGCTCAGTGAGCCTGGCTGCCCCTTCAGACGGAGCAGGGCACTGGAGTTGGCTTAAAGCAGGTCTCTTTGTTTCTTCTTTTCTTTAAATTGCCTGCACTTGAGTAACCTTTATCGCACAGGGCAGGAATCTCAAAGGGGCAAAAAGACAGTCTCTTGTTTCTCCTCGGAATACTCTGTGCAGAGACCAGCATTTTCTTTCCTTTTTTTTTTTGAGACAGGGTCTCACTCTGTTGCCCAGTGGCACAGTCATGGCTCACTGCAGCTCAGACGATCCTCTCACCTCAGCCTCCCAGGTAACTGGGACTGCAGGCACACACCGCCACACCCACTACATTTTTGTTTTGTTTTATTTTTTGTAGAGACGGGATTTTTGTCATGTTGCCCAAGCTAGTATTGAACTCCTGAGCTCAAGTAATCCACCTACTCCGGCCTCCCAAAGTGCTGGGATTACAGGCATGTGCTGCGCTATCACGCCTGGCTAATTTTTGTATTTTTAGTCGAGACAGGGTTTCACCATGTTGGCCAGGCTGGTCTCAAACTCCTGACCTCAAGTGATCCTCCTGCCTTGGCCTCCCAAAGTGCTGGGATTACAGGCGTGAGCCACCTCGCCTGGTCTGACCAGCATTTTCTTTCTCACATTGCTGTCCTCCTGCTGCTCTTGGCTCTTCCTGTCCCTGGGAGGCCGCTCCTCACATCCTGCTGAGGACCTGCAGGATCCTCACCAATTGCATGTGCCAGCCTTTTGATTCTATAAACCCTGGGCCTCAGTTTCCCCATCTGCAGCATGGAGATCACATTAGTCCCTGCCTCAAGGGGTTGCTGAGAGGATCAAATGAGATGTAATGAAAGTAATTTGCATAGGCCAGGAGCATAGTAGGTGCTCACTAAATGTTAGTGGGTGTTATAGTGTGGGGGTGAGCCGCTCAGTGTGGAATTTCTGGGTGCAGAAGAATGGACATTTTGATGGTCATGGGGCATGGAGGACCCAGACCGGTGAGGTCTGGCCATGGGAGGCCAGGCCGTACCATGATGCCCGCAGCCACCTGCTGTGGGCCCCCTGTCTTTCACACGCCTTGTGCCCAGGCCACTCTGCCCAGGGTCCTCCCGTGTTGCCGCCTTCTCTCCTCAGCGAAGCCCACGCCTCTGGCCCTTCCCTATGTCCTTCCCTCCAAATCACAAGTGGTTCCATGTTGCAGGCGGGCCATGGTTGTCTCTGCTGGGCTGTGGGCATCGGGCGGGAGGACCCTCTGGCAGCCATGGGTGCCCCTGTGCAGCTTAGCACCTGGCCTCCCACTGGACGTTAGGGGTGCTCCCGAGCCATACCGGTCCGGAGCATCACTGGGGAGGGGGCACTGCCAGGTAGGTAGGCTGGGGGTCTCCAGTGCTCTGCAGGTGGAGAAGTCCCTGTAGGGTGGAGAGGTGGGGAGGGTGTGAGGCCCTAGAGGCCAGGCCCTGACCAGGTGGCCTCGCACAGCCGGGCAGAGGCAGGGCAGGGATTTGGAAGGCAGAGCCTTGGTCACTCCTCCTCACCCTAGCCTGCTGCACTCCTACGAGGTGAGGATAGAGAAGGTAGGGCCTGCAGTGGGCATATGTGAGGCCGGATGGGACAGCCTGGGCCTGGCATGGAGCAGGCGCTTGGGTAGATGGGAGGACCTTCTCCTTGTCCTGCATCCTCTCCAGAGCCTGAGACAGGGGCCCCAGGACCTCAGGGCAAGGGGCCCTGCCTGAAGGTGCATGGCCACCCCCTACTGCCTGCAGGTGCTTGGCAGTGGCGCATGCAGCGCCTCAGGACCTCTGATGGCACCTGTCCTGGGGACAGGGGCCAGCGTCTGGCAGATCGCAGCCAAACGCATTCACTGTCGAGGTACATCTGCCCACGTAAAAGCCTGCGCCCACTTCTCAGGGCCTCAGTTTCCCCGTGCCGTGGAGTGGGCTGGCTTCGTTGCTGTCCCTCTGAGGGACCCTGCGGAATAGAGGTGGCCTGGGGCAGGGCGGCGCCTCTTGCTGTTCACATCTCCCAGCCCCTGTGGCTCCTTCTCTGGCGGGCCCAGCACTTCTACAGTGGAACAGGGACCTCCTGGAACATCCAGAAGTCAGGCGAGGGCAGTGAACTAGGAGCAGGGGTTACTTCTGTCGTCGGAAACCTGGTGATGCTCCTTCACGTGGCGCGGTGTGGCGCGGCGTGGTGTGGCGTGGTGTGGCGTGGTGTGGCGTGGTGTGGCGTGGCGTGGTGTGGCGTGGTGTGGCACGGCGTGGGGGCTGTCTTTATGAGTGGAGGCAGAGCAGAGGCTGTGAGGAGGGGTTGTCACCTTGCCCCTGTGGGTGACCGTTAGAGGGCCACACAGCTCAGTCTCCCCAGGCCCAGGATGGAAGGAGCAGCCGAAGTGGGGGCCCTGCCCTCAGGCTGTTGCTGTTTGGATGTTGGAGCCGGGCAGACCTGCCTTTACGGCCACTCCTCACCAGATGCCCACCGTGTGGCCTCTCTGAGTCGCCTCTTCTCCCGCACGCTTGGTACAACAGATACGTGAACCTCCCCTGCTCCCTCGTGGAGTCACTGAGAAGGTGGACAGGGATGGTCTGGGGCTGAGGGTGGTGTTATCTCTGGAGCTGTGCACTCCCAGATGGCCCCATCTAATCTCCACGCGCCAGGCATTGCTACGGCATGGCGCTGATAACCCCGGGAGGTTGGTCTGTAGTCTCCGCTTCACATATGTCCAGAGAGGTGAAGCCACTTGCCTGAGGGCACACAGCAGGGAAGGGGCAGGGTTGCAGTTGAGCCCAGGCCTTGGCTCCAGAGCGTTTGTTCGCAGGTGATCTGCAGACTGGCTGGCTGAGATGGTAACACAGAACGGCCACCTACGGGACTCCACAGCAGAGAAACCAGCAGGCCACAGGGAGAGCCGGTCACTGGGGCCTGAGCGGTCAGGCAGCCTCTCCGAACTGGTGAAAGGCAAGACCATGTGGCAGCTGGGACGGTCGCAGGGAAGAGCATTTCAGGCAGAGGGAAGGGCATGCGCGAAGGCCCTGCGATGGGAAAGCAGGTGTCTCATTCAGAGAAGGGCTCACTCAAGGGTCGGGTCTCTAGTGGGGGGTGAGTGGGAGGAGATAGGGCAGAGCTGCCGCGGCCAGTGAGAGTTGTGTCCTAGTCTGGGGGCACCTCTCTTTACCTGTGGTGTAGCCTCAGGTCAGTGGCTGAATTCTGGTCAGTTTCCGTTTCCTCATCCCTGCCTGGGGGCTGCTTTGAGGCTAGAGTATGTGGAGGACACCCCAGGACACCCCGTGCTGGGAACCGGGACAGGCGGGCTTGTCATGGGTTGCCAGTGGCCGCCGAGAGCCTCTGTTTGTTGTGGTGACGGTCGCCACAACGGCTGCACCTGGGCAGCCCTGGGCTGCCTGGCCATCTGGGCCCAGCTCTGACGTCTGTGGCAGCCTGAGGCCTGTTTCTGGGCTGTCTCCATGACGGCCTCACCCACTCCGTCTGACAGCTGGGTGGCTTCCCTGTGGAGCCTGCGGCCTTCCTGATGCAAGTCCGGTGTCCCCAACAGGCAGGTGGATGCAGAGGCCAGGCCATATACCCCCCAGGCCTGTGAGGAGCGTGGTCCCCACCCATCCAGCCCATATGTGCAAGTGCCCTTGACAGGTGGGGAAACTGAGGCTTGGTGAAAGGGGGGCACATGATACAACATCCCCAAATCCCAGGGCGTGAGGTGGGTGGCAGGCTGGGCCAGAGGGACCAAGAGCAGAGAAAGTGCAGGGAGGGTGTGGCGTGGACCCCACAGGAAAAGGATGGGACTGCAAGGGGCTGGGGCAAGGTCAAGGCCCAGGGTCTCTGTGCAGAGCTTTCATTTTTAACAGAAAATATTTTATATTCTGATCACAAAAAACCTGACATCAGGAATAAAAGCTATCTGTAATTCTCATTACCTAGGGCAGTTTTTTTTTTTTTTTTTTTTTTTTTTCACCTCTGCAGAGAGGCTGGTCATATCCATGGTGACCATTTATGGGCCACAACAGGTCCCCATCTGCGCAGTGAACCCTGTGCTGAGCACCTTGCAGACGTGATTTTGCTTCGTCCTGCAGCACCGTGCGGGGCAGGTGGGTGGCATTTCTGCCTCGAGCTGTTTTGTACATGAGGAACCCAAGGTGCAGAGGAGGGCACCACGCCAGGATCGCAGAGCTGGGGTTTACTATGGCTGCCCTATGCCAAGCCCAGAGCCCCCTGAAGTTCAGAGCCTTTGGCCCAGAGGCAGGATAGAAGTGGTCTCGGGAGCTGCTGGCCCTGTGTGCCATGGTTTCTCCCGTGAGAGTGTGCTGAGCCTCTGCGTCTCCAGACTCTGTTGCCATTTCTTGTTGAGCATGAGACTTGGACCTGTCCTTCAGCCTCAGGGAGGGCTCCCTGGGGCAGGGGTGCTGTGAGCCATGGCCTGGCCTGTGGGGGTCTCCAAGTCAACAAACTCAGGAGGGACTGTAGCCAGAACCCTGACTTGCTGCACAGCCTGGGGCAAGTGGCTTCACCTCTCTGAGCCTGTTCGCCAGGTAAAGTGAGGTTGAGAGCCCCTCCCTGTGGGGCTGTGGGAGCATCTGGAGTCACAGATGAGAAGGGCCCTGCCTGTGGCCAGTGCTGTGGCTCTGACAGACTCGCCGTGAGACCCGTGCAGTCCCGGACAGCCAGGATGTTGCTGCATCTTAAAATGAGTTAAAAAGCCTCACACAGGAGTAGTGACTAGGCAATTGATTCACCGGGTGAGCGGTTAGCAGGCAGGCACCCAGTGCATGTGGCGGCAGCTGCCGCTGCTGCCTCTGTCTGTGGATGCCTTTGTTTCCTGAAGCCTCTGGGGCCTGGCAGCAGGGTCCCCGGGGCGGCTTTGGTGGAAAGGCTGCAGGTATCTGCTTGCCTGGCCCCTGCACTCTGCCCACCTGCCCCAGGATGGACCCTGGGACCCCTGTCCCCGCCAAGGCTATTCTGTTTCCTGTTGATCTGGCCTTGTCTTCCTAGTGGCGGTAACCACCCTTTGCCCTCCGTCCGGGCCGGGTTGGCTACTGGGCCCCAGTGCGTGGCTCTCAGATGGGGCCACAAGTCTGCGTTGCACTGTGGCCAAGGCTGGATCTGGACCTGACTTGGAGGCGGCTTCAGAGACTGGGGTCTTCTTGGCAGGTGGCAGCAGGGCCATGGGCAGTTTCCAGGCCCCAGTGCCAGCAGCCAGGCTGAGCCAGCAGCAGTGAGTGGGAGGTGGTGGGTGAGGGCCAAGGTGTGGCAGGACCATGCTTGGGAAATGGGGCAGAAGCTCCCGCAAGGGCAGGAATGTGGCCAGCATGTCTGCACTGGGTGGTCTCGGGGAGCTGTGTCACTCCCAGCCCTGCTGCCTGATGGTGCCAGAGCGCCCGGTGACCCTGCCATCTCTGATCCTTGCTTCTCCTGCCTGTGGAATGGCGGCTATGCCTTCTTCAAAGGGCAGCCCTGACTACAGGGAGCTCCCTCTGCATGCCAGCCCCACTGTGCCTGGAGCCCCAGAAATGCTGACCCTCCGTTAGTACCAGCTGAGTGCTGTGCACCTGGCCATGCTCCGGCAGCCAGCCTGAGAGGTGTGGACACTGGGGCCTCTCACCTGCCCCCAGGGGTGGAGTGAGGAAGGTACTGCCCCAGGACTGTGGCCTGCCCAGTGCAGGGGAGGGGAGAGGGCCAGCACTTTTCAGGGGAGGGAGAGAAACGGGCATCAGGTGTTGGCCTCCAGGCTGAGCAGGGCCAGGCAGAGCTAGCCTGGAGGGCAGCCTGGGCTGGAGTCCCCGCTTGCTCCACCGCCTGTTGCCCTCTCTGGGGGCCTGGCCTTCCTCATCTTGGAGGTAGTATGAACCTCATCCTGCTACCTGCGGCCACGAGGCCCCTGCACAGTGGCTGCTGCGGGTGCTGGCTGGACCCCTGCTGGGCCCCTCTCACCCCACGTCCCGTTGGCTAGTCAGGCAGGGCAGTGAGGACACCTCACAGATGGGGAAACTGAGGCCCAGGGAGGTACTCAAGATGTGCCCAGTGGGCAGGGCTGAGATAAGGCCCTGGGCTCCAGCCTCTAGGCCTGGGTCTGTCCTGCTCTGTTCCCCTGCAGGGCTGGTGGGCCTCCTTCCTCCCTTTGAAGGCCTCACGGTCTGGCTTGGAGAGAGGGGGCTCCCGGCAAGGGTGATCGCAGAGGCTGGCATCCTTGTGGGCCAGGGCCTGAGTCATCCCTGTCTCCATGTTTGGCCAGCCCAAGGGGAGTGCAGGGGACATTGATGACTGAGGGATAGGCCAGAAGCCTCACCTTCTCTCCATTCTAGGAAAATCCAAGAGGAAGAAGGATCTACGGATATCCTGCATGTCCAAGCCACCCGCGCCTAACCCCACGTGAGTCTGCCTCAGTTTCTCCCTGGCTCACCCTGGAGAGGCTTCCCGAACAGGGCTCAGTGGAAGGAGTGAGAGGCAGGTGGGGCCAGCTGTGCTTTGCCTCGTCCTGTCCTGGGCAGCACCTGCTGTGGGTCCAGCTAGGTGACGGCTGCTGGGGTTCATGCAGCACCATCTGCTCTGCTCTGCTCACTTCTCACCCCGTCTTGGAGGCTCGATGAGGCCGTGCCCAGCTCATGTAGATGCTCAGCAGCCAATGAGAGGAGGTGGTCCGAGGCGGTGCCTCCGGGGCAGGATATACCTGGTTCCCACGCCAGGCCCCACACTGGCCCATCTGCTGCTGCTCTTGGAGGAAGGGTGTGGTTCTCTCTGAAGCTCATGGAGCCTTCTTTCTCCACAGACCCCCCCGGAACCTGGACTCCCGGACCTTCATCACCATTGGAGACAGAGTAGGTGCCAGCCGCCACCCCTGCAGGGCCTCTCACTTCACCTGACGAGTGGGTAGAGCTGACCCTGCAGGGTCACTATGCGGGGAGGTGACTGAGGGGTCAGAGAGGGTCAGGCTGTGGAGAAGAGTGTTGTCCTGCGCTGCTGGCTGTGTGGCCCTGGGCCACCCACTCTTTGACCCTGCTGGAGGGAATGAGGACCATTGGCTGCCTGTCTGGAGCTTGGCGAGCTCAGAGCTGGTAGGAAGGTTTCTGAGCTGAGAGCACAGCCCTGCACCTCATCCTAGCCCTAGCGGAGAGTACTGAACGTGCAGGCTCCTAGGCCTCCCTGGACCTGCTGGATCATTCCCTCAGGCCAGCACCTAGGAAACCTGCATTTTCTGCTTCCAGAAGCCTCGGAAGGGCACTAGCCATTGAGAATCCTGTCTCAGGGACCGTGTTATGCCCAGGTCCTCCCAACAGAAACCCTACTCCCAGGCCAGGTGCAGTGACTGACACCTATAATCCCAGCACTTTGGGAGGCTGAGGCAGGAGGAGGATCACTTGAGCTCAGGAACTCGGGACCAGGCCTGGGCAACATGGCGAAACCCTGTCTGTACAAAAATACAAAAAACTGGTCAGTGTGGTGGTGCATGCCTGTGGTCCTGGCTACTTGAGAGGCTGAGGTGGGAGGATCGCTTGAGCCCAGAAGGTGGAGGTTGCAGTGAGCCATGATCATGCCACTACCCTTCAGCCTGGGTGACAGAGTAAGACCCCGTTTCAAAAAAAAAAAAAAAAAAAGAGCTGGGTGCGGTGGCTCACACCTGTAATCCAAGCACTTTGGGAGGCCGAGGCGGGCAGATCACCTGAGGTCAGGAGTTCAAGACCAGCCTAGCTAACATGGTGAAACCCTGTCTCTACTAAAATACAAAAATTACCCCAGTGTGGTGGCAGGCGCCTGTAATCCCAGCTATTCAGGAGGCTGAGACAGAATCGCTTGAACCCAGGAGGTGGAGGTTGCAATGAGCCGAGATCACCCCATTGTACTCCAGCCTGGGTGACAAGAGTGACACTCTGTCTAAAACAAATAAAAGAAACCCCACTTCCTAGGCCTGTCCTTGACGATGCCCCCTCCAGGCTGTCGCACCCCCGACACTCACCACCTGCTGTCCTGTTCATCTACTTGCTTGTTCCTTTTTGTGTCCCTCCCAAGAGAGGGACACATCTGTGAAGGCAAGACTTGTTTTGTTGTCACTGTGTCCCCAGTGCCTAAAACACATTGTGGGTGCTTGGTAAACAGTTTTTGAATGACTGACTCATTCCAATCAGCTGAGTGGGGTTGGGGAAAGAGGGACAGGGCCCCTCTTTCTCAGAGCTCTGCCTGCTGGCGGGGCATTTCATGGGTGTCTTAGTCACACTCCAGAGCCGCCTTGGGGTGTTGGCACTGTGCCTATTTTATAGAGGGCAACGTGAGGCTCAGAGAGGTTAAGTGACTTGCTGAGGGTCACACAGCAGGGAGTGGTGGGTATGAGGTTTGAGCCCAGATCTAACCAGCTGGTCCTCTTCATGCTGCCTAGCTATCTCCACTGGGTGAGAGGTGAGGACTGGCTTCCAGCTTGGTGGCCACTGACTCTCTCTCTTTTCCATCCCTCAAGAACTTTGAGGTGGAGGCTGATGACTTGGTGACCATCTCGGAACTGGGCCGTGGAGCCTATGGGGTGGTGGAGAAGGTGCGTCACGCCCAGAGCGGCACCATCATGGCCGTGAAGGTGAGCAGGGCCTGGAGGCACCTGGGAGGGCTCCCTGGAGGAGGCGAGCTGAGCCCTGCCATGGGGTCCTGCCTGTCCCTCTCAGTGACCAGTACCGAGCCCAGGCTTTTTGGGGCACACTAGGCAGTGGCCCTCTGAGCTCCTGGCCCTCCTGTCATGAGTGGGGGTGTTGGCCTCTGCCACAGCAACCTCTGAACGGCAGTCCTTCCCTGCAGCGGATCCGGGCCACTGTGAACTCACAGGAGCAGAAGCGGCTGCTCATGGACCTGGACATCAACATGCGCACGGTCGACTGCTTCTACACTGTCACCTTCTACGGGGCACTGTTCAGAGAGGTGTGTCCTCGCGTGGTACAGCTGGGGAGCTCCACCTCCCACCCATCAGTCGCCTGCAACCCACTGTCACTCAGTCCCTCCAGTGTGCCAGGTGCTGGGGACACGGGGAGCCACCCGGGGCCAGCACGGCTCCCAGAGGCACCAGCCCTGCCAGACCACCGGGCTCCCCCACCTCCTGGCTGTTACTGTCCTGCTTGGTGCCTCGGTTTCCTTATCTGTCAAATGAGGCTAGTGGTTGTGGGTGCCTCCTAAAGTTGACACGGAAGTTAAATGACATGGCCTGGGGCCTGGCATTCGGCTGCACTCAGTTCTGCCTGTGTGACCATTCGCATCCCCATGGCATACGGGGCGTTGGGGTGCCTGAGCAGGCAGTGGCCATGGAGATATGAGATCTGGGTTCTAGGTTTGTGGGCAGCATGGGGTGTGTGCTGAGGGAGTGACTGAGGCTGGAAGGGTGGAGCTGCCTTCCGCCAAGCCGGGTGGGTGTGGGTGAGCAGGGAGCCTGGGAGCCTGGGCGATGCTGGGCTCATACTGGTCACTTGCCCCTCAAGGAGCTGTGGCAAGGTCAGGGCATCTGAGTCCAGCAATCGGGCAAGGTCAGGGCTGCCTCACCTGGCCTCACTCTTCACTCATGAAGAGCTCAGCATCCCCTGTGCCAGCTCCTAGCCAATGGGGCCCCTACAGCCTGTGGGTGCCCCCTGCGCATCTCCTAACTTTCCTGTCAGGAGGGTCCTCAGGAGTTCACTGGGGAAGAGGGAGCTGGTCCTTGCAGGCAGGGAGCCATCTGCCAGGGTCAGCGGGCATGAAGGTGTCTGTCGGTCCACAGGGCCGGCTGTTGCCGTGGAGCTGGTGCGGATGCATCCTGAGGCTCTGGTGGAGGGACCCAGTGAGGCTCTGTGCTAATCCCCCTCCTCCCTGGAGACACCTGGAATTAGGGATTAGATGGAGGAGGCTGGCACCCGAACCTGGCAGTGCAGGCAGAGCTGGAGGGTGGGGAGACGTGGGCAAGTGGAGGGTGGGGAGAAGCGGGCAAGTGGGGGGTGGGTGGGAGCCCGGTGAACTGTGGCTGAGTGGGTGGGCACACATTGAGGAGGGGGCTGGGGCTGGTGCTGGGGCAGGCAGTGTAGGTGGTGCCGACACAGGCAGCCCGGCAGCCTGGCTGAGCTCTGGGTGTCACCCACAGGGAGACGTGTGGATCTGCATGGAGCTCATGGACACATCCCTGGACAAGTTCTACCGGAAGGTGCTGGATAAAAACATGACAATTCCAGAGGACATCCTCGGGGAGATTGCTGTGTCTGTGAGTGGCCTGGGTGCGCTGGGGGTCCCAGGTGCATAGGCAGAGGCCCAGCCCTTCCAGCAGGCATGGAGCCTGCCAGATACTGGTGTCTTGGGCAGAGCTGGGCATCAGTGTGCCCCCTGAGCCTGGGCAGCTGCCCTGCATAGGCCCTTCTCCTCCACCCCACACCAGAGCCTTCACGCTTAGGAGACCTCAGCTCCTGGGGCTCCTGGAGCCCCACAGATTTGGCAGATCCAGGTGTCTGAGCCATTGATTCCAACTCTTGAGTTCCAGACCATTTTTTTTAAAAAAAGGAATTTAGTATTTACAACAGCATCATACTGAAAATGCCCCGGGGCAGCTCACAGAGGTACAAGCTAAGTTGAGGGAAAGGTTAGCATCCAAAATGTGTGCTTTTTGAGTCTCAAAAGTCCTTGAGGGAGGGCAGCAACACTGGGCTTGAGCATCCCAGTAGCCAAAGGAAAAAGGAAAATAGAACTAGTGACACTGGTTCAATCCTCACTGCATCTGGAAACATTTACAATATATGCTTGCCTCAGGCTCCCCACCCAGCCTTCCCAAGGGAAATGGCTCCAAGCTGCTAGAATACTGGCTCTGCCACGGGAGGGAAGATGGGACAGGAAGGCTGCCAAGAGCTGGCTTTTACCCAAGAAGAGCCTGGCAGGCAGTGATGATGATGGCTCCCTGGGAGGTGAGCCTGGGAGGGTGAGAGGAGGCAGGAGGCTGAGTGTGTCCACACAGGGATTGTTAGGATGCTGAGGCAAATGCCAGGACAGGGCAGGAGGCTGGGGTGAGGAGGTGCCTAGCCTGTGCAGCGGGAGCAGGAGACAGGTGGACATGGATGGGGTCTTACAGCTGTCGTTGTTGACATGACCAGCAATAACAGAGTCCTGTCTCTTCCCTCCTCCCCACCCCACCGCCAGATTGTGCGGGCTCTGGAGCATCTGCACAGCAAGCTGTCGGTGATCCACAGAGGTCAGTACCCGGCAGCCACCCAGGCACGGTGCAGCCAGTGGGAGGGATCCCAGGCCAAGGCGGGTAGACGTCTCCCTATGAGCAACTGAGGCTCAGAGAGGTGATAAGTTGTGACGTGCCCAGTGGGGTCCCAGCCGCTTTCCACCTGCAGCCCTGCAGCTGCCTCCCCTCATGTTTGCTGGTGTTCGAAGCAAGGACTAGTTTTACCTTTGTCCTGAGAAAGGTGGACCGGGTTCTGTTCTAACGTGTAGTTTACAAATCGTGAAATTCCAGCACAGAGTACGTATAATCACGTTCACACCCATGCAACCACCTCCCTGCAAGATGCAGGATAATTCCCTTACCCCAGCCCAAAATGTTCTCTTGGGCCCCTTCTCTGCCATCCCTCATGTGCCTAAGGCAGCCACAAGTCTGGTTTTCCCATGGTGGGTTGGTTTCGCCCTTTCTGGAACATCAGCCTCACTAGCTTGATGTTTCTGGACCCACCCGGGTCTGGTGTGGTGTCGGTTTGTTCCTTTTTGCTGCTGAGCACAAGTCTATTTTTCCAGATTTACGGCTTTTCAAAAAATGAATTAGGCTTAGTTCCCATTGACCACTGGGTGCCCATCCCAGCCTCCACCTCCAGGTCACTGTGGTTGGCGTTTGGCACGGAACCTTCTGGTCCTTTTTATGTGCATTTCCATCTTTACACACATCCCCATGGAGGGCACGCGGATGCGAGTGTCCTGTGCGCATTTGCATGGAGAATCCCTGCTAGGCTGGTCTCCCATGCTGGTCTGTGGGGACTCCATGTCCAAACACACAGATCCTGCCTCCCAGGCTTTAATTGATCCTGCTGCCCTCTGGGAGCACCCACACAAGCCAGGCTCTCACTGCACCTCACGTCTGGAGGGCGGATGCAGGCGCGGCGCCCCCAAGCAAAGCACCTGGAGTCCTGCCTTCTTTGCAGTGGCTTGGCTGGGCTGGGCACGTCCTGGCTATTCCCTGAGGACCAAGTATGACTGTCAGCTAGCCCGACACCTCTTGCAGCCTCAGTTCCCTGGTCCGACCCTTGGGACCCTGGTGGAACCTGCCCACTGGGGCATGGGAGGGGGCACAGGAGGGGTCTGGGGCGAGGGAGGGGGACACAGCTATGCAGAGCATGGCACCTGCCTCCAGTCATGCTCTACAGACGTGGCTGAGGCATGTCCTTTCCTGGCAGATGTGAAGCCCTCCAATGTCCTTATCAACAAGGAGGGCCATGTGAAGATGTGTGACTTCGGCATCAGTGGTTACTTGGTGGACTCTGTGGCCAAGACAATGGATGCCGGCTGCAAGCCCTACATGGCCGTGAGTGGTCCCCAAGCCCCCCAGGCTCAGGAGAGGATGGGGCGGGGAGAGATCTGCCCAAATCAGCCACCCCGGCCATGCCCTCTACCCGTCGGGCAGAGCCTCCCCACACTGCGTTTCCTACCATAGTGGGGCCACCTGTGTCTGGCTGCCCAGGGGCAGCCCTTCTGTACCCTGTTGTTAACTGACCCCCACAGCGCCCCAGTTAGGTGATAAGCTGCATGAACAACCTCCCCGGAGGACCGTGGTGGGCTGTGCCGGTCCTGCCCCGCCCTCATTGTCAGGAGGGCCTTAGGGGTCTGCTCCCAGGTAGGGGCAGCCCGAGGCAAGGTTTGGGCCTTCTAAGCATGACCCAGGCCCTCCTAGCCTCAGTTTTCTCCCCGGTCACATGGGCAGGTGGGCTAAGCTGAGCGCTCAGTTTGGGGATTGGGAGGCAAGGCCTAGCCATCGGAGCTTACCTGGGGCGGGTGTTCACGCCTCACTGTTCCCTCCTGCAGCCTGAGAGGATCAACCCGGAGCTGAACCAGAAGGGCTACAATGTCAAGTCCGACGTCTGGAGCCTGGGCATTACCATGGTACTGTGTGGGGCCAGGGCCTGCCCTTGGTGGTCAGGTGGGGTGGGTGGAGCTGTGCCTGGGGCCCTGAGCTTTTGGGTGACTCCTCAAATAGTTTAGGCTCTGGAAAGAAGTATTCGCTTCAAAATCTGAGAAGAAAACATGCCATCAGAAATTACCATCGATTTAGGGGAACGTCCTAGGGTCAGGGTCACTCATCATGAAGTCCTGGGCGCTTTGTGATGTGGTGGCCACAGGGCTTTCTCTGGAGTTCTTGGTGCTTGCTGAGAAATCACAGCCAATCCCAAATTATGTGAGTTCCTGGTATGTAAATCGTGCAAAAGCAAGATGGTGAAGATCTTTTCAGAAATATTTCATAGCAGAAGGTTTGTTGCCAGTGGCGTGCTGGTACCTTGCTGTGGAGTGGTAGGAAGGGTGGGTGGACTCTCAATCCTGGGCCTGTGGAGGCCAAAGGCATCCCTGGCTTGGGTAGGGTGAGAGCAGATGCGGCAGAAGTCCAGGTGTAGGGATGGGCCCAGAGCCATTGCTTCTGGAATTGCCTGGCAAAACCCCATGCCTTCTGTGTCGGGGCTCAGGTCAAGGTGTGGGTGAGCCTGCTCTGACTCCCATGTAGATAGTGGATTGGAAGGATGGGAAGACCACCAGGGTGTGTCCCCCAGCCAGGGCTAGGAAGTTGTGCAGGAGATGCGTGGAAGGACGATGCCATCAGCAGGTAGGGCTCAGGCTGGTGGCCTTTGCCAGCTGCGTGGCTTGGGACCAATGGAGTTTTCTGGGCATCAGCTCCTTCCCTGCCCAGGGAAGCCTGGCCCAGGACATTCCTGCTTGTCCCCAGTCCCTTTGACTATTTGGTGTTGGGGATGAGGCCATCAGAGGAAATCAGTAAGATGTGGTGAGAAGCAGTAGCGGGGTGTTTTCCAACACTACAACCCATTCTCAGATTCTCCAGACACCCGCCCAGTGTCCTGCAGTTCTGTTCGGTTCTCATGCTACCTGGAGTTCGCACAGACCTCACATGTTAAGGGCTCTCTCCCACCAGACTGCCCCTAACATCACACACCACTTGAAAGTAGCGGGTCTCCCATACTACTGGACTGACCCGCTACAAATTGGGGTTTCCCACGACCCTCTCCTAAGGTTTGATAATGGCTCACAAAACTCACGAAAACACTTTACTTGTGTTTACTGGTTTATCAGAAAGGATATAACTCAGGACCAGCCAGGTGGAAGAGACTCATGGGGGGAGGGGTGTGAGTGTGGGGTACAGAGCTGCCATGCCCTCTCAGGGCCTGGCACCCTCCTGGTACCTCCCTGTGCTTGCCCAACCTACAGGCTCCTCAAGCTCATGGAGTTTTATTGTTGTTTTTGACACAGAGTCTCACTCTGTCGCCCAGGCTGGAGTGCAGTGGCACAGTCTCAGCTCACTGTAACCTCTGCCTCCTGGGTTCAAGCAATTCTTGTGCCTCAACCTCCCGAGTCGCTGGGATTACAGGCACCACCATGCCCAGCTAATTTTTAGTGAAGGTGGGGTTTTGCCATGTTGGCCAGGCTGGTCTCGAACTCCTGACCTCAAGTGATCTGCCTTCCTCAGCCTCCCAAAGTGCCGGGATTACAGGCATGAGCCACCGCGCCCGGCCTCACATGGAGAAGTTATTTTTGAGAGAGGGTCTCACTCTGTTGCTCAGGCTGGAGTGCAGTGGTGCGATCGCAGCTCACTGCAGCCTTGAACTCCCAGGCTCAAGCCATCCCCCCACCTCAGTCTCCCAGGTAGCTGGAACTACAGGTGTGTGCCCCCACGCCCAGCTAATTTTTTAAATGTTTTGTAGAGGAGTCTCACTATGTTGCCCAGGCTGGTCTTGAAATCCTGGGCTCAAGCAATCTGCCCACCTTGGCCTCCCAAAGTGCTGGGATTATAGGCACAAGCTACCGCACCCACTGAAAGTTTTTATAGAGCACAGTCTGCAGCCCCCTCCTCTCAGTGTCAGTTGGCGGGTGATGCTGAGAGTTCCCACCCTGTATAATTAGCTGGGTTTTCTGGGCAGCAGCCGGGTCCTGAGACTGTCTAGGGGCCTCACCCTGAGTCACCTCATTAGCATAAACTCAAGCTTCTTGTGGATAACAAAGCCGCTCCTGTCACTCAGGAAATTCCAAGGGTTTTAGGAGCTCTGTGCCAGGAACAAAGACCAAATAAATTTCTGTTGATGCCACAGGGGTGGAGAAGAGTGGGGCAGGTGGGTGTGGCCCTGGGGACAGGTGGAAGGCCACTGTTGCAGATGTGGAGGCCTCTGCAAAGAGGGCACCCTGCTGACCTGAGGGCAGGGTAGACCAGGGGGTACAGGTGCAAAGGCCCTGAGGTGGGGCTGTGCCTGCTGTGTGCCTGGGTGGCCCAGGTCAGAGGAGAGGGAGGGAGGGTTGGGAGCGAGGGAAGAGAAGTGTCTGGTGGGTAGAGAGTTGACGCGGGTGTTGTGGGTTTTATTGGTGTTGCTGCTACCATCGTTATTATCATCATGTGGTTGGAACTTTATTTATTTTTTATTTTTATTTGTTTGAGATGGAGTCTCATTTTGTTGCCCAGGCTGGAGTGCAATGGGACAATCTCGGCTCACTGCAACCTCTGCCTCCTAGGTTCAAGTGATTCTCCTGTCTCAGCCTCCCAAGTAACTGGGATTACAGGCTTGTGCCACCATGCCCTGCTTTTTTTTTTTTTTTTTTTTTTTGAGACAGAGTCTCACTCTGTCGCCCAGCCTGGAGTGCAATGGCACGATCTCAGCTCATTGCAACCTCCACCTCTCAAGTTCAGGCAATTCTCCTGCCTCAGCCTCCCCAGTAGCTGGGATTATAGGCGTGAGCCACCACACCTGGCAAATTTTTGTATTTCTAGAAGAGATGGGGTTTCGCCATGTGGGCCAGGCTGGTCTCAAACTCCTGACCTCAGGTGATCTGCTTGCCTCTGCCTCCCAAAGTGTTAGGATTACAGGCATGAGCCACTACGCCTGGCCTTTTTTTTTATTATTTTTTTATTTTTTGAGGGAGTCTCACTCTGTTGACCAGGCTAGAGTGCAATGGCGCAATCTCAGCTCACTGCAACCTCCGCCTCCCAGGTTCAAGCAATTCTCTTGCCTCAGCCTCTCGAATAGCTGGGATTACAGGTGCCTGCCACCACGCCCAGCTAATTTTTGTATTTTTAGTAGAGACAGGGTTTCACCATGTTGGCCAGGCTGGTCTCCGACTCCTGACCTCAGGTGATCCACCCACTTCGGCCTCCCGAAGTGTTGGGATTACAGGCATGAGTCACCATGCCCAGCCTTGAGCCACTGCGCCTGGCCTGTGGCTGTAACTTTATAAACAGTGTATCTGTAGACAGTGACTGGGAAAGACTCAAAGTCAAAATAATTTTGTCAGAGAGGTGGGACTGGGCCATACCTTCAATTTTCGTTAATTGGTGACATGTAATTTTTCAATTAAACTTTTTTTTTTTTGAGGTGGAGAGGAATATTCAGCCTGAAGGCAGGTGCTGTATCTGCAATAATAGTTTTCCAAGTCCTAGGTTAGATGCAAAGGACAAGTTCTTGCTGTATTTAGACTGCACAGAACTGGTTGGATATTAGAGACCCCGCTCATGACCACCTCACACATACACACACCCTTATGTCCCTTCCCCACCTCTCTGTCTCCCTTCCATCTGTCCATCATCATTATTGGGCCAACCATGGCTATTGGCCTTCTGATGTAGCTGATGGAACTTGGACAAGTGTGTGCTAAGTGTACATTTCAGTTATCAAATATTGCATAGCAAACCACCCCAGAACCTACTGACCCAAACCAATGGCAGTTTCTTATTTCTCATGTTTCCACCATTGTGGCTGGGCTCAGCTGGATGGCTCTTCTGCTGTACCTGGCACTGGCTGGGGTCATGGCTGGGCTGGGCTGGGCTGGGCTGAAAGTCCCAACACGACCTCACAAACATGGGCCTCCTCCGCCTGGCCTCTCCATGTGACTTACTCACCTTGGCCTGCTCCCTGGGCGTCAGAGCATGGCAGTGTCAGCAGAGTTGGAGTTCTTTCATGATGGCTGGCATCCAAAAGGAAGTCCTCTGAAGTGCTAGGCCTAGAACTGGCACAGCATCACTTCTGCCTCCTTGTTTGGTCAGCAAGTCACAGGCCAGCTCAGGTTCAAGGACAGGGAATGCTCCCGGCTTGATGGAGGATCGGCAGGCGCACACAGGGAGGTGGAGGTGAAGGTGGCCTCTTTGGGCATGGGTTAGGTTTTTCTCCCACAAGTTACAAAAGTGGTGGAAACCTAACATAAAAATACAGAGGCAAAGTAAGGGGAAAATGACTGTAGTTAGCTACCTAGAGACACCTCTTACCCCATTTCGGTGCCAATATTGTGCATTATAATACATTTTATTATAATTTAGAGAAATATGAACAATATGTAATGCTTCTTTTTGTTGTTGTTGTTGAAACAGTGTCTCGCTCTGTCGCCCACACTGGAGTGCAGTGGTGTGATCTTGGCTTACTGCAACCTCCGCCTCCTGGGTTCAAGTTATTCTCCTGCCTCAGGCTCCCGAGTAGCTGGGACTACAGGCGTGTGCCACCATGCCCGGCTCATTTTTGTATATTTAGTAGAGATGGGGTTTCACCATGTTGGCCAGGCGGGTCTCAAACTCCTGACTCTGATCCACCCACCTTAGCCTCCTGAAGTGCTGGGATTACAGGTGTGAGCCACTGTGCCCAGCCTCGTAATGCTTCTTTTTAAAAACCTTTTTAATTTTTATTTTATAGCATTATATATTGTTCATATTTTTCTCTCTCTCTGTTTTTTTTTTTTTTTTTTCTCAGACGTAGTTTTGCTCTTGTTGCCCAGGCTGGGGTGCAATGGTGCAATCTCAGCTCACCACAACCTCTGCCTCCCAGGTTCAAGTGATTCTCCTGCCTCACTCAGCCTCCCAAGTAGCTGGGATTACAGGCGTGCGCCACCACATCTGGCTAATTTTGTATTTTTAGTAGAGACGGGGTTTCTCCATGTTGGTCAGGCTGGTCTTGAACCCCCGACCTCATGTGATCTGCCCGCCTCGGCCTCCCAAAGTGCTTGGATTACAGGTGTGAGCCACCGCACCTGGCCAATTTCTCTAAATTGTAATAGACTCCTGTATGTATCTCTTCCAAAGACTCCATAAGCATCTGCCACCATTCACTCACCCTGTCTGCTGATGTGGGATGTTTCCCTCGTTCCTGATGTTTTCCTTCCATTTGAAATTCTTGGCCATCCTGGGGAAGTGACTGGTGAAACAGAGTCGGGAGAGTCACCCTGGGTGGGACCCTGGTCTCAGCCTCACCCCATCCTGCAAGGGCCCCAGCACTCTCTTGGCATTGGCTTTTTCCCACTCACTGCACAAGCCTCAGGATGCCAGTGAGAATCACCCAGAACAGACAGGGGTCATACCAGGGATGGCCCTTGGCCAGGAGCGAGTGCTGACTGGGTGCTGGCCTGTTAGTGTTGTCGCTGGGGAGTCACAGGGGTGTGACTGCGGTCCTGGCTGGGTCTCCGCCCCCACAGTGGGGCCGGCCCCTGGTGCTGGACATTCAGGCTGCTTCTAAACATTTCCTGGCAGATAACACCATATGGCACATCTTTGTGCCCAGAGGCTATTTTGGTTGTTTTTCATTTTTTGAGCTTTTTTTGAGACAGAGTCTTGTTCTGTCGCCCAGGCTGGAGTGCAGTGGAGTAATCTCGGCTCACTGCAACCTCCACATCCCAGGTTCAAGCTATTCTCCTGCCTCAGCCTCCAGAGTAGCTGAGATTACAGGTGCCCTCCACTATGCCCGGCTAATTTTTTGTATTTTTAGTAGAGACGGGGTTTCACCATGTTGGCCAGGCTGGTCTCGAACTCCTGACCTTGTGATTTGCCTGCCTCAGCCTCCCAAAGTGCTGGGATTACAGTCGTGAGCCACCGCGCCCAGGTATTTTTGAGCTCTTTAGAAAAAATAAAGGAGTACGAGGTTGAGGATTTGGACACTTCTGGTTTTCTAATTATAACTCTCATGGCCACTGGCCCTTCTCCTGCAGCTTATGTGGGGTCCTTGCTTTACATATTGCAGTCAGTGAAAATTCTAAGAGAAAAGCCCCCCAAATCGGTACGGTTTTGTCCTGTGAACACACGTGTACACACGCACACACACACAGTGGGCCCTGCCTGTGTGAGTATGTTTGTGTCCGAGCTGGAAAGGGCCTCTAGCTTGATGGGAGGCACGTTCTCAGCACAGTCCTTAGGGTCCTGTCCAGGCTCCAGTTGCCAGTGCCAAGCGTTTGTGCTGAGGTCTCTTCCATTCATCATGGTGAGGACGGCCATCAGCGAGGGCCCTTGTGCTGGAGCCTCGGAATTCTCTGTCCTTCCAGGCTGGAACCAGGGCTGACATGACTTGTTTTTTCCATCCAGTCGTCATGACTGGAGCCCAGACTAGTCCTAGCTAGTCCGTCTCTTCCATGATGACTTCTTGCCAACCACAGGGAGGACACAGGGCTGGGAGCTTGCAGCGAGTACAGAGACCCACCGGCCCGATGTCACCCACAGGAAATCCGGATCCAGCAGGGCACATGTGGCCACACAGGCCACTTGTCTAGGAGGGAAACTGCCGGGGCCCTGCAGAAGATGAGGCTGCAGGCTCACGGGTGCAGAGGCGAAGCAACCTTATGGTCTCACAGTCTGTCTGTGGCCTTGGGGACAGCTGTGTGTGTGTGTGTGTGTGTGTGTGTGTGTGTGTGTGTAGCATTTCCCGTGTGCCTCCTCTGTGAAAACAGCAGCCCAAATAAATGACAGCAGATGCTGAAGTCTGAGATGGTCAGATGTTAGGGCGGGGAATGGCTGTGACCACCTGGGACCTGCCCACCTGGCTCACGAGGCTGCGGCCCGAGGTTGCCACCTCCTCAGATTTCTCCAGAGCAGCTGGAACCTGCATTGTTTTGTAAAATCTTCAGAATTCAGGTTGTCTGAAAACCCAGTGATGGTCCCACCAGTCCCGGCGTCGGCCTGATCTGCTTCCTGAGCTGGGTCCTGCTGGCTGGGTGGGAGGAGCTAAGAGCTTTCTTGCCTTTGTCCTGCTGGGCTGTGATAGGGAGATGAGCTGTGCAGCTTTGAGGCCTGGCTCCGGGACCAGGATGGGTGGGAGCCCCCAACCCTGGCTCCTGGGTGCAGAGCGTGGGTGTATCTGGGGCCAGGGCCTCTGACCCCCCATGTCACCACTGCAGATTGAGATGGCCATCCTGCGGTTCCCTTACGAGTCCTGGGGGACCCCGTTCCAGCAGCTGAAGCAGGTGGTGGAGGAGCCGTCCCCCCAGCTCCCAGCCGACCGTTTCTCCCCCGAGTTTGTGGACTTCACTGCTCAGTGGTGAGTCTTGGATGCTGCTGAGCACCTGTCACTGCCCCTCCCTGGCCAGATCCCTGCACCTTCCTGGGCCCTGTTCCTTTTTGTTTTTGCAAATAACCCCCCAGATGACATGGCATCGAAATATGTAAGGCAGAAACAGCTGGAGCATGAGGCGCATTTGACAAAACGATGGTCCTGGTGGGAGATTTTAATATAGTTCTTCCAGAAGTGGACAAATCAGACAGACTGAAAAGAGAACAAAGTGTATGGAAGATTTGAACACAAAAAACAAGTTTGCTTTTACTGATATCTAGAACTTTGTACCAAATTAAAGAATGCCCCACAGGAGCCTTATAAAAATCATGTTTGAGAGGCTGGGTGCGGTGGCTCATGCCTGTAATCCCAGCACTTTGGGAGGCTGAGGCGGGCGGATTACAAGGTCAGGAGTTGGAGACCAGCCTGATCAACATGGGGAAACTCTGTCTCTACTAAAAATAGAAAAATTAGCCAGGCATGGTGGTGTACGCCTGTAATCCCAGCTACTCAGGAGGCTGAAGCACGAGAATCGCTTGAACCCAGGAGCCAGAGGTTGCAGTGAGCCTGAGCCGAGATCATGCGACTGCACTCCAGCATGGGCGACAGAGCGAGATTCTCTCTTAAAAAAAAATCATGTTTGAGGTTACAGAGGGACTAAGGAAGAAGGCAAAGTCATATAGACCAACTTCTCTGACCATAATTAAACAGAGCAAGAAATGGGTAAGGAAGAAGCGGCCGGGTGCGGTGGCTCACACCCATGGTCCCAGCACTTTTGTTGTTGACCATAATCAGCAACAGAGGAGCCCAGCAGTGTCCCTGGGCAGTCTGACCCCTTTAACTGGAGACTAACCTCTCCCAGAACCCATGATAAGGAGTTTTCTCTCCTGACTGAGGATACCGAGTATATGCTTGTTAGGCAGAACATTGCAGTCCCATTTTGGTGTTGATATGGAAATTCCTAGGTCACTATGGAGACAAGAAAACCAGGACCCCAAGAGCCAGAGAAACTTGCTGCGAGTCTCTAGTTTGCCCCTATGAATGCCCCTCCACCCTGGGAGAAGCCCTGGACACTCCTGTCCCTTCTTCCCTGGGTGCACGTGTCCCCTGCTGCCAGGCCTGGGGCAATCCCAGAGTGGCTTGGCTGGCCCTAGGGGGCTGGGCTTCCTTCCTCCCTGCCCGCCTGGCCACAGCTGCACTCTTCTCTCCTAGCCTGAGGAAGAACCCCGCAGAGCGTATGAGCTACCTGGAGCTGATGGTGAGTATGGGCGGGAGGTGCCTGCCTTGCTCTTCGGGGCTGGCTGGGGCTGAGTGGGGCTCTGGGCAGAGGGCTACGTCCTGCACACAGATGGGTAGCTCCTCCGGCTGGCCCTGTGTTCACTCCTTTAGGTGCTCGGTCATTTGTTTGCTCCTGCATGCCTGGCTCCCTCCTCCCTCCTTCCTGCATGCCAGGCCCTGGGAAGGATACACAGGCAGTGTGTGACAGAATGGGGCAGAGGGGCCAAGGGTGGCATCAGGGAAGGCTTCATGGAGGAGGGACCATTTGAACTGAGCCTGGAAGGATGAATAAGGGTTATCTGCTGACGGAGAGGCTGTCCCAAGCAGAAGGTCCAGCATGGGCAGAGGCCTGACGTGTCGGGGAAAAGGGAGGTCAGTGTGGCTGGAGAGTGACCACAAGAGAGCTGAGGAGGAGCCACAAATGCCATCGTGACTGTCATGGAGGGCCTCCTGGGGGTGGAGGTCCTAGAAGGATGAGTAGGATTTTGCCAGTCAGGAGGAACACTTGGGCTGGGGCTGGTTGGGGAGGAGTGGCCACCTCCCCCTCCCGCTACCCCCTCCATGGTGACTGTGCCTTCTGTCACCCCCAGGAGCACCCCTTCTTCACCTTGCACAAAACCAAGAAGACAGACATCGCTGCCTTCGTGAAGGAGATCCTGGGTGAAGACTCATAGGGGCTGGGCCTCGGACCCCACTCTGGCCCTCCAGAGCCCCACAGCCCCATCTGCGGGGGCAGTGCTCACCCACACCATAAGCTACTGCCATCCTGGCCCAGGGCACCTGGGAGGAACCAAGGGGCCTGCTCCCACCTGACTCTGCAGCGAGCCATTTGTCCCAAGTGCCAAAGAAGCAGACCATCAGGGCTGCCAGCCAGGCCCTTGTCGGCCCCACCAGTGCCTCTCCCTGCTGCTCCAAGGACCCGTCTCCAGCTGCTGAGATCCTGGACTGAGGGGGCCTGGATGCCCCCTGTGGATGCTGCTGCCCCTTGCACAGCAGGCCGCTGGTGCCTGGGTGAATGGGCCACTGCCTTGCCCAGCGTGGATGCCAGCCAAGTTGTATATTTTTTTAATCTCTTGACTGAATGGACTTTGCACACTTTGGCCCAGGGTGGCCACACCTCTATCCCGGCTTTGGTGCGGGATACACAAGAGGGGATGAGCTGTGTGAATCCCCCAAGACTCCCATGAGGGAGATGCCATGAGCCGCCCAAGGCCTTCCGCTGGCACTGGCGAACGGGGCCTCTGCGGGGCACACTGGGTCACCCAGTCCTGCCTGCCACCCTAATCGGTGTCATTCACCTTTTCGTTTTTTTTTAATTTATCCTCTGTTGATTTTTTCTTTTGCTTTATGGGTTTGGCTTGTTTTTCTTGCATGGTTTGGATCTGATCGCTTCTCCCCCACCCCCTAGGGTATCAGCCTCGCCCTCTGCTCAGGCTGGGGTCCAGTGGGAGGGGCCCAAGATCTCTGCTCAGAGAAGTGCAGGGGGAGCCTTCCCGCCCACTCTCCCTGAGGACTGGCTCAGCGGGGGCTATGGGTTTGCTTTGGTGTTGTTTTTAAAAAAAGAAAATATATTTTTTTGAAAAAACGACTGCCCATCCCGGGTCCTTTCCCTGATGGGTTGGGGCAGTTACCTGGTTGCTGTTTTAATTAAAAAAAAAAAAAGAAAAGGATTAAAGGTTGTGTGAGACTCCGTATGACACCTGCGAGCCCCCCTCTTACTTGGGGAAGGTTGTGGCCCCTCGAGGGACCCTTGCCTCTGGGCCAGGGCCAGGGTGTCGTGCTTAGGGGAGGGAGGGTTGCCGACCCATCAGGCCCTTCTATATCTGAGGACACAGAGGCCCCCAGAGGGCTGTGACGAGGTAACATGCTGTGATCATCCAGGCACCAGGCCCTGTACTGATGCTGGACAGAGCAGCGAACACACAGGCCCAGCCCGCTGGTGGCGGCCACCCATCCCACTGTCCTGGAGTAGTGATGACAGCCAGGTGCACAGAGCGGCGAGCACCCCGGACACTGTGCCTGGGCTGGACACGGTGACCTCATGGAGGTTACGTGACCTCCAGTTTACAGATGGGAAAACAGACCCAGAGAGCTGACATCACTTGCCCAAAGCCACACAGCTTATAAGAGAAAAACAGACTTGGGGACAGGTGGTGGGCTCCACAGAAGGCTCCGAGGGGAGTGGGGGCAGCCTGATGAAGGTGCCCTTGCAGTCTGGCCCTGTGACACTGGCAGCATGGCTGGGGCAGCAGCGAATTTGCTCACATAAGCAGGTACCGTTGGGGTCAAAGTTCAGCTGATGCCCTGAAGGATTTGCGTCCACCTTGGCTGTTCATCAGTCTCAGGTTCACCCCCTCATGGGGACCAGTCAGGACCCAGGGACTCCAAGAGCTCAGCACACCGTGCCCAGGGTACCCCAAAGTCCCAGGACTGGCTCTAACCAGCTGGGAAGGAGTCGGATTCATCCCCACGCCAGGAGGGTGGGTGTGACGGCTCAGGTCAGGGCAGGCATGAGGGACTCAGCGCACTATGGCTCAAGGTCTGGGAGCAGGGCCTCTGTGGTCCTCTGAGGAAGCTTAGGGTGTGTTCCCAGGAGGAGGGTCCCCATGGGGTCTGTCTCACCCTTGTCCTGCCGCACTCCTCCTGTCCTCCAGTCCCAGTCTGGGTCAGGTTTCTGCCCTCTAACCCTTCCCTGGCACAGGGGCTAATAATTCCTGGGAGCTGTTGTCTCCCTCCCTCCATCCTTCAATTGTGAAGACTTGTTCTCACCCCAGGACCTTTGCACTGACTGTCCACTCTGCGTAGAACACCCCCTCCCCCGTCTTCCTGTGACTGGCTCCCCACAATCCCATCCGGGTCTCCCATGTCACCTCCTCAGCGACGTCTTCCAGGACCACCCTGGCTCAAATAGCCTCCACCCACCAGGCCCCGCCAGTCTGGCTCATTATCCTGGGTTATCCAGGCCGAGACCTGATTTGTCACTGTTGTGTCGTCAGCACTGAGAATGCTGCCGACACCGAGGGAGCGCTCGGCTTCTGCTGAATGAACACATGAAAGAATGAATGAGGGAGGGAGGGAAGGGGAGAGGAAGGGAATGAATCCCTTGGTGGGGCGCGGCCCCAGGTTCCGTCTCCTGTAGCCGCCAGGGGGCGATAGAGCTCGGCTTCAACAGCGTGCCCTGGAGCCCCGCCCGGCCCCGAGCGCCGGTCCGCGTCCTCGTGTGTCCTCGGCGCGGCTGGAGGCCGCGGGCTTGCCACGCGTCAGCCCAGTTCTCGGCCTCCGTGGCTGTCCTACCCGTGTGCACTCCCAGGCCCGGCCCTCGGGGCTTCTGGGGACTCTGCAGCCTGCAGAGAGAAGCAGACCCAAAGCCTAGCGATTTACCGTGCGCGCCCCTGAGGTTACCCAGCGCCCAGCAGCTCACCGCGCAGCTCGCGGCTCGCAGGCCTGGCTGGACGCCTCAGCCCTTCATAGAGAGCAGGAGCCTCCACGCACGACTGCAGCCCCAGTCGTTTCCAGTTCCCTTGCCATTTATGGGACACTTTGGCTTTTACAGAGCGCGTCCAGCCATCAGAGTGGGGAAGCCAGTGTACAGTTCACTAACATTTACGAAGCCCAGGCCCTTGACAGTTTATACTACCCAGGGCCTCCGTGGAGGTCTCAAGCGGCAGGGCCCCTCTCCCCTGTTCCCTGGCCCTGAAGTAGGGGAATGGGGATGGGGAGCGGCCGGGCCCCCCCTCCCCCGAGGCCGGACGCCCGCATTTCGCCCGCATTTCCTGTCAGGCAGCAGGGTCCGGGCAGGCGCCTCTTCCAGGCCCGGGATTAATGAGTCTCTGGACCCGGAGATGGCAGAGGCGTGTGGACTTTCTGTTCAATTACAGCCGTGAGAGCCTCCTCATCAGGCAGCATTAAAAATGCAGCAGACAGGCCGGGCGTGTTGGCTCACGCCTGTAATCCAGCACTTTGGGAGGCCAAGGTAGGTGGATCACCTGAGGTCGGGAGTTCGAGACCAGCCTGGCCAAGATGGTGAAACTGCGTCTCTACTTAAAAAAAAATACAAAAATTAGACCGGCGTGGCGGCGCACGTCTGTAATCCAAGCTATTTGGGAGGCTGAGGCAGGAGAATCGCTTGAACCTGGGAGGCAGAGGTTGCAGTGAGCTGAGATCGCACTGCTACACTCCAGCCTGGGTGGCAGAGTGACACTCCTCAAAAAAAAAAAAAAAAAAAAAAAACAAAAAAAGAAAAAGAAAACGCAGCAGACAGGCCTGCTCCGGAGCAGCGAGGCTGTGGAGGGAGGATTTGGCGAATTCCCTTCTAGAGGCCAGGGCGAGAAGCCTCTCCTCCAGATCCCTGCTGCAGCTCCCGTCTTCGGTGGGGGCCTCCTCATGGTCCACAGTGCCCCACCCTGGGCGCCTGCCCCCGCCTCCCCGGTACCCTGAGCCTGGCTCCCTGCGCTTCACCCCGAGCCTGGTGGCGCAGGGCCTCTGCACGGGCCGTCTTGTTCTCCGCCCGCAACGCTCTTCCCCGGATGTGCTCCCGCTCAGGGGTCTGCTCAGATGCCTCCCTGACCACCCTTGTCCTGCCGCACTTTCTTCACATTTATTTATTTTCATTCTTGCTCCGCTGACCGCCTCCCCCGCAAGACCAGGAGGAGCCGGCCTTGCTCACAGCAGACAGGGCAGGTGCAGGAAGGCTGCCCCAAGGCTCAGCGCAGACAGCAGGCAGCAGGGCTGGGCGGGAGGTGGTCTGGGGGCAGTGTTGCCGTTCTGTTTATTCCAGGGGTCCGCCCTGGGAAGGCTGTCTAGAAGCGAGCCGATTCACGCCTTGTGCTGGCTGAGGACTCTGCACCTCACAGAAGGGAAGGCAGGAGCTTCAGGCCAGACAGCAGGCAGCACTCATGCCGGGGGTTAGCGTGGTCCGGGCTTCCCTCCCGCTCCCATGCCCTCCCTCGGAGCCCAAGGAGGCCCGTGCTGCCCACCTGGCGGCTCAGGCTCCAGCAGCCCCGAAACAGTGGTCAAGTCCCTCTTCCCCCAGGGAATGGTCAGGGGCCAGCAGGATGGAATGTGTCCCCCAAGCTGCTGTGTTAGGAGATGGGGCTTCACAGCGGGATTAGGTCCTGGGGGGCCGCCCTCCTGAATGGATGAAAGCCGCCAGCCATCTCCCAGTGGGTTAGTTACCCAGGCGGTTGGTTGTAATAAAAGGGCGTTTTGCCCTCCCCCGCTCCTTCCAGCACTCTCTTGCCTTTCCGCCTTCCTTCTGCCATGGGAGGACACAGCAGGAAGTCCTTGTTAGATGCCGGCCTGGATCTTGACTTCCCAGCCTCCAGAACCCTGAGAAATTTCTGTTGTTTAGAAAGTACCCAGTCTGGGCTGGGCACATGGCTCACACTTGTAATCCCAGCACTTTGGGAGGCCAAGGCGGGAGGATCGCTTGAGGCCAGGAGCTCAAGACCAGCTGGGGCAACATAGCAACACCCCATCCTTACAAAAAAGCCAGGTATGGTGGTGACTGTCTGCAGTCCCAGCTACTGCAGGAGCTGAAGTGGAAGGATTGCTTGAGCCCAGGAGATCGAGGCTGCATTGAGCGGTGATTGCCACTGCACACCAGCCTGGCTGACAGATTGAGACCCTGTCTCCATTTAAAAAAAGAAAAAAGAAGAAATCATCCAGTTTGTGATATTTTGTTATAGCAACAATGAAACAGATGAATACAGGCCCCCAACACCAGCATTATCTCATCCTGGTTTCCTTGTGGGCAGGGGCCATGGTGGGCAGGCAGGACCAGTCACCTCATCTTCCAACAGGGGCTTGACATCTGACCGCACCTCTCCCTGATGTACCAATCCCCTCGACCACACCCCCACCAAGGCCTGCCGGCCTCTGCTGGCATACCCGCCCTGATGGGGAGCTCACTCACATACAGACACGATTCCTGGAGGGATCTGGACTCCATCTTCTTGTCCCTGTTCTAGTTCCCCAGGCCTGTGACGTGAGGGGCCCATGTGTAAACCCTGGCTCACTCTCAATGCTCATTTCTTCGCCTTTTGTGAAAGCTGTTGCAAATCCTTTTGGAAACCAGGTGGGAGGGTCTATATATACATTGGCTGTACTATGTTTATCAGAGCTTGTGTGTCTTCACACCCAGGGCAGCCAGCTTCTCCTGGAGGTTACAGAGGCTCAGTGAGGCTCTGACCCCTCCTGAGGCCACCAGAGAGTGAGGCAGAGCCAGGGAAGCCCAGAAACCCAAGTGTCCTGCCCCTAGTCCCTACCCCAAGCTGAGGCTCTGCCCCGCCCCAGGGAGCCACCTGCCAAGTCAGGTTTAGCTGCAGCCACCCACTCTGTCCTCACAGAAGCCGTGGGCTGCTCTATTCCTGTTCTGGGCCAGCCTTATTGGGGACTTGGGGAGGCCTGGGGAGGCAGCGGCAGCTGCAAGCTCTGGTCGGGGATGGGGGAGTTGCTCTGGGCACTAGCCTAGGAAATTCTTTCTTTGTCTGCCTCCCAAACCCTCCATGGCTCCCTATTCCCACGACATCCAAGGAAAAGGAGGCACAGCATGAACCTGACAGCAGGGCCTTATCTGGGTTATTGTCCACAGGGCTTGGCCCATGGCACGCATTATCTGAGCACCTCCTATGTGCCACGTTGTGTTCTAGAACCGTAGCTGTAGCAGGGCTCAGACAGACCTGGGCCTGCTCAGCCAGGGCGTCAGGCAGGGAGGAGGCACTCACCCTCGCGGAAAGCCGTGCTCCCCCCATTCTTCCAGCATCACCCCATGATCACTCCCTAAGGAGAAGCAGTGAACTCTATCTAAGTTAATTAGGAAAGTCATTTAAACTAGTTAAGCTTAATTACCATTAAATGATTACATTTAAGTAATTAAAGTTTTTATATTTGAATTTAAAAGTCCCTGGGGCAGCCAGGGATTGCGTGCCACCCAAGAGACCAAGGGGTTGAAGGACAGATGGCATGGGCCCTGCAGGGCGTGGCAGAGAGACTGAACTTCATATTGAGGGTAAAAGTCACTGGAGGGCTGCGAGCCGGGGAGAGATGTCATCTAATTGTATTAAGAACAACAGCGGCAGCAAGATCACGCCTGTTAGCCCTCAAAGCCCTACTCCGTGCCTCTTCAGCCCCCACTGTCCCCAGCCCTTGGGTCAGATAACCTTGAATTTGACACTCTCACCCCAGGTTGTATGACCTTGAAGATGTCACTGCACCTCTCAGAGACTCAGTTTCCTCATCTGCAGATTGGGGCAGGATCTTTGCAGGATTGTGGGTGGTTTCTTTTTTTTTTTTTTTTTTTTTTTTTCTTGAGACGGAGTCTCGCTCTGTCGCCCAGGCTGGAGTGCAGTGGCCGGATCTCAGCTCACTGCAAGCTTCGCCTCCTGGGTTTACGCCATTCTCCTTCCTCAGCCTCCCGAGTAGCTGGGACTACAGGCGCCCGCCACCTCGCCTGGCTAGTTTTTGTATTTTTTTTAGTAGAGACGGGGTTTCACCGTGTTAGCCAGGATGGTCTCGATCTCCTGACCTCGTGATCCACCCGTCTCGGCCTCCCAAAGTGCTGGGATTACAGGCTTGAGCCACGGCACCCGGCCAGATTGTGGGTGGTTTCAACAGAACCCTGCAGCATGGAACAGGCTGGCGCACAGTAGGCACTCCATGAATAGTGCTGTCCCTCTGGTCCCTGCCTCCACTGCCTCCTCTTGGGCCAAACCCAAGTTTATTCTGCTTCCTACAGTCGCCTTCAACTACGATCTGTCCCCGTGGGGTCCCTCAGGACACACATCCATGGCAGAGCTGGGCTTGCCCTTAGACCTTGGGCTAGGAGGCTGGAGGCATCTGTCCTGGGACTGTGACATTTCACAGGCTGTGCTTGCAGGCAGGCACAGACCTGCCATCTTGGGGTCCTGGAGCCCTGATTGGAGCTAGGGCAGAGCCTGGCCAGGTGCCCAGACCCCCTCTTGGGGCCCACTTGGTCCCTTCTGTCTGTGGATGACTTTCAGTGAGTCAGCACATCCCTCACGGTTTGGTTGCTGTGAAGTGGAGCTGAGGGGTCAAAGCTGCTTGAGTGAGTGCAAAGCCAGCCAGCTGAGGCTGGTGTTCCTCACGAGCATCCGTCCAGCCAAGAGAGGAGACCTGGAAGTGTATCTCCTGTGCCATCTCCAGGGGATGGAGCTCCAGTTGCACCCAGCAATAGCTCTGTAGATGACAACAGCCTTAGTTGGCTCTTCCCTGTCTCACTTCTCCACTTCCCTATGGTATTTCCTAGGATTTACTTGAATCCAAAGCTTCTCAGTGTCTGAGAGTGTACTGGGCGAAGCCAAGGAGACAGCGCCTCTGAGAATCATGGTGGGGAGTACAGGAGCTGACCACAAAGTGCTCAGCAAATGACGCCTGATGTTGCAGGGACCCTTGCTGCCCCACTGGACCATGCCCTCCACGTCACCGCTGGTGCTTCCCCACAGAGTCTGAGGTCTACCTCCCCCAGCTTCTCTCGCACCTTTAGACTTCTCTGTGGCACTGCTTCCTCCTTTCCTCATCATCTCAGCTCCTCCCTCCTGTTAGCTGTGTGGCCCTGGGCAAGTCACTGCACCTCTCTGATTCTCCACGTTCTCAGCCCCGTGTGCTGGGACCTGACACCCTCTCTGGGCAAATGCCAGCATACTTTGCTAAGCAGTCCTATCCCAGGTCTTGTGGTGTCTGCCAGAAATCTCCAGAAGGCAGAGGATGAAGGCCCGGGTGTTAGTGTGCTGGCTGGAGGTCCTGGGGACAAAGGCTGGTGGGGTGGGGGTATTGCACTCCCAGTTGAAGGTCCTGGGGAAGTGTTTGTGGGGCTGTCAGTCATTCATTTTGTTGGGTCAAGGTGTGAGGAGGTGGGCCGAGGTGGGTGGGGGAGGTTGACAGGTGTGGAAATCACAGAGGGCCTGGAAGGCTGCTTCGAAGAGTCTGGGACTCCTGGGCATAGAGTAATGTTGGTGCCTCGACCGGAGCCTGCAGACCTCCTTACTGGGAGAAGCCAGCTCCCTGCCTGCTCTGTGCTGTGTTGCTAACCCTTGCATCTCAAACCTGCTTCAGAGAAGTATGCAGCAGGGAAGCCCAGCCCCTTGCCTTAAGGCAGGACAAACTCAGAGGCATAATTTGTGCCGCAGAGCTCCCTTGGGCTCGGGCCATGGCAAGGATGGAAAATGAAGAAACCCTTGCTTGTCTTCTCCTTCTTTTCCCCTGGCTCCCTCGCAGGTTTCTGCTGGGAGAAACTCCCTAGGGAAACATTTGCACCTGAATCCTCCACTCAGACTCAGCTTCTGGGAGAACCTGACACGAGACAACCTGCTGCCCCTGGGCACTATAGGCAGGTTTTAATAGAATGAGTTTATTGGCTAGAATGCAGGTTTGGTTACTTATTAAAAAACGAAACCAGCCGAGCGCAGTGTTTCACGCCTGTAATCCTAGCACTTTGGGAGGCCGAGGCACGCGGATCGCCTGAGGTCAGGAGTTCGAGACCAGCCTGGCTAACATTACGAAACCCCGTCTCTACTAAAAATTATAAAAATTAGCCAGGCGTGGTGGCAGGCGCCTGTAATTCCAGCTACTCGGGAGGCTGAGGCAGGAAGAACTGCTTGAACCCGGAGGGGGAGGTTGCAGTAAGCCAAGATCGCGCCACTGCACTCCGGCCTGGGCGACACAGCGAGACTCCGTCTCGAAGACGATTATTCGCTCCTGTAACAGTCAGTGGTTCACGGAGGGACTGCGGGCTGGGTTCCATCGCTCTTCTGCCCTTCGGGGTGTGAGTTCGTCCAGTTCCTCCAGCGCACCTACAGGAGAAGCGCCCCGCGCCGCTCTGACCCCGTTGGCAGTATTGGGTCACATGGCCAACCGTGGCCGCAAAGGAGTCTGGGAAATGTAGTCTCTCTCTCTCTCTCTCTCTCTCTCTCTCTCTCTCTCTCTCTCTCTCTCTCTCTCTCTCTCTCTCTCTCTCTCTCTCTCTCTCTCTCTCCTCCCTCCCTCCCCTCCCTCCCTCCCTCCCCTCCCTCCCTCTCTCTCTCTCTCTCTCTCTTTTTTTTTTTTTTTTTTTTTTTTTTTTTTTTTTTTTTTTTAAGGGAGCCAGCCTTCCCCGGAACAGTTGGGTCCACCGCTGCGGGAGGGGAATAGAGGTGCGGGTTGTCATTCCGTCCGCAGGGAGGGAGCACAAACTTTAAAGCGGGGACAAGATTCTTTTAGGAAGAATGGTCTTCATGTAAGAAAATATGCAGAGGATTCTGTGGGTGTGGAAAGGCAGCTCTTGCTGAGGATGCAGGAAGATGTTTCTGGAGGTGGCCGGCCCAGGGCGTCCTGGGGCAAGGAGTGGCCAGGCAGGTCCTATGAGGACCCTCCCAGGGAAACCCGACCTTCTTCCATCTTCAGGGAAAGTGGACACAGGCAGCAGCCTGGGAGGGGCGTCAGAGGTGGGGAAAAGGAGCGAGTGTAGACGGAACCCTCCAGGCGATCAGGGACAAGTTGCAAACGACAAAGCTAGGTCGCGAGTGTAACGACACGGAACATGGCAGCAGTGGGGTGAGGGACCCTAGGCCTCCTGGGAACTTCCGGGGCCGTTTGAGAAAGCCAGGTTCCCTCAGGAGGGGTTAGGGGCGTTTCCATTTTAAATACTAGCGAGGTGTCCCGGGAGGCTGATAACTGGCTTCCGTCCATTTTCCACACGTGTTTGCAAAACCAATGTGTCATATGTGCAGATGCGCATCCCTGGCGCCCCAGCGTCGTCTGCGGCCTTCTGCCCCGTGGTTACCGTTTTCCGTGGCTTCCCCGAGACACTCCCTGCCCTGGACGCGGCCTCTGACTCCAGCATCCACTCCAGTAAATAGCCCCGACCTGGACAGCTTGCGCAGGCAGCTTTGTTGGCATTTCAGATTTGAGATGATTTCCTCGGGCATGATTCCCAGAAGCGAAATCGGGTAGGAGAAGTGCATTTGCCTGTAAGGGCCGTGGTTGGCACAGCCAAATGTCTGCCTGGTCCAGTGGTGCCAATGTATCCGACCACCCGCAGTGCACAGGCAAAACCTTGCTTGCAGAAGGGTGGGATAGTTTGGTTTCATCTCTTTCCCAGATTTTTAAAGTACTGTTGAAGATATTAAGCAATTTAAAAAGTAATTTTACCTATAATCCTGTCTGCTAGCATTTTGATTTGTATCCTTCTAGCCTTTTTCCTAAATATAAATTTTTTATTGTGTGAAAATTTACATACACAAGCCTTTTATTATGAAAGGTTCAAACATACACAGAAACAAAGAGTCACATAAGGAACCTTCAGGAAGCCACCACCAGCTGCAGCAGTGATGCCCGCACACAGTCCTGTCTCATCTGTACCCTCAGCTACTTCCCCTCCCAAATTATCTGAACATTCGTTCCATTCATCCCAGACACAGTATAATTTAATTCACAAATATTTCAGAGCATAGCTCTGGATGATTAGGATCCTAAAAAATGGCAATAACAGTCTTTCATATTTGCACAAGTAACAACCATCCCTTAATATCAGCAACCATCCAGTCTCGGTTCAAATTTCCAGTTGTCTCATAAATAATAGAATTAGCAAAAGAATGGTTTCATTTGGTATCTGAATAAGACCCCGCCTCTCGACTGGCTGATGGTTTGCCTCCGTGTCTTTCATTTAGTGGTTGCCCCTCCCTGTTTTCCTATAATTTATTTGTTGAAGAAACTGGGTTGTTAGATTGTAGAGTTTCCCATAGTCTGCATTTCCGGTAAATCCATAGCTGGTCTAGTGACTTGACCAGATCAGGTTGGACTTTTTTTTTTTTTTTTTTTTTTTGGCAAGAGCACTTGGTGCAGAGCTCTGTGCTCTTCTGTTGGGAGGCAGTGTTCTATCCTCTCTTTGTGGTACTAGCAGCTGCTGATGCTCAGTGCCTGGACTCATTAATTTATTAGTGGTTGCAAATAAATTTAAAACTAATTAGTGGTTGCGTAATGGTGATAGTCTATCATTCCTTCATATATTTGCTGAAATGTTTCTATAGAGAGAAACTTCCCATCTACCAAACTTCTGCTATTTGGCTACCTGGTGGTACAGTTTACAAACTGATATATGCTTGATCTGGTTCCTCTAACAGTTTTCTAAATTAAATTGTTCTTCCAGTGGTGATCAAGTAGGGATAAAAAAATAAGTACAAACTGGTGAGTTCAAAGACATTTTATGTGTTTTAATTGATTGCATTAATTGCCCTTATTGAAGTTCAAATTGTCCCATCTTTCAAGCTGGCTCTTGAGCACTTTGGACATGACCCCAGTGGTCTTTGAGAATGTACTTGCTCTCTGGTTTAGCAGGAAGCTGCAAGTTTATTGTGTGCATTCACTGCTCTAGACCTGGAGTCAGCCATTTCTCCTAGGAGCCCTAGTTCCTTTTAGTGAGAAATGGTGTTTAGAAACCACAACCTTTGTCAAAATAGCATGTAAAACAAAACATAAAAAAAGGAAAATAAAATTTTAAAACCCCACAACTTGGGTACCAGGAGTGCACAGTGCTGCCCTGGTCAATACTTCCTCCTCCTCCTCCTCTTCCTCTTCTTCCTCTTCTTCCTCTTCCTCTTCTTTTTTTGAGACAGTCTCCCACTGTTGTCCAGGCTGGAGTGCAGTGGCGCTATCTCCACTTACCGCGACCTCCGCCTCCTGGGTTCCAATGATTCTCTTGCCTCAACCTCCTGAGTAGCTGGGATTACGGGTGTGTGCTAGTACACCTGGCTAATTTTTGTTTTGTTAGTAGAGACGGAGTTTTACCATGTTGGCCTGGCTGGTCTTGAATTCCTGACCTCATGTGATCTGCCCACCTCGGCCTCTCAAAGTGTTGAGATTACAGGCTTAAGCCACTGTGCCCAGCCTGTGGTCAGTATTTCTACACCATTAATTCATAATGATTCATAATTCAAATGTAGGCCCTCAGGGCTTTCACTTAACTTCTATCATTTATTTATATTCATTTTCTCTAGGAAAGAATCTGGTTCTCAATGACACACATTAATAGAGTAAGAAAACCATTTGCATGAAGCCACTGTACACACACAATGATATCAGAATAATACCAGCACCATCATCAGCATAATGCAATGATTGAAACAGTTTAAAATGATTTTTTCTTTTTGTTTTCAGGGCATATTGCACTAGAAATGTATAGTCAATTTATGGTATTTTGAAGTTCCTTGGAATACTTCTTCTCAATGTGATAGTAAAACATGTATACACAGGCTGGGCACAGTGGCTCATGCCTGTAATCCCAGCACTTTGGGAGACCAAGGCAGATGGATCACGAGGTCTAGAGTTCGAGACCAGCTTGGCCAATATGGTGACACCCCGTCTCTCCCAAAAATACAAAAATTAGCCCGGTGTGGTGGCTCGCACCTGTAGTCCCAGCTACTCGGGAGACAAGCAGAAGGATTGCTTGAACCCAGGAGGTGGAGGTTGCAGTGAGCCAAGATGGTGCTGCTGCACGCCAGCCTGGGTGAGAGAGCAAGACTCCATCTCAAAACAAACGAACAAAGAAACAGAACAAAAAACATGTATACAGAGGTTCATTTGTTTCCTTTTGCTTTCAATGTTTAGGGAATTTGTAAAAGTTTTATAATTATATAACATACTTACGTGTTTCTAAAATCAAATCTACGGAATGAATTATATTCAGAGAAGCCTAACTTCTATCCCTGTCTGTCCCACCCTGTCTCCACTCTTCCCCATATGTAAGCATTATACACAATATGCAGTTTATCCTTCATGGCATTTGTAAAACATGGCCACAAATCCTTGGATATTCATCCCGTTAAGAGATGTGTTCCAGCCGGGCGCGGTGGCTCAAGCCTGTAATCCCAGCACTTTGAGAGGCCTAGACGGGTGGATCACGAGGTCAGGAGATCGAGACTATCCTGGCTAACACGGTGAAACCCCGTCTTTACTAAAAAAAAAAAAATACAAAAAACTAGCCGGGCGAGGTGGCGGGTGCCGGTAGTCCCAGCTACTCGGGAGGCTGAGGCAGGAGAATGGCAGGAACCCGGGAGGCGGAGCTTGCAGTGAGCTGAGATCCGGCCACTGCACTCCAGCCTGGGCAACAGAGCCAGACTCCGTCTCAAAAAAAAAAAAGAAAAAAAAAGAGATGTGTTCCACGTCCCTCTGCTTGTATCTGAAGGACTTGTGACTGCTTTAGCTAACAGTGTGGCAGAAGTGATGCTCAGAGACTTCTGAGGTGGGTTGTAAATGCTTTAGTGCCTCCACCCAGCTTACCTGGGGCATTCATGCTTGGAGCCGCCTGAGCCACCGCGTGAGGTCCAGTCACTCCAAGACCCCTTTTTGGAGAGGCCACGTGTAGGCACTGGGTCCACCTGCTGAGCCCAGCCTTCCAGAGGTCCTACCAAACACTGCTGTGTGAGTGAAGCCGTCATGGAGCCTCCAGATCAGCCCATTCTCCAACTGGATGTCAATGAGTGATCTCTATCGACGCCGCGCGGGAAAGAAAAACCACCCAGCCAGCCCTGCCTGAATTCCAGATCCAAATAATCATTTACGTAATAAAATGATTGTTCAGACCTACCAAAAAGGTAGTTTGTTATGCTGCTTCAGGTGATCAGAACACCCTTCCTTTTCCATTTTCAGTATAAGATGGTTCATGTAAGTGTGTATCCTGCCTCTGTATTAGATAAATGGTAGCATATTAGAGTTACTTCCCTACGTCACACTTTTCACTAGACAATATGTTCTGGCCATCACTCCAGAGAGATTTTATTTTATCTTATTTTATTTATTTTTTATTTGAGACAAGGTCTTGCTCTGTCACCCAGGCTGGAGTATAGTGGTGTGATCATAGCTTACTGCAGCCTCAACTGCCTGGATTCAAGCAATCCTTCCTGTGCCTTCTGAGTAGCTGGGACCACAGGTGTGCACCATTGAACTGAGCTAATTTTTTTTTTTTTTTTTTTTAGATAGGGTTTTCCTATGTTGCCCAGGCTGGTCTCAAACTCCTGAGTTCAATCAATCCTCCTGTCTTGGTCCCCCAAAGTGTTGGGATTACAGGTGTGAGGGTCTATCTCAGCCTCCAGAGAAATTTTAAAGCACAGGTTTGAATTTTGTTTTGTTGGCCAATATAGAAATCTGATTTCCTCCTAATAGGAGAATTAAGACCATATAATCAGTATGTTTAACCTCAGTTCTGTCATATTGTTTTATGTTACATTTATACTGATGTAAGTCTTTTCAACAAATTGTTTTTCAGTGTGGCTTTTATTTTTATCTATCTCTTATTGGTTTTTTTTTTTGGTACTTAGGAAGGGTTATATTTTTGCGGAAATGATTACCTTTATACTAATATCTGTGCATAATGCTTTCAGGCCCCTTTTTTTTGTCTGTTGGTTTCCTATTAAGAATAATGTTGAAATTTGCTAGTGTCCTCTTCCCTTTCCTTTCTCTCCCACAGCACCTGATTTGAATTAATATCCTTTTACTTCTAGTTATTAACTATAAGGCAGTCAACAAGCTTATTCTACTTTTCATATGCTCTTCCCATTTTCACTCAAATATCTCATAATCATACTGTAACAGCTGTACTTTTTTCCTTACCACCATTGTTTGCTCCTAATTGTATAAGTAAGTATATGCTGTATATGTTGAATACTCACCACCGGCCCTTATGTTTATGTTTCTCTAGTCACTTTGGGTGCCTGATGCTAGTTTTCTGATAGGGTCCTCAGGAGGTGCTCCCAGGAATAATATTCTTGGAGTTTTTGCATGTTGATAATTGTTTATGGCTCTTATACTTGAACATCAGTTTGGCTGGAGACATATCTTTCTTGGATCATACTTTACCCCTTTAATAATGTGACCATACAGTCCCTTGTCTTCTGGCATGAAGTAATGTTGTAGGTAAGTCTGATGACAATCTGATTTTCCTGATAAGTGACTTAATCTTTTTCTTTCTCTGTTTTCTTTCTGTCATGCCATCTTGTCTAAGAGTGACTTGATCTTTTCCCAGATTCTTCATGGCATCCATAGAACATGTCATAGAATATGATTCTCTGTTGGATGTGCCGGCTCACTTTTTTAAGGTACACAATGTTGTTTCAAGTTTGTATTTATCTAAGGAAAGTGTTTTTAAATTGTAGTGTTTAGTCTTTCTTTGATTCTTTAGCTTCGGTTTGCTTTTTCAGCAGCTACTATTATACATATGTTAGATCGTTTACCTGTCATCTACATAGTCACTTTCTCTCAATCCTAGTTCTTTGTCTTCCATTTTTTTTGTTTCAGAAATGTTCACCATTTTATCTTCTTTGCGTTCATCTGTTCTTGTGTTCCTTCTAGTTTAGTCGTCATTCTGAAATAGAGTTTTTCTTTTATTTCTAATTATTTATTCAGTTCTAGCACATCTTTCCTGAAGTCTTCCAACTTTTGTTATTCTTTTATAACTTTGGTTACTTTCTTAATTACTGTTGGCTCATTTTTAAATGAGTTTCTACACTTTGGGTCATGTACTTTGGGGCATGCGTTTCTGGAATGCCTTCCTTATCTGTAGGGACATTGTTCATCATTCTCATTTTTCTTACAATAATTTGTATGGGGTTTAACCACAGTCATTTTGTGTTGCTCAGTTTTTTTTTTTTTTTTTTTTTTTTTTTTTTTGAGCCGGAGTCTCGCTCTGTAGCCCAGGCTGGAGTGCAGTGGCCGGATCTCAGCTCACTGCAAGCTCCGCCTCCCGGGTTCACGCCATTCTCCGGCCTCAGCCTCCCGAGTAGCTGGGACTACAGGCGCCCGCCACCTCGCCCGGCTAGTTTTTTGTATTTCTTAGTAGAGACGGGGTTTCACAGTGTTAGCCAGGATGGTCTCGATCTCCTGACCTCGTGATCCACCCGTCTCGGCCTCCCAAAGTGCTGGGATTACAGGCTTGAGCCACCGCGCCCAGCCTGTGTTGCTCATTTTTTAATGAAATGAGTTTTCTAAACTCTGAAGAAGAGGGTGGGTCAGACTCACTTTTCTAACTTTACGGCTCTATAGTTTCCTCTTCTGTTGTTTTTGTGAAGTGATAAAAAATAGGATCTTGTATTTTATACCCCTTTTCCTTTCTACCTAGACCTTTTCTCCCTTCCTCCCTCCCGCCCTCTCTTGCTCTTTCTTTCTTTCATTTCTAGTTTGTGGTTCTTGTTGTCTCTGTTCTGTCCATTTTGGATTCTACTCTCACCCAGTTCTTTTTTTTTTTTTTTTTTTTTTTTTTTTTTTGACAGTGTCTCACTCTGTTGCCCAGGCTTAAATGCAGTGGCATGATCACAGCTCACTGCAGCCTTGACCTCCTGGGCTCAAGTGATCCTCCTGCGTCAGCCTCCCAAATAGCTGGGATTATAGGTGTGTGCCACCATGCCCAGTTAATTTTTGTGTTTTCTGTAGAGACAAGGTTTTGTTTTGCCATACTGGTCTCGAACTCCTGAGCTCAAGCAATCTGGCCACCTTGGCCTCCCAAAGTTCTGGGATTACAGGCGTGAGCCACCATACCCCACCTACCCTCAGTCAGATCTCAGTGTGGGCCCTGCCCTGGAAGGGAGTTTTAATTTATTAGCACGGAGAGTTCATGGGGCCTGCACTCTTCCAGCCCCTCTGACCTTTCTATGAACCCCTTGTAATCACCCATGAGTGGGGCGTGTAGCAAGTCCCCCCAGTCTCAGCGATGACTGTTACTTCCAGTTGGAAGCAATTAAGACCTGGTGTGCCTCCTCTCTGTTTTTCTTCTACTGCTGTGGTAATCTCCAAAGACACAGTGGCATCTAAGGTAGAGGGAGCCTTGATCCCCCATCATCCCTATAAGGCACACAGAACAGACTGGAGGAAACTAGATCAGAGTCCTATGAGATGTTTAAAGGGAATGTGATTCCAGGGAAATCCCATGCTTGGCTTACAAAAGCCTTTGATGACTTGAAACTTAAAAAGGGATTAGATGACATTAGGACCTTTGCCCTTCTAGGAGACAGGAAGTGAACTGAGAACGTGGGAAATCTCACTCCAGATAGGGACAAGAAGAAAAAGGAAACAGGCAGAAAGAGAACACCCCAAAAGGCAGAATGAGGGGCCCTGGAGGACACTGGACAGGGAGTTTCTCCCCTGAGAAGCATCAGGGCCTGATATAAGGCCCATCCTCATCCTCAAGGTAGGGGCTCCCCACAGTGTGCCCGGCGGGCTCTCAAACTCACTATGAATCTTGACATGTCTGCATAGGCTGTAGGTGGGAAGGATGCCCGTGGTATCCACCAGAGTGTACTGGGGAGTATGGAGAAGGGTAGGTAACCAGTCATTTTAGTTCAGAAGGCCCTGGACAAGAGGACCCTCACAGACATAGACCTGCACATCACCCTCAGCTGGAGGCAATGCTGGGTGGCACAGGCTTTTGCCCCTTAGGGAAGAGGGGTGTGTTCTCTGTATAGGAAAAAGGGAGCAAGAGGTATCTGGTGACTGTAAGGAAATTTTACAGCAGAGACAACCAGCACTCGCTACATATCCATGGTCTCCTTCCTTTCCCAGCCTCCCTGCCTGTTGAGTTGAGGTCACATGACTCATCCTGGCAGATGGCAGATGCAGCGGGGACCTGTGCCAACCACAGTAGAGACAGTTAAGAGTTGGGCCTTCTCACATCCTCCTCTTTTGTTGGCAGTAACCATGGAAGTCACATGTTGAGAGGGTAGAACTGCAGGATGGATGCTGCTTGGATGCCAGCGTCACCGTGTGGAGTAGAGCCGCCTTAGACATTACCCAGTTTATCTTAGACTGGGACATGATGAGGAAATGAACGTTAGTTTGCTTAAGCCATCAAAATTGAGGGGTTTTGTTACCACAGCTTGTCTTAATCTGTCCTGACTAACACAGGTGTATACTTCTTTTTTACACAAAATTGAGACCCTACCAATCATGTTATTTTATTTTATTTTATTAATTAATTTTTTTTGAGATGAAGTCTCGCTCTTGTCCCCCATGCTAGAGTGCAATGGTGTGATCTCGGCTCACTGAAACCTCTGCCTCCCGGGTTCAAGCGACTCTCCTGCCTCAGCCTCCCGAGTAGCTGGGATTACAGGCGCCCACAACCATACCCAGCTAATTTTTGTATTTTTAGTAGAGATGGGGTTTCACCATTTTGGCCAGGCTGGTCTTGAACTCCTGACCTCAGGTGATCCACCTGCCTCGGCCTCCCAAAGTGCTGGGATTACAGACGTGAGCCACCATGCCTGGCTCAACCATGTTATTTTATAACATGCTTTAAAAAACTGTTAAAGAATCAGCTTAATTGAGGCATAATTTATAGACTTTAAAATTCACCAACTTGAAGTGTCAGTTTGATAAATGGAGACAGTTGTGTAACCCCTGCCATGCTAAACATTTAGGACCCTTCCTTCACACCCCAGAGACCTCACCTGCATATTTGTGGTTGACTTCCATTTCCACCCCACCCCTCCCACGCCCTCACCAAACGTGGATTTTTTTTTTTTTTTTTTGAGACGGAGTCTCGCTCTGTTGCCCAGGCTGGAGTGCAGTGGCGCAATCTCGGCTCACTGCAAGCTCTGCCGCCTCCCGGGTTAACGCCATTCTCCTGCCTCAGCCTCCCTAGAAGCTGGGACTAGAGGCGTCCGTCACCACACCCAGCTAACTTTTTTGTATTTTCAGTAGAGACGGGGTTTCACCGTGTTCGCCAAGATGGTCTCGATCTCCTGACCTTGTGATCTGCCCGCCTCGGCCTCCCAAAGTGCTGGGATTACAGGCGTGAGCCACCGGGCCCGGCCTAAACGTGGATTTGTTTACTGTCACTAGAGTTTCACCTTTTCCAGAATGCCATATAAATGGAACATAATGCTTTTGAGCTTGAGCCAAAAGTCCATTCCTTTTTATTGCTGAGTCGTATTTCACGGTATGGATGTACCACGGTTTGTTTATTACCCATTCAACAGTTGAGGGACACTTGGGTTGTTTCCAGTTTGGGGCTATTGTGAATTAAGACGCTGTGAACATTTGTGTACAAGTTTTGTGTGATCACATGTTTTCACTTCTCTTGGGTAAAGAGCTGAGAATAGAATTTCTGGGTTCTGTGATAAAGGGAGATTCGACTTTAGAAAAGGCTGCCAAAATGTTTTCCAGAGTGACTGTACCGTTCTAATCAGCGATCTATCAGAGTACCACCTTCTTCTTCATGAAGCTACGACAACATCATTATTTCTCAACTTAAGGAAAGACTTTTTCTGGAACATGATTTCAATAGTTTTGATAGTTTAAACCATCCTATATTGTTTAACATTTAGGTCACTTCCATTTTTTCCCCTGATTTTAGGTATGATTGTGAAGGGCATTTTGTAAAGGAATTTTAGTGCACATCTCGGGCTATTTCCTTAAGCAAAATTCCTAAAAATAGGGTTACTAGGTTAAAGGGTGAGCTTTTCTTTCACCTTTGGATATACATTGCCCTCTTAAACTGTTGAACCAACTTCCATTAGAACCAGAGTGAGGGGCTCGTCACCCTTTTCCTGTCTGATTTGGAAAGGGCCTCATCACGTGGTAAAGATATTCATCTTCCCAGTGCCTTATTTTCACAGTTTTTGTTTTGCCCGTCCTACTCTGCTTCAGGTGTTTTTTAATCCACAGGCTTTTTAAGCTGTTTTGTCATGAAACGTGTCAGTCTATTCTTTTGTGGCTTGTCTTTGGTGATATGCTTGGACAGGGCTTCCTCATCTGAAGACCGTGAAAACAGTCACTTAAACTGCTTTATTTTTTTAAGACTTTGAACTTTATATTTAGCACTGTGTGTATCTATTTGTAACTGTTAAGTGTATGAGACATGCCAAGAGAACATGGCATGCATGCAAGTTTAACAGATAATAATAAAAATGCTCACCCCAAGATACCCAGGGAGAAGAGGGAGCCGCAGAAGCGATCTAGTGTTTTCTTTGTTCCATTTATGTAGAGGTGAAAACCAAGCAAAATTGAACTGTATATTGTTTAAGAATCCACCTTCAGAACTGTAAAAAGCAAGGGAGTTTGCTCTGAGGGGAGAGGGCTTGAAGCTGGGTGGGGACACTCAGGGCCTCCATGGGACTGGAACGCTCTGTTTCTTCAGGCGGATGATGGGCCTATTGGAGTCATTCTGGTCTAAACTGTATCCAGTCATTGAACAAACTCTTTGAATATGTATCTTTCTCTGTGGGTATAGAAAAACCGAAACCAAAGTGCTTTCTCTATCCTATCACTCAACAATCAACACAGAACACTCGGACCAAATGTTGGGGGGATTTCTCCACACCAGCAAGCAAGCACTTCTGCAGCAGACACCAGCTGGGTTCTGACACCATCGATCTGAAGACAGCATCAGACCACAGGCTGAGGAGACAGAAGAGAGATCCCTCTTAGGGGCACGTCAGCACTGCCACCCTACCCCACACAAGGAGATAAAGGAAAATCTTGAGTCCTTTCAGAGGAATTTCCAGGTACCCAGCTAGGCTTGAGAAGTAAATAAGCAACTCGATAAGCAAGAAGGTAATAGTAACATAAAACTATAGCCAAGGAAGTTAGAGTCAGGTGTTTCGTTCCGAGTTGTTTTTCAGCACCACACTCTAACCAACTGAGCTAACCGGTCACCGACCCTGAGCTTTTCAAAAACCTGGACCCCCACCACGTGGAATCTGCTGGCATGGAGACTCCAGATAATGGGGAGCTGAGCACTGAACTCTGACCACTGCTGTTCTTTGATCTACATTTCTTCCTGAGGGGCCTGGAAGAAGCCACACCCACAGGCCATTCCTTTCTGCTGACCCCAAGTTTTCAGACAAAGCCTAGATTCCTTAATCAATGGCAAATCAGAGAGTCTGAATCTGCCTATGACCCGGAAGTGCACCCGCTTCGAGACATCCCACGTTTTTAGGCCAAACCAATGTGTAGCCCCCGTATATTGATTTATGATTGTACTTGTAACTTCTGCTTTCCTGAAATGTACCTCTGTGTTTAAGAGGCCTTGTTTGTAATTGACTGGGGAGGTTGGGTCTCCAGTGTGAGCTGTCCCATTCTCCTTGCTTGGTGCCCTGCAAATAAATGCCCTCTCTTCTCCTGCTGCGAAACCTCAGTGTGGACGTTTGGCTTTACTGCACTTGGCAAGCAGACCCCAGTCCAGTGTGGTAGCAAGGGTTCAATCCCCAAGACTGCCCCCCAACTTCCAACGTCAATCAAAAGCCCCAGGTTGTTTCACCTGTGCTTCTGGTCAACTAACGAGAAATTGGCGTTCCCATGACCACATCCTTGGGTTTAACTTGCTAGAGTGGATCACGGAACTTAGGGAGATGCTTATGTATATTGACTGGTTTATTACAAGAGATATGACAAAGGTGACAGCTGAAGGGATGTGTAGGGTAAGTTATGGGGAAGGGGTATGGAACGTCCATGCCTTCCCTGGGGAGCACTGCCCTCTAGGAACCTTCATATGTTCAGCTCCCTGAATCTGTCCTTTTATGTTTTTATGGAGGTTTCATTACGGAGATACAATTGATTGTAATATGATATGATTGCAATGTCACTGGTGATCAACTTAACCGTCAGTCTCTCTCCTCTTCCCAGGACTGATCCTGCCTTGGTCTTTCCTCTGACCAGCCCCATCCTGAAGCTACGTAGGGGCTACCAGCCCTCAGTGAATCATTCACATGCAAGAAGACATCACTTTGGAGAGTCCAAGGATTTCAGGAGTTGTATGCCAGGAAAAGGGAAGAAGATCAAACGTATATTTAACAATATCACAGTTCCACATAGCATTTAAGCAAATTTTTTTTTTTTTTTTTTTTTTTTTTTTTTCAAGATGGAGTCTCGCTCTGTCCCCCTGGCTGGAGTGCAGTGGCTGGATCTCGGCTCACTGCAAGCTCCGCCCCCCGGGTTCATGCCATTCTCCTGCCTCAGCCTCCTGAGTAGCTGGGACTACAGGCGCCCGCCACCGCGCCCGGCTAATTTTTTGTATTTTTAGTAGACATGGGGTTTCACTGTGTTAGCCAGGATGGTCTCGATCTTCTGACCTCGTGATCCGCCCGCCTTGGCCTCCCAAAGTGCTGGGATTACAGGCGTGAGCCACCGCGCCCGGCCTGCAAATTTTTAATTGTGGTAAGAAACACATAATATAAAATCTGCCATCTGAACCATTTTTTTTTTTTTTTTTTTGAGACGGAGTCTCGCCCTGTCGCCCAGGCTGGAGTGCAGTGGCACGATCTCGGCTCACTGCAAGCTCTGCCTCCCGGGTTCACGCCATTCTCCTGACTCAGCCTCTCGAGTAACTGGGACTACAGGCTCCCGCCACCATGCCCCGATAATTTTTTTTTCTGTATTTTTAGTAGAGAGGGGTTTCACCATGTTAGCCAGGATGGTCTCGATCTCCTGACCTCATGATCCACCCACCTCGGCCTCCCAAAGTGCTGGGATTACAGGATTGAGCCAACACTCCTGGCAACCATTTTTAAGTGCACAGTTCGATGGCATTAAGTGCGTTTATATTGTTGTGCAGTCATCACCACCATCCATCTCCAGAATTCTTTTCATCTTGCAAAACTGAAACTCTGTCATCATTAAACAACTTCTCATCTCTTCCCCATCCCCGGGCAACCACCATTCTACTCTCTGTCTCTGTGAATTTGACAAGTTGAGGACCTCATGTAAGTGAAGTCACGTTTGTCCTTTCACGCCTTAGCATGATGTCCTCAAGGTTCGCATGTGGCAGCACGTATCAGAGTGTTCTTCCTTTTTAAGGCTGAATCATATTCCACTGTGGGTATCAACCACATCTTATCCATTCATCTGTCAATTTTGCACAGAATTAAAATAAAATTTTCCTCCTGCATCTCCATTTGACTCCTCAATTGTCTGGGAAGGTACATGGGTGTGTGGTGTGAGGTCTGGGCAGGTCGTCTGCTTTGATTTCCCCACTTCTGAGAGCCATGAGAAACTTGCTCCATTTTGCAAGCTTTTGTTTAAACCATGTTGTATAGGGCATGATGAGGAGGCTGAAATAAAGCATCTATTCTTTTATTCACCAAATGTCAGTTGAGCTCCTGTTACTTGGTGGACATGTTTCTAAGGGCCTGGGGCGCAGCTCCGTGAAGACAGGTGTAGGCCCTGCCCTCACTGGTGCTGAGGGTTGGAAGACAGGGACCAATTCTAAGGCCGAGGAGGGAGTGGTTGCTTCCAGATTTGTGGAGGAGGTTCAGGGAAGTCTTCTTGGGGGAGGCAGGCTTTGATCTGGGCCCTAACACATGGATAGATTGAGCAGAGATGAGAAGGGGAACATTTCTGTAAGAGGTAAAAGTTTACCTAAAGGCCTAAGAGCAAAATGTGGGTATTGGTTTGTAGTCTTATCAGTTAGAGAGTATTCAGCTGTAGGTGACAGAATTCGTCAACTACAGTGGCTTAGTAATAAAGAAATTGGATTCATTGAACAAAAACTGCAGAGGCAGTTAGTTCCATAGCTTGGTGGAGCCCTAGGCTCCTTCCATCCTGTGCGTGTTGGTTTTTGTTCTTAGGCTTTTTGTCTCATAGTTGCAAGATGGCTGCCTCAGCTCCAGTCATTGCATCCTCTCACGGCCTTCAAAGGCTGGAGGCAAGGGGGCCAGCCAATGTGTTAAGAGTCTGCTTCTCTCACGTCTGTCTCTTCATACCAGGAGGTCCATCTCTCCCAGCCTTCCCTTATGTTTCATCATTGTTCAGAAGTACATCAGGAGGCAGCCACAGACCCCCTACTTGCGTTGGGGAGTGGGATTCCCTGACTGGTTTCGCCCAGGCAGGAGTCATCCTCCAGAGTTGAGCTGTGCAACAGAACTCTCTGTGTTGATGGGAATATTCCAGATCTGTGCTGTCCAAATGACAGCCACCAGCCACAGGTGGCCATTGAGCACCCAGAATGTGGCTCATTTGATGGAGGAGTGGAATTCTTATTATAGGTCATTTTCATTTGTTTAAGTGTGAATGCGTGGTGAGACGCTGCCGCAGTGGACAGCCCAGCTCTGGAGGTTGCGCCATTGGCCCCTGGCTGGATGAGGCCTGGCTTCTGTTAATGGGGAGAAGGGAGATGTCAGTTGAGGAGGTGACAAAGGCGCCTGTCCAGGGCAGCACCTGCAAGTAGATGAGGAACCAGTGTGTGTGTGTGTGTGTGTGTGTGTGTGTGTGTGTGTGTGTGTGTGTGTGTGGAGGGGGAGAGGCATTAGAGGAGGCCTGGGTGACCGCAGCGCCTCCGCTTTCTTCACCAGGAATGGAATGGGAGAGAACTCACCCCATGCACCCACCAGCACGCCGGGTCTTCAGCCCCACCCTGAGGGCTGCAGAAAGCTCAGCCCCCTCTCCAGGGTCTCCAAGGCCCTTCTGGCTTTGATTTTGACTCAGCATCCAGGCCCCTCTTTAGGTCTTCCCAGCTGAGGAGGAGGAACTGACACGACAGCAAATTCCAAAGGCCCTTCTTCCTCTCCTGAATCACACTAGGCCTGGCCGGCTCCCCGCTGGCCACAGGGTCAGGCCTGGAGGAGCCTCTTGCAGGCCTGGTGTCTGGGAAACGCTCCCATGAGCCTGCAGGGAGGGGCGGGTCAGCTCCTTTCGTAGGCGAGGAAGGTGAGCTGGTCCCTCTGGTGGGGAGGTGGCCAGCCCGGCACGCCCTGCCTCCAGAGTCTGAGCTGGAGGCAGCCACAGGCCCCAGGCCGTAACTCAGGGCCAAGTCAATAGAAACATGGTTTGGGTGTATTTTTAACCTCGTTGGCTGTGAGCTAAGAGGCTGGCTCTGGCATCTGTGTGGTCAGTGAAGATGAATGGCCAGGTTGCTGGGCAGCAGCGTTCAGCATCCCGATTGAGCAGGCCTCCCGCCCGCCATCCCCTTTGTCACCCATGGTCCTGTATGGGAGGGGGAGAGGGGCAATGATCTGGAAGCCAGTACCCCCTCCTGCCAACGCCCCTCCTGTCTCTCCCACCAGCACCTGGGCTGTGGAGTGAGGGCTCAGTTCGAATCCTGGCTCTGCCTCTTACCAGCTGCGTTACCTTGGGCCAGTTCCTTTACTTCTCTGTGCCTCAGTTTCCTCATCTACAAAATGGGCATCCTAGCACTGTCTCCTGGGGCGGGTGTGAGCCCATCATCTGCCCATGGCAAATACTCAAAAACAATGACCAACATTGGCACAGCCAGCTCCCGTCCAACTTTCTATACCAACCCACAATGAGCTCCACAAATATTGCCCAAGCAGCTACCATCACCTTCACCTTGTGGCTGGGAAACCAAGGCACAGAGAGGCAAGTAACCAGTGAAAGGCTCACACGTGGGGCTGGTAGGCAGCACAGATCTGAGCCCAGGAGCCCTCTTCTGGCAAGGCTGGCCTCTGGTGCCATGGCTGGGTCATTGGCTTCCATGTTCCTGGGATGCTGGGTCTGACTGCCTGCAGGGGCTCCAGGCCCCTCGTCCCTTATCCACTGATCTCTGCCTCCACTCCTGCTTGTGAGCCTCAGGAGGGTGAGTGAGTGAGTTTGCTTGTTCGGCTGTTTTTTCATTTACTTACACACTCATCCCACCCGTGTCCACAGAGCCCCTTGACGGGCAGACTCTGCTCCGTGGATGCCACCGTGCCCACAGCCCGCCCTCTCCAAACTCAGTCTGGCGGAGCCAACAGCCATTAAAGAAACAAGCAGCCACAATGACAGTCAAGGGGCGCTCGTGGAGAGAAATGGGGCGCTTTCAGTCTTGGGCTGAGTGGCCTGGGAGGCCTCGCAGAGGAGGTGGATTTTTTCTAGAACTGGGGGACAGACAGTGGGGGCAACAAAGAAATTAACTTGGAGGGGCCTTGAGGGCTGCGTATGAGTTGGACGTGGTCTTGCAAGGAAGGAGGGAACGGTGCACCAGGCAGAAAGAATAGCAGTTGCAGAGGCATGGCATGAGCGGAAAATGCTGAGCCTGGTGTGGCTGTGGCTGCAGGGTGCACAGGGGAAGTCAAGCCGGCTCCGACCTCCCTTCTGCTCCCTCCCTTCTGCCACCATCCAGGGCACAGCTGGCTTCCTGGGCAAAGGAGAAGCCTCCCTCCCTGTGGCTCCATTTCGGGGAGGAGGCTGATGCTGGCTGGCCCTTTTACACTTTCTGGTGGGGGCCAGGCTGCCAGCTGGATCAATGAACAGCCAGCGCAAAAATGTCAGGAGCAATTAGAAGGTACCCGTGGTCTGAGCTTTATCTGCAACAATACGTCTTTATTAATGATGCTTTTAATGATGCAGCCGAAAGTGCTGGCAGAAACAGTCACAGCTACCCATCCTCTGGGCATGCACTGTTTTCCTTTTTTTGAGACAGAGTCTCCTTCTGTTGCCCAGGCTGGAGTGCAGTGGTGCAATCTCGGCTTACTGCAACCCCCGCCTCCCACATTCAAGTGATTCTCCTGCCTCAGCCTCCTGAGTAGCTGGCATTACAGGCATGCACCACCACACCAAGCCAATATTTGTATATTTTTAGTAGAGATGGGTTTTCACCATGTTGGCCAGACTGGTCTCAAACTCTTGACCTCAGGTGATCCACCCACCTTGGCCTCCCAAAGTGCTGGGGTTATAGGCATGAGCCACTGTGCCCAGCCTGGGTGTGTACTTTTTTTTTTTTTTTTTTTTTTGAGACAGTCTTGCTCTGTTACCAAGCTAGAGTGCAGTGGCACGATCTCAGCTCACTGCAACCTCCGCCTCCCGGATTCAAGCCATTCTTCTGCCTCAGGAGCTGGGATTACAGGCACCCACTACCACGTCCAGCTAATTTTTGTATTTTTAGTAGAGACAGGGTTTCACCATGTTGGCCAAGATGGTCTCGAACTCCTGACCTCGTGATCTGCCTGCCTCAGCTTCCCAAAGTGCTAGGATTACAGGTGTGAGCCACCGAGCCCGGCTGGGCATGTACTTTTAATTCACTGCTGCAGCCCCCAATGGAGATGAGGACTTGAGTTCTGCCCCCTTGAAAGCTCAATCTCCTCCCTGTGAAATGGGGTTATGGTGTGTATCAGTTAGGTACTGTGCCATAACAAACATCTCCTAAACTCAGGGCTACAAAACAACAACAATTTTAATTAGCTCACAGTTCTTTGTTGGGCTCAACTGCTCTCAGCCACTTGCTCACTGTCTGTGGCCTCAGCTGGGACAGGTGGCCCTGGTGCTTTAGGGGGCCTCTCACTCCCCAGTGGGCTTGCCCTGGCTGGGTTACTGGTGGCAGAGGAGTTCCCAGCACAAGAGTGGAAGGGGCAAGGCCCCTTGACATCTAGTCTCAGAACTGGCACAGCATTGCTCTGCCTTCTACTGGCATGGCAACCACATGACTTGAGGGAGAGGACATAGATTCCTTTCTTCCTGCAAGTTGCTGCAAATAACTTGCAGCCATATTTGCAATTTAGATGTAGTGAAAGCAATCTTGAGTTCTATCAATAAACGTGTTCTGAGCACCGCCCCCTCCCCTGGCCCCGATATGCAGGCCTTATGCTGGGTAGTGCTGGGACCACAGGGAGAAATCTGACTTGGTGTCTCCTTCCCAGGAGCCTCTAGTCTGAGGGAGGAGGCAGACACAGTCAGACAGGAGCACATCCAAGGTGCTAGAAGCCAATGGAAGGTTTGGCTTAACAGACAAAAGAGGTCAACTGGGCACAGTGGCTCATGCCTGTAATCCCAGCACTTTGGGAGGCCACAATGGGCAGATAACCTGAGGTCAGGAGTTCGGGACCAGCCTGGCTAACGTGGTGAAACGCTGTCTCTACTAAAAATACAAAAATTAGCTGGGTGTGGTGGCGGCTGCCTGTAATCCCAGCTACTTGAGAGGCTGAGGCAGGAGAATCGCTGAACCTGGAAGGCAGAGATTGCAGTGAGCTGAGATCACGCCACTGCACTCCTGCCTGGGCGACAAGAGTGAGACTCCATCTCAAAAAAAAAAAAAAAAAAAAAAAAAAAAAAAAAAAAAAAAGGGCATGGGGTCATGGGGTGGTATGTGCTTGGAGAATAAACTCTAAAGGGTTGTGAAGTGTCCTGTGGCTGCAGGGGACAGGCACTACCTTTGAGTCTGCACTGATTCTTTCCCAGTGGTGTTCATGATGGTCTTGTCAGCTCTGTGTTGTTTGCTGAGGCTCAGTGGGTGAGGTTACGCAGCCTGAGGAAGGTCTGAGGTTGGGATCCAAGTATGCCTGGCCTTTGGCATCTGTCTTGAGCCAACTGGCTTTGACTCTGACAGAGTCAGTAAGTGAGACACTCCCAGGTGAGCCAATGAGGCTCAGGCCCCAACGCGGAGGTGTGTGTGCAGGTGAGCTTGCGTAGGCGGGTGGCTGAGGCTTGGGCACGGAGGCTGGACCAAACGCAAGCGCCAGAAGGGTTTCCGGGGGATTTATTCTGGGACCCAGAGGCAGGACCTACTTTGTGGGAACCACTTGTTCCCCAGCCCCTGCTCTGCCCTGGCTTTGGCTCCCAAGGCTCACGACCTTCCTTTCCCTTCTGACGTGTTTGTCGCATGCCAGTCTTGCTGGGAAGAAAACAAAGGAGACGTATCCTTCAGCTTTTCCTTGTCACCTGGAGAGGAAGCCTCCAGTGTCCTCCAGAGTGGGGCCTGCCCCAGAGGAAGCCACAGACGCTGTGGGTGTCTTCCGGATGGCAGGGGTGACAACGGCAGCAGCAGCAGTCGCAGGGACAGCACAGTTCCTCAGGCACTCTCCTGGGCTTACCTCTTTGAATCCTCATCATGTCCCCAAATGGGTGTTATTAAGCCTGTTTTGCAGATGAGGAAACTGAGGCACAGAAAGGTGAAGTGGATTGCACAAATTCACACAATGAGTAAAGATGTGGCCCTGGGAATGTCCGATGCCAGCAGCCCTGCTGTCTTCAGCAAGCTGGCAGCCTCAGGAGCCAGGACATCAAGCCCAGTGGGTACCAGGCTAACAGCTTCGTCTATGTCATGGTCTTGAATCTCCACAACCACCCCACCTACGGCTGCTATCATCTACTGTCTTGGAGGTGGGGAAACTGGGGCACAGAGAGGCAGAGCAACCTGCCCAAGGTCACACAGCAGGTAGGCAGCAAAGCCAGGAACGGGGCACAGCAGTTGGGACTCTGAAGAGCCCTGACTCTTAGCTGCCATGCTGGGAACCCTCTGGGCTCCAGGCCCTGCCAGAAGAGAAGGGCTGCAAGAGGCCACTGTGGGCATCTTTAGGATGGTCCCTGAGGGAAAGTTCACTCTCTGAATCTTTGCTTCCTTGGGGTCCCTTCTGGCGTGGCCAGAGGGAAGAGCAGAGACGCCATGGAGGTAGGCCTGGCAGGTGGAAGGCTGTGGGGAAGAACACAGGGAGACTGACCCGGATACAGTTCTCTCCACTCCGGGAGGCCATGAGCTCCTGCAACTGTCTTGGGCTCTGGGCACAGGCCACCTCCTGGGCCTCTCTGGGAACCTGGATGTTTGGACACCCCCATCCTCTCTGGTCAGGGGTCTTAGGGAGTACTCACTTTGCAGCAGCAGCAGCAATAGCAATAATAATAGCAATAATAATAGCGTGGCTGCCACTTCCTGAGCACTTACTAAGTGCCAGGCACTGCCCTAGGAGCTTACTCCTAGGAGGCGGGGGCCGTTCCCGTTTTACAGGGGAGAAAACAGAAGCACAGAGAGGGTGCAAGTCTCACTTTCTAGGCCAGCAGGTAGAAGGACCAGGGATGAGACTCCGTGCACCTGGACCCTTCACCGCTACGAAACCAAGGCCAGGGAGAGGAAGGGGCCCGCCCTGATGCCCCAGCCCTGGAACAGAACAGCCAGGATCAGAAATGCCAGGTGCCACCGAGGACGGAGGAATGAAGGTGGGGTCCCACATCCTGTGCGTGTTCCCCTAGCTCCCTGGACCTCTGTTTCTCTGTCTGTAAAGTAGAGATGCTAACGGCACCTGCCCCAGATAATGGGTGGGTTTGAAGATTAATTGAGTTAATGCACGCAAAGCACTTAAGAGACAGCGTGCATGCAGTAGGTGCCTGGTGCAGCCGCTGTCACCACTATGCTGAAGCCTTGGGGCTGTGGTGCCGGCACTGGGTCTCCCGCCAGGCAATGGGCAGCTGGGACATCCCCACAGTTTACATGAGATAGCCTTGAGGCGGGACCCACTCACCCGAGCCCGGCCAGAGAGGACAGCTGGGCTTACATGACTGACTGCCCAGGTCTCCCCACACACCCACCTGGTGTCCCCTCGCTGAGCTCCCTGGCCTAGTCGCCCATTGCGTGGGCCTCAGCCAGGGCTGGCCAGATTGGCAGGATGAGGCATGTGGCTGGAACCCTTGGGGATGCCTCCTTGATGGCAGGTGGGGGCTGCCCAGAAGGGACTCTCTGTTTCTGGGTGTCACTTTCTAAGAAGCTGGCAGTGCTGACAAGTCTCATGTGGCCCTCGTGCTGTGCAGGGCTCATTCTCAATGCTTTATGCCTAATCGACAGGGCAGGGAACTGCAGCAGCCCATTCTGCAGATGGGAAAACTGAGGTGGGAGGCAAAGTTCCACAGCTGGTGAGCAGCAGGGACCCAGAGGCTGCACGTTGACCATCACCTGGTAAGTGGGGTACTTTCATTATTATGATTTAATTACTGGGGAAACAGACACAGAGAGGTGAAGTGTCTTGCCCAGGGCCGCCCAGACAGGAGGCGGAGCTGGGGTTGGAAGCCGGGTTCCCCAGCCAGAGGCTGCAGACGTTTCCTTGCCACCCTCAGCTTAGCCGTGCCCCTGGAGCCCCTCTGCGGCCCTGCCTGTCAGCTCACCCAGGCCCAGGCTGCTGTGTGCAGTCTCTGATGGGACAACGATCTTCCCAGGCCTCAGTGTATCCATCTAAGAAATGCCCTTGAAGCCCCAGTCTTGGGGAATGGGGGTCTGCAGGTGGCTCACGTGCTGCGCGGGCTCCCTGATGCCCTCCCGTCCCAGCTGCATCCTTCTGGGCCTGATGTTGGAAGCACAATGGGGCTGCCAGGGTCCTGCGGGAGGTCCCTTGCAGCCTCACCTGCTGCCTCTGGAAACGCACGCGGCCCTGTGGGAGTGGGAGGCCCTGCCCACCTTCTGCATCCTCGCCTCGGCCCGCTCTCCTGACGAGCTGAGTTAGGGATTTGGGGTGCATTCCGCCCTTTCTCTCCCTCCTCGGGCCCTTTTCCTTCCTTTGAACTGTCTGTCTCTCTGCAGAGGAAGCTATTCATAGCCAAGGTGATGCAAAATTCATCAAGTGTGGCTGCCGGGGCCAAGGCTGCCCCTGCGCGTGGCCAGCGCACCCCGCCCACTCAGCACTCTTCCCCTGCAGGTGCGAGTGAGTGTGTGACTCTTTGTGAGAGTGTGTGTGTGAGTGAATGTGTAACTGTGATTGTGTAACTATGAGTATGTGTGACTGTGTGTGTGATTCTGTGTCTCTGTGTGTATGACTCTGAGTGTGTGTGAGTGAGTTTGTGAGTGTGCGAGTGAGCGTGGGGGCACCTCCTCGGTCCTCTCCCGAGCACCCTCGCTCCTGTCCTCTCCTCTGGGTCTTCACTGTGGGGACTGAGCTCAGCACAACGTCTTAGGAGGGAACAGAGCTGGTGGCATCAGCCCATGCACTCTTCACATTCTGGTCAGTGCTGGGCAGGGCTCCTTTCTCTCCTTACCTGGATAAGAGGTTGTTGTTCTAATTCTCAACAGTGAGAATTAGACACAATAAAGGTCCACACCTCCGAAGCCCACTCCATGAGCCAGGCGTCGTTCTCACAGACTCATTCCATCGTCACAATATCCTACGGGGTAGTGGCGATTATTACCTGACTTTTACAGGTGGGTAAACTGAGGCACGGAAGGGCTGGCTAGAGCAGCTGGGGCCTGAGGGTGGGGTGGCTGGGAGGTGGAGGAGCTGGGATTTGAACCCCTGTCTGTCCGCTTAATCACCACGGCTTACCCAATGTACCATCCTGCCTCCCTCTCCACTGGTCCTGTGGGTAGATCCATAGGTTGACTGATTGATTGTCTTCCCCAGAGACTCCAGGTGCAGGAAGGTTCTGGTGCTGGAAGCTTCCTAGAGGACTGGTCTCTATCCCCTTCCCAGAGGTAGGCGAGGCCCAGGGAGGAGACATGAGCTAGCCAGGGAGGGAAGGCCGACCCCACCTGACTCCCAACTCTGGCTCTGCTCTTGGCCACTGCAGGAGCTGTGGCCACAGGCGTGGCCTGGGTCGTCCCGGGGCCTCCCTTGACAGGGCTGCTAGCCTGAGCTGCATGGGCCGCCCTGCTGGTCTGGGGATGGTAATGAACGCAGCAAATATTTCACTGGTCCTGCTTCTGGGCCCTGTGCTGAGCGCTCCTCCCTCACAGCAGCCCCAGGGGCATGGGTGTCCTTCTCCCTCCCGGTAGGCAGATCCAGAGCCTGGCCTCTCAGTCATGTCTCCGCGTGGGCTGCTCTTTCTGCTTCTCCCTGGTGGGGGATTCACCCCTTTTTATTGAGGTAAAATTCACGTAAGTTAAAACTGCCCTTCTTAAAGCGTACAAATTAAGTGGCATTCTGCTCACGATGTTTTGCAATCATCACAGCTCTCTAGTTCCAAAACACTTCCATCGCTCCAAAAGAAGACCCCGTGAAAATGCGGTGCACTCGCTCCCCACGTGCCCTCCTCCCCCGAGCCCCTGGAAAAACCTCTGAGCTGCTTTCCGTCTGTATGGGTTTGCCAGTGCTGGGCATTTCACATGAATGGAACCCTAAGCATTTGTCCTCCTGTGCCCTCGAAGTCTGTGCATGTTGTGCCAGTGCTGGAATGCCACCCTCTTCATGTCATGGATGAGTGACATTCCATTGTGTGGACACACTTAGTGGGTTCATTCATCCGTGGGTGGACTCTGGGCTGTTCCCACCTCTTGGCTACTGTGAACAGTGTTGTCATCGGCATTCATGTACGAGCTTTGTCTGAACACCTGTTTTGATGCTTTTGGGTAGAGACCCAGCAGCGGAATGGCTGAGTTGCTGTCCCTGGTGTTCAAGGGTTTGTTTTCTCGCTGTCCGAGGCCTTAACAACAGTCCTTGTGGTCTCATCCTGTCTGTGTCTTCCCTCTGGGCTCCTGCCCTGCCCATTGGTCCTATCCAAGGCTGCTTTTTGCTCCTCCCTCCCTAAAAACCAGGAGCTCCAGCCAGGGGCCCAGAATCCCAGTGAACAGGTTCCAGATGGGGAAATCAAGGTCCTCAGGGGAAAAGGGTTTCGCCCCACAAGTTGGAGTGGAGCTGGGATTTAACCTCAGCGCCCCCGCCCCCACGGACCCCTAGGTCCTGGTTCTTTGTGCTGTAGCTGCATGTCCCACACAGCGATATCACTCCCAGAGAGAGCTGGCCACATTCCCAGCATCTCATCTCTTGGGCATTGGCTCTCCTGGAAGATCCAGGGCGGGACGTGGGGCTCTTGTATGAAAACATGTCTCAAGTGGACTCTGCAGCAGAATGCCAGCCTTGCATACACTTCCAGCCTCGGTGAACGGCATCCAAGAAACGTCGTGGCTTGAATGGGCAGGGACCCCCTGGGACTCCCTTGCCCCAGCCCTCGGCCTCGGCCGCTCCATGACTTAGAAGCAGGGAAGCTCTGGGATGGCCTCCTCAGGGTGCGCTGGGGAGGGCTTTGCCGTGTTCAGAACTCGCCCCGGCCTGGGCTCCCCTGGAGCTCCCCTGAGCTTCTCTGGACCCCTAGGTGACAGGGAAAGAAACCCTCAGATGGACGGTCACGGCCCTTCCTGCCCACCGGCCCCAGGCATTGATGGGGCTGTGGCATTTGTCTTTCCTTCCTCCAGGAGCCCTGGCTCCGCTCAGCTTCCCACCCCTCCCGCCCTCTCCAGAGCAGCTGCGGCCACGTCATCAATATGGAGCTGATCAATCTATCTGTCCCTCTGACTGAGGAAGCTGGCAATGATGGCCACCTTGAATGCCCCCGAGACTGTGGCATGTATCACCCCCTCACTGCACAGGTGGGGAAATGGAGGCCTCCAGGGCAGGGGGTTCAGGTCTTCCCAAAGTTCCCAGCAAGCCTGTGGGGTGGGAAGGGCTGGGAACCCCCTCAGCTGGCTTCTCTTTCAGACATCACATCTGTAACGCATGTGGTCCTGGGTGCCCTGTGTCCCCGTGGCCATGCCTCAGGGGTCCCGAAGTGCTAAACCATGAATTCATCAAATGTTGACTGAGGGTCTGCTCTGGGCTGGGAAGGTCGTGTGAATCCAGGGATGCCTAAGACAAGGACCCTGCCCTGATGACAGAGCTGATGCTATCATCAGGAACTGGACAACACCGAGATGTCAGGTGGAAGCGAGCACTGTAAAGAAAAATAAACCAGCGAAATGGGAAAGAAAAGGTCAGGGAAGACCTCTTGGATGAGACGACATTTGAGCAGATGCCTGAAGACAGTGCAGGAGTGAGCCACGAGATGCCAGCAGGAAGAGCTTTCCAGGCAGGGAGCAGCAGTGCAAAGGCCCTGTGGCTGGCGTGTGCTTGGCATTTGAAAAAGTTGCTTCAGAGCTGGCAGAGCTCACAGGCCCGGCCCCTACTCTAGACACTCAGCCTGGCCTCCGTGGATGCGTTCCATATACTTTAAACATTCCAACTAGGGGCCAGCATTTTCAAATCTAAGATTTGTTTCCATGAAGAGTCCTGATTTCCAGCCTTTCTTAAGAAATTGAAACCTAGATTCAGGAGTGTCCACCCCTTTGGCCTGCAGTTCCCCACTGCTTGATTCTCCTCATCCACCCTCTTGCTTGAGTCCTGCAAGGACTTGGGTTTGTGGCCGCGGCAAGAGGATGGGGATGGGGCACAGATGGCACATGCATTATCACAGGTTTCTGCTTCTTTATATTCTGTCTGGGGAACAACATTGGTGATTGAAGCACGGTTGCCACCCAACAAGGCAGAACTGAAAGGCCACTGAACGGTCTCGACCACATTCTCCTGCTTGTCACCAGTTGCTGGCAGTTTGCAGCCATCTCTCCACCTTTGGAAAGTCGGGGGTGGGTGGGCGTCCACTACCCCTTGCTGTGGCTGTGCTACCCCTAACTGAAATATCGGGCAGGTCACTTTGTCACTCGGTCAAGGTCCTCCACGTCTTTGTGCCTCTGTTTCCTTCTCTGGAGAATGGGGAATATGAACACCAGACTGTCTGGCACAGGACAGAAACAAGAACCGTCAGCGGCTTTGATGCTTTAGGGCTAAACACCTTATTTATTTTCTTTCTTTCTTTATTTTTTTTTTGAGACGGAGTCTCGCTGTGCCGCCCAGGCTGGAGTGCAGTGGCCGGATCTCAGCTCACTGCAAGCTCCGCCTCCCAGGTTTACGCCATTCTCCTGCCTCAGCCTCCGGAGTAGCCGGGACTACAGGCGCCCGCCACCTCACCCGGCTAGTTTTTTGTATTTTTTAGTAGAGACGGAGTTTCACTGTGTTAGCCAGGATGGTCTCGATCTCCTGACCTCGTGATCCGCCCGTCTCGGCCTCCCAAAGTGCTGGGATTACAGGCTTGAGCCACCGCGCCCGGCCACCTTATTTATTTTCTAGTTATGGTAAGAGAGAGAATGTTTGGGGGACGTGCCAGCCCTCAGATTTTGGCCAAACCCAAGCTGGCATTCATGGCCTCTGAGGTCTCGGCTCGGACGCACCCAGTGTCCATCCTTTTCTTCTCCTTCACATCTGGGGCCCTAGCCGCCTGGCTTTATCTCCCACTCTGTACACATTCACTGTGCAACTCATGCTTTTGAGTACCTGTTGTAGAACAGGCCCCTGCTAGGATGAGCAGCAGACCGTGGCTTGAGCAGGCCCCTGGGGACGGGCCCGCTGTAGGCCTGGCTGTGCTCCCATCCTAGCCTGCCAGGTGGGCTCCATCCCACCCCCACGGACCCCCTGCTCTGACCCTCAGGTCATTTCCCAGCATCCTTTGCCCGCAGGCTTCTGTGCTTGGTGGTGGTGGGGAAAGGGGACACATCTCTCGTTACGCCTCTCCTTGGATGGCCTCCTAGCAGCAGCCACCTGCGCCCCCCCATGGCTCCAGACACCCCTGCCAAGGCTCCAGCTCCCTTCGCATGAACACAGCCCCTGGGACTAGTGACCGTGCTGCTTTCTTCCCTGCCTCCAGCCTGGGATGGCGGCTTCCTACTGATTTCAATCCTGGATTCCTCCCCATCCCGTTTAGGTCTCGGAGCCTTTATCACAGTGTGACCAGCTCCCTAGACCCAGTTCTCTCTGTTGGAGAGCTTCTGCTTCCTGGCCGGATCCCTGCCTGATTCACCTGCGGCCATGTCCTGACTGCACAGGTCAGAGTGGTCTGGCTGTGGGCCTCTTTCCTTGCCTGAATCATGAGCTTCCTGAGGATGAGGACTGATGGGCTTCTTCCACAGTAACAGACTGAGCTTCGAGGAGGCCTCAATGATGTCAGCTGATATCATTTCTGCAGCAGGCACAGCCAGGGCCAGTCAGGCAGCTTCAGGGTGTCATGAAGGGTCAGTCCCTACCCCCAGCCCTGAGCATCACCTAGCGGCTGGGGAGGCCAAGAGGGAGACCCCAGGCCTGCAGTCTCCAGGGCAGAGGATCGGCTCAGCCAACAGGGCCTGCTGTGAGCTCTCTCTTGCCCTCTCAGTACTGGCTGGGGAGGGGCCTGGACCCCAGACCCAGGACTCCTCTTCATTCTTGTTCCCACAGGCTTGGAGCCCTCACAGTCGCTCTGGACTGACTTACTCCCAAGTCCAGCCCATTCCTAGGACCAGGTGTTCGGGGCTCACAGGGTTTGTTTCATGGCCTTGACTCTCATCAGGGCCTGTGGTAGAGCCCAGCCTTCCCCGCTGGGGCCTCTTACACAGCTGGACACAGACCCAGCTACACAAGGGTGCACAGGGACACAAACACAACTACACACAGATATGTACATGTGCGCACAGACACACTTGGGTACACACAACACGGACACACGGGGACACATACAGTCGCACACGGGCACACACAGACGCAGACACACGTGCACACATGGATACACAGGATCACACACAGACATACAGGGACAGACAATCACACATAGCTACACAGAGACGCACACGGACACAGACACACACATACAGACACATCTGCATACACACACACATATACATGGACACACAAATATAGATAATAGAGACATACATATCGATACCTGCATAGATACAGAGACACAGACGTGCAAATACAGATACACCCAGACACACACACATGCAGCCTGGGGCTGTGACAGGGTAATGCTGGGTGCCGTGGTGTCCTGGCCCAGCCTGGTGGGGTGGCAGGCCTGAGGGTGAGTCCCTTCACCTCATTAGCAATGCATGTTCAGAAATACAGAGGCAGCAAGAAGAGGCCAAAGCCTTGGCCAGCATCCAGGTGGTTTCAGGTGACATCTGTCATGTGGTGATACACGCTTCAGGGCTCTCCTCCATCTCCCCGATGGCTGCTCTCTGGCTCACAGGCCTCCCCGATGCCTTTCTGCACCATCGTTGTCTCTGCCTTCCTCACCATCAGTGTCTCCGGGTAAACGGCAGTTGAGGCTGCAGGCCCCCAGGCACGTGCCAGATGCAGATGCTGCGGGCATTTCTGCTCAGCTACGAGAACAGCGCCACCCAGGCATCCAGAGGCTGCGACCTCCACCAGCAACAATCACGTCCATGGTGTTTGTGATTCACTGCAAGCCACTGGCCAGCGGGCCGGCAGTTTTCATTTTCATTTTCGTGGATGCCCCATGTTCACAGGCATCCAGGCATGGAGTGGACGTCTCCTCCCTGCCACGTCCGCAGCCTCTCAGTTCTCTCCAGAGGTCAGTGCTGGATTGTTTGTGTGTCCTGCTGGAGACTCCCGTACACATAGCATTGCTAGGACATCTTTTTTGTGGCTCTTTTTTGTTTTGTTGGTTTTTGGTTTTGGTTTTTTTGAGATAGAGTCTCACTTTGTCACCCAGACTGGAGTGCAGTGGTGCCGTCACAGCTCACTGCAGCCTCAAACTCCAGGGCTCAAGGGATCCTCCTGACTCAATCTTCTGAATTGCAAGGACTACAAGCATGAGCCCCCACGCCCAGCTAATGAATTTTTTTTTTTTTTTTGTATAGATGGGGTCTTCCTGTATTACTCATGCTGGTCTCAAACTCCTGGGCTCAATCGATCCTCCCGCCTTGGCCTCCTGTAGTGCTGGGATTACAGGCATGAGCCTCTGTGACTGGGCCCTTTTTTGTGGTTCTTATTTTGAACAGAAAAGGTAGCCTGTGTGGACACTGCTCTGCACCCAGGGTTTTGCAAACCTGATGCATTGGGGAAGTGTCTCCTGTGGGGACAGTGGAGCTGCCGCTTCCTTTTTCCTGGATCTCTCCTCTTCGACAGCGTGGATATCCCCACACATTATGCACCCCACCCCATGGTGGTGTCCCGGTTGTGCAGAGAGGCTGCAGTCAGCACCCTTGCTCAGGGACATGGCTATCTGTGAGCCAAAGTCACCAGTAGGTCTGGGGACACTCCCCATGCCACTCTGGGGTCTTTGACAACCTGATGGGTGAAAAATGGCACCTCCAGGTAGATTGAATTTGGTTTACACTTTTAAGAGTGAGCAGTGTGGTTTTTGAGGGTAGACAGCCGGGCCCTCAGGCCAGAGGTCAGTTGTTGCAGGGGGTGGGACAGCACTAACCACGCCCAGGGTGGGCGGGGCCCCTTGCCCCCCAGGTTGGTGTTGAGGACAGGCAAAGCTTCCTGAAAGAGCTTCTTCACTGGGCCATGGGGTGAGTGAAGGATTTCCCCAGGGGAGGAAGAGAGAGAGGGTTCCGGGTGATGGAACACCACAGGCCAAGGCAGGGAGATATGAAAGTCAGGGCGGGTTTAGGGAGCAGAGGGTTGCCGGCTCGGTGGGAGGGGACACGGACAGGCCATCTTGCCCAGAGCCTCCGTTTGTCCTCTGGGCACTGGGGAGCCAAGTCAGGAGAGGGAAGAGGGAGAGCCAAGGGCAGGGTCTTCTTCATCCAGGGGAGGAGGAGACAAGCAGAGGCGAACCTAATAAACGAGGCCTGTCCCCCCAGCAAATAATGAACCCGGATGGAGCAGAGGCCAATGTTTAATTCATGGCCGGCATAGGGCAATCAATTACCCACCCAGTCGCTGCCCGGCACTGCCTCCATCATCCTGCCATTCCGCGCTATTTTGGGCTTGGGCTGGGCCTCGCCTCGCCTGCCATCCAGGCCTTCTCCCTGCCTGGGTGGAGGGCGCTTGTCCTGGCTCAGGGTGACAGGCCAGAGGGACAGAGAAGCCATGGGTCCAATCCTGCTGAGTATTTGGGTACACTGAGGCTCAGCGAGGTGCAATGATGCGACAGGCTCCCACGGTTTCGGGGAACTGGGCTTTCATTTCCCCCATTGCAGCCCCTCGGCAGGTGGTCGGGGGTCGATTCTTGCTCCCATTTCACAGAAGGGGACATGGAGGACCTCAGGTATCAGAGGACGGGCCCCAGATCTTTGTGCCCACAGAGCAGTCTCTGGGAAATGGTGGCAGCCCTCCTGGATGTCCAGCAGGGCGAGCTACCTCGAACCCCAGAGCCTCAGGGGGGAGGAAATTCGCCTGAGGCTCACGGCACGGCCCTGGCGGGGAGGGGAGAGGCAGTGGGATGAGCAAGAGTTGATTTATTGTGACTGTGTTGTGATGTTCGGGCTGCTGACTTGCTGGGCCTGGCTCATCCTCACCGAGGACAAGTCCACCAGCTCCACTGCCCAGCGTCCGTCTCCCCATTTGTCCTCTGCACGGGGTGAGACAAACCTGAGGGCAGCAGGAGCCCACAGAGCCATCTGTTTCTGGGGCCTGCAGGCTTCTCAAAGCGGGGTTTCTCTGGCTCCCGGGGTGACCGAGCACCCACCATGCTCCAAACTCTGGGGCTTTCCAGCAAGCCATTCCTGGCATCAGACTCCAGCCCCGAGTCTCCCCACTGTGAGAGGATCACGTCCTAGAGCTGGTGTGGGAAGAGCATGCCCGGCTTGGGTGGTCACCCCAACCCTGCATCCAATTTGATTTCCCTCCATCCCATTTTCCACGGACACGCTGGCACATTTGTGTCACCACGCGGCCCAGCGATCGCATTCTCAGGTGTGTACATCCAAGAGCAATGAAGACGGGTGTCTAAACAAACAATACCACAGCCATGTTTACACAGGGCTGCACACCGTCGCCAAAGGTGGAGACATCCTAACGTCCATCACCTGATGGACGCAAAGCAAAACACGGTCTGTCCACACAGCAGAGCATCATGCAGTCACAGGGAAGGACATGCTGGTCTGTGCTACAACGTGGATGAGCCTCATGTTGAGTGAAAGCAGCCAGGCACAAGAGCACACATGCAGGATTTCATTCACAGGAAACGTCAGCGGACAACTATTCTCAAATTCATTCGTTCCACCAGGTCGCTGAGTGCCTACCGTGTGCCAGGCACTGTGCTGAGCACTGGGGGTGAGCAGGTCCCAGAGCATCCCTGTCCGGGGGAGCAACATTCTAGTGGAGAAGACAAAGGGCAAAAGTGCCAGCGTGTTTGCAGAGAAATCCACAGAGACTGAAAGCAGATTGGTGGTTGCCAGGGGCTGAAGGGAGGGGAAATGGGGACGGAGTTTTCTCTTGGGATGATGAGAATGTGTTGGAACTAGACAGAGGTGGTGGTTGCACAACATTCTGAGTATAACAAATTCCACTAAATGATTCATTTTTTAAAAATACATTTAAAAAATAGAGACAGAATACTGTTATGTTGCTTAGGCTGGTCTCAAACTCATGATTTCAAGCAATCCTCCTGCCTCGGCCTCCTAAAGTACTGAGGTTATAGGCGTGAGCCACTGAACCTGGCCTGTTCACTTTGAAATGGTTAATTTTCCATTGTATAAAGAGTATCTTAATTAAAAATTTTTTTTTAATTAAAAAAATAATAAACCTACCCGGCGCGGTGGCTCATGCCTGTAATCCTAGCACTTTGGGAGGCTGAGGTGGGCAGATCACAAGGTCAGGAGTTCGAGATCAGCCTAGCCAGTATGGTGAAACCCTGTATCTACTAAAAATACAAAAATTAGCTGGGTGCGGTGGCATGCGCCTGTAATCCCAGCTACTTGGGAGGCTGAGGCAGAAGAATTGCTTGAACCCCGGAGGCGGAGGCTGTAGTGAGCCAAGATTGCGCCACTGCACTCCAACCTGGTGACAGAGTAAGTCTCCATCTCAAAAACAAACAGACAAACAAAACAACAACAAAAATAAACCCACCAGAGAGACCATCTTGGCCCTGCTTAAAACCTTCCAGCTGCTCCCCATAGAACAAAAAAATAAAGTTGAAACCTTGCGTTGTGGCCCTCAGGGCCCCATGATCCGGCTTAGCCTCTCCCCAACTCGGGGCCAGCGCTCTGTTTCTCGGCTCTCTGTGTGAGCGGCCATGCTCTGTCCTGCCTCCAAGCCTTGCGCCTGCTGACCTCTCTCCCACTCAGAATGGAACACTCTTTTTCCATCTCTGCACCAGTTTTCACGTCTCCTGTCAAACATCCCTCTTTGGAGAGGCCCTCACTGACCTCCCCAACTAAGCAGCACTCACGCCTCATTCTCCACCCTGCTACCCTGACCTTCATACCCCGACCTCTGCCTGAAGCTGCCTCCTCTCAAGTTTACGCATCTCCATTTTTGTTGTCTGTCTCCTGCACTAAAAGATCAGCCGCACAAGAACAGGGGCTTTTGTCTCTTTTGTCCCCTGTTATGTCTCCAATGCCCAGATCAGGGACTGGCCCAGAGCAAGTGTTCAGCAAAGGAATGAATGAATGAATGGAAGTTGGCTCCCATCTTTCCTGCCCCGCCTCCAACACCTCCAGCGAGCCTGTGGTTCCTCTTCTCACAGTGGATCCCCACCCGCAAGCCGAGCCCAGGGCCCCTCGAGGGCATTTGGTGAAGTTATGGCTGTGTCCTGTTGCCCGTGGGTTAATGCCGCCGCATCTGGCCCGGTTTCCCTGTTCTTTCCCTGCCCGAGCTGGCCCAGCTGTCAATTCCCACCACCCTGAACCCCCACCACCAATGCTGGTGCTCTGTTCGCGCCCACCACAGACAGGTCCCACCTCCAGGCCCTGGGCCTACCTGAGGCCACTGTGAGGCGGGTAGCGAGACTGACCTTGCTGGCAGGATTTGAGGGGAGCCAAGAAGCCAGCTTGGGAGGCATGACAACCACAGTCATGGATGTTCCCACGAGCACCTGCATGTCCTTCACTATTATCCCTCTTGACTCCTGGTTGAGTGATAACTGACCTTATTTTTCAGATGAAAAAATTGAGGCTCAGAAAAGTTAAGGATGTGCCCCAAAGTCCCAGAGAAGGGAAGGGGCGAGCTGCAGTGGCTGCTGCACCCCGCTTATGGTAACACCCTTTTTATTCCTGTTGCAGCTGCTGGGTCGTGGGCTCCGTCTCTAGGAGCCTTTCCCCTGGGCCCCTCCTACCCCTCCAGAGCCTCAGGCCGCTCTTGCTGAATAAAGGTCTAGCCATTTACTGACCTGTGGCTGGTCCTCATCTGGAAAGTGGGATGGTGAGAGGCGATAATGAGGGACCTCACACATGGACGGGATCTGGGAAACGGCGGTAACTGAGGCCGTCCTTTCCTTTTCCCAGGGCTCCTGCCTGTGTGGAGAGATGATGGCTCCCCACCGCCACTCCCTCCCCGCTCACCACCCCCCACCCTGTCTCCCACCGCCGGAGCTCACAGTCTGGGTAGAGGCTGTTTCAAACAGAAGACCAAGCATCTGCGGGGGTCCAGACCAGACTCTAAGCCAGCTCCAGAGGGCTTCCTGGGGGAGAAGAGTTTTGGCAAGAGTATCCAAGGCAGAAGAAACAGCTTGGGCAAAAGCCTGGAGGTGGGGAAATTGAGACCTCCTGGAGGCCGAGGAAGGCTGGAGGAAGGGAGGAGAACAAGGGCATTAGCCGGTCATTAGATGAGGGCGGCTAAGCCTTCCCCAGGGCCACATTACGACTTTCAAGCATGCAGGGCACTTTGGCCTAAATGAGTCCATTTCTCCATTTAAAAACAAACAAAAAAACCCACTAAATACAAAAAATTAGCCCGGCGTGGTGGCAGGCGCCTGTAGTCCCGTCTACTCAGGAGGCTGAGGCAGGAGAATGACGTGAACCCGGGAGGCGGAGCTTGCAGTGAGCCAAGATCGCACCACTGCACTCCAGCCTGGGCGACACAGCGAGACTCCGTCTCAAAACAAACAAACAAGCAAACAAACAAAAACATGAAAAAATATATTCTATGACTTCACTGGAATAGAGAAAAATATAATTTGTTAGTCATCCAGTCACCCATTCATCCCCTGTCCATCTATCTATCCCTATGACTCCATTCACTCACCTAACCAACCACCCATCCATCCATTCATCTATCCATCCATCCATCCATCTATTCAGCCACCTTCCATTTATTCACTTACCTAACCACCCACTTATCCATCCATCCATCCATCCGTCCATCCGTCCGTCCGTCCGTCCGTCCGTCCATCCATTCATTCATCCATTTACCCACCCACGCATCCACCCATTCATTCATCCACCCACCCTTTCACCAATTCACCCACCCATCCATTCGCCCACTCATTTATTCATCCATCAGTTTATCCATCTACCCACCCACCCATCCATTCACCCATTCATCTATCTGTCCACTTACTCATACATCCATCCATCTTACCCACCCACCCATCCACTTATTCATTCATCTGTCTATCTATTCATTCATCCACCCACCATTCATCTACCCATCCACTCATCCATGCACCCTCTCACCAATCCCCCACCCATCCATTCATCCATCAATTCATCCATCTATCTATAAACCCACCATCCGCTCATCCATCCATCCCGCTGTACATCCTTCTTAGCACTCCTGCTAACCCCATTCAGTTGTCTATTTCCGTGTACATATACTCACCCATCTGCCCACTCATCCATCTACTCATATTCCCTCTGTTTCCATTCTCCATTATTTACTACATCAGCCTCTGCAGTCATCTCTTTTCTCTGGAGATTTTTCTAGCATCTGATCCCAACCATCCCATCATAAACCCTCTCTTCACTTCCCATTGCTCACAGATACAAACCCAAACTTCAGACTTAGCTGGATTTCAGGGCCCTGAAACTATCTTGTCTCTGCTCTCACTGCTCCCACCAAGGATCCTGGAAGTTGTGTGGGCCCTGGGCACTGTGCCTACTGTGCCCTTCCTGGACTTCCCTGCCAGCTGGGGCCTGTGCCTAGGGGCTTGAGTCCAGAGAGGAGAAGTAAACCATGAACGTGGGAACAAGAGGGGAAAAGGTGAATGGGACCAGATTAATGCACCAGCCTCAGCTCCCCGCCTGTAATGAGGGAATGGAGTGCCGATGTCCTCCCCCACATTCTAGGCTGGTTTCTGGGCTCCCTGAGCTGCCTGGAGGGCCAAGGTGGTGGGGATAATGGAGGCGGCTGATCACTCTTCCCTCTCTCCTGCCACTTACCCCTTAACAGCCTAGCGGACCTGGAACAGAAGGGAAGGGCCTGCTGTGGGAGGGGCAGCCCCATTAGCACTGTTCCAGGCCCCTAGGGAGCCAGAGGTCACCAGAGCCCAGCTGCAGGGCCATTAGCAACCCATTAGCCCTGCCCCTCCTTCCCAGCCCCGACTCTGGCTCCATTCAGGACCTGCCCTTCTCAGCAGAGCTTCTGCCTCTTCACCTACCCCTGCAGGCCTCAGAGACCCCCTCCAAGGTCAACGTGTCAAGTTCCAGTCAGCCCGGGCGGGCTACAGCTGACCCTTGCAGAGCTGGGGAGGACAAAGGAAAGGGAGCCCCTGCAGGTGTAAGTGGCTGGACCCACTGAAAGGGCTTCGCCCATATTGGAGGGAGGTGGTGATGGCTAGTGGAGAGGTGTGTGAGCTGTGGGGCCAGCGAGTCAGGTGCCTCTGTCGTCTTTGCGGAGAAGGGGTTGCATTGCTGATTTCTGACTCCCCTGGTGTACGTGAACTGCTTTTGACAGAGGAGCTGTGCCCCATCGTCAGTCAATCAACAAACTTTTGTTTGCAGAGCTAACGAAGTATCTGACCTCGAGTGGGAGAGCCAAGACCTTAGGCTCTCCTGGTTGCAGAATTCATTCATTCACTAACAGATATTTAGTGAGTGCTCACTGTATGCCAGAGCCTGGAACACAGCAGCGAGAGACACTCCAGTAGAGGAGGCGACAGTGAACACAGAAAGCAATCAGTGGGACGATTTCTGGAAGGAAAGGGCTGTGCAGGAGACGAAGCAGGCGTCACAAGCCTGGCATGGGGTGGCTGCTGTAGTCTGAGGGTTTGGGGAAGCCTCTTACAGGAGACCTTTGAGCTGAACCTGGGTGGTGAAAAGGAGCCTGCCAAGTGGAGGGCAAGGACTGAAGGTCACAGGCGGTGGGACAGCAGGTGCAAGAGTCCCGAGGTGGGGACGGAAGCTAGCAAGCCCTGGAGGTTGGAGGGGAGGGAGTGAGGTGGGAGGTGGCAGAGGGAGGTCATAGATTCTCACTGCTATGCCAAACCTTGAGGGCTCAGGTCTGACTCGTCTCCCAGAACTTCCTTGGCTGTGCATGCGGCTCACAGGGGCAGCAGGGAGGCCTGCAGGGGGCAGCCACTGCCTGAGTCCTGGTGAGCAACCATGGGGGCTCCGACCAGGTGGAGGTAGCAAACGAGGGACTTGCATCTGTTGAGATCTGAGCAGCCAGGAGTCAGAATCTCGTCCACCTCAGAATCAGACTCTCCTCATTAGAATTAGAATTAGAATTAGAAGCTCTTAGCCCTGGCATTCGAGACTGGCGGAAAGCTCAGCGGGGGACGCACCATCTGGGCTGAGCCACACCCTAAAGCGAGCTCTATCACCCGGAACACATTCCAGGCGGTGAAGGGCCCGGACTCAGCCTGACCCGCACTAAGTGCTCCACACGTGTATTTGTTCCTTCCTGAGGACCTGATGGGACAGATGCCATTCTTCTCCCCACTTCCTAGATGAAGTCACTTGTTTCAGGTCACTGAAGGAGGGATAAGGTCCTCCTCCCCTAGGGGCGCCTGACCTCTGGGTGGGGTCAGTGTGGGGAGGGGGAAGGCATGGGGAAGGCGTGGCAGAAAGAGAGTGTGCCTGGAACAGTATTTTTAGCGCTGCCTGCCCTGCGCGCGAGGGGAGGGGAATTAGAGACCGCCTTCAGGGGAGGAAGAACATGAAGTGATGTCTTAATTGGGATCCTCAAGGAGAAACAGTATTACAAGCGCTCAATTATTTTGTAATGAGCCTGCAGCGTGCAGGGAGAGCCACAGGCATTTTTGAAACTGAAGTGTGCGCCTGCATGTGTGTGTGTCTGTGTGCATATGTGTGTGTGTGCATGCATGTGTGTGCGTGTGTGTGCATGTGTGTGTGTGCATGCATGTGTGTGTGTGTCTGTGTGCATATGTGTGTGTGTGCATGCATGTGTGTGTGTCTGTGTGCATATGTGTGTGTGTGCATGCATGTGTGTGCGTGTGTGTGCATGTGCCCACAGGTGTGTGGTGCTGACGCAGGACTGTGGCACGGTGGGACGGGCTCTTTTTCCTGGTTTTGAGGAGTGGGTTCCTCGCTTGTGCTGTCTTCCGCCCCTGAAGCCTCTTGTGGTGCTCCCACCCACCAAGTTGCTCCCACAATGAGCCACCAGTGCGAGAATTTCAGGCTTTGCTGGGCAGGAGGATGCTGGAGCCTCAACAGGTCCTCCAGGAAGGGGACCCTGGGAAATTTCCCCTCAGCTTCAAGACCCTTTCTCCTTGCTGGGTAGAAAGGGGACTGGTTGTGAGCATCGTGCTGAGTACAGGGAGAGGGCTGCGCTGGAAAGGAAGGACCCACACTCAGCTCCATCGGGGTCAGGACCCAGTGACCCCCCTGCCACAGTTCCCCACAGCCCTCCCGATGAGGTCCCAGCTCACCTGGGGAACTCCTGTGACCTGCCTGCTGCCCCAGGACCCTGCCCCATGCTCATCCAGCCAGGTTCCTGCCTTCAGGCCTTTGCCTTTGCTTTGCCACCACCTCGTCTCTGTTCAGAGCTGAAAAGCCTTCCGTCTCCTCCTTCATGGCCTGGTTCAACTGCTTCCTCTTCAGCAAAGCCCTTGTGTTTATCTCACCCCAGCAGGGAGTCCCCAGCTCGTCCCTGCATAAATCAGCCCCTGCCAGGCCACTCGGTCAGCGCTTCTCGTTAATGGAGGCTGGGCTTAACTTGAGGAATTCTGAAATGAAGGTGTCCACAGCAGTGGGATAGAGATCAGGTCCTTTCCCCTAGGTGCTTTGAGGAGAGCTCAGCCCCCCCCCCAACATGGCGACCCTGGGCTGAGGCAAAGCAGAACAGGACATTGGTGTTTCTATTTTACTTTGAAACTGTTAAATTTCAAACTAACTTTTGAACACATGATTTTTGTCTTCCCAGGTACAGATTTTTGTCTTCCCAGGGGCATTATACAATTTAACAGGTGGAGAGTGGGGCTCCCAGAGGCCTGGGAAGAGGAAAAGGAGGGAGCCCCCGGCCTGTGGCCTCAGTCACTCACTAGCTCATTCATTCCTTTACTCACAGATTCTCTTGTTGTTATCATCTGTTCCTCCCCCATCTTCATCTCAGCAAATGTTTCCTGTTGCCTTCCATAGCCAAGCCCCTGCTGAGTGCTGGGGATGCAGACACACTCTCTGCCCTTAGGCACCTCCAGTTGGTGGGAGAGGCAGACACGTTCCAGGAACCATCCAAGAGGGCAAGTGCAGCACCAGCCACCCTGAGGGCCTGCAGTGGAGCCAGGGGGGCTCCAGAGGCCTCTCCTCTGCCTTTTGACACCCAAATTGGCTCAGGCCACCCTTCCGTCAAACTTTCCCATGGATCCACTCTCTCCAGAAACAAAAGCAATGGCTCCCCAAGGCCTCGAGGCCCCCCGAACCCCACCCTAGCTCCCACCCCTCTGGCCCCTGCTCCCTCTGCTCAGCCACATTGGCTTTCCCTGGAGCTCCCCACACCAGTCCCATCTCAGGGCCTTTGCACACGCTGTTCCCTCTACCTGGTGGTGTCCCCCCATCCTCCTCCCTACCTCCTTCAGGTCTTTCTCAGTGAAACTACTGGTTCAACCTAACAGTGTAACCCCTCCCCCTGTTTTTCTCCATACTACCTTATACTCCAATTCCTCACTCAGCTTATTCGTTCTCTCTCTCCTGAACTAGAACGCCACCTGCACGAGGGTGGGGATTCTATTTTGTTTACCATCTTGTCTCCAGTAGTGGACACAGTGCCTGGCATCCAGTGAGTGCCTAACAAACATCACTTCAATGATTGATTTATTGATTAATTACCTGCAGGGCAGGCTGCCTGCTCCAAGGTTGCTAGCCTGGAGTGGAGAGTAAGGGCTGGGGGGGCGGGGGTGGCTGCCCTACTCCCTCCTTTTTCCTCTTCTACCAAATGAGCCTTGAGGCCTCTTCTGGGTCCAGTGTAGAAGGTGAATACCCAGCTAGTTTGAAGTTTGGGCTTGACTGTGTCCACAATGGGGGGCAGAGAAGGGAGCCGTACTAAGAAGGTTGGGATCAGATGCTAGAAAAGTCTCTGGAAGTGAGAGATGAGTGAGAAAGCCCAGGCTGTAAATAACAAAGAAAGGAAGCTTATAGGCAGATGGATGAGCAGACAGGTGGATGAGTGGAGAGGTACATGAGTAGAGAGATGAATAAAGAGACGGATGGATGTATGAGTGGATAAATGGATAAGTGGGTGATGGAGGACGGATCAATAGGTGAATGAATGGATGGATGGATGATGGATGAATGGATAGATGGGTGGATGGATGAATGGGTGAACAGATGAATGAGTGGATGGATAGATTAGTGGACAGATAAATAAGATGGATGGATGAGTGGACAAATGCATGAAAAGATGCATGGATGAATGGATGGATGGATGGATGGATGGATGAATGGATGGATGTATGAGTGAATGGATGGATGAAAGGTGAGAGGACAGATGAATCAGTGGATAGATGAATGGATGGATAGATTGATGAGTGAACAGATGGTTAGATTAATAGATGAATAGATAGATGGGTAGATGAATGAGTGGATGAGTGGATGGATGGATGGATTGATGAATGAATGGATAGATGAGTGGATGGATGAATAGATGAATGGATAGATGGATGAATTGTTAGATGGCTGGATGAATGAATGAATGGATGGATGTGCAGATGGATGGATGAGTGGATGAACAGTGGATAAATGGATGGATGGGTGGATGGAAGGATGAATGGATGAATGGATAGATGGGTGGATGGATGGATGGATGAATGGAGGTATGTATGAGTGAATGGATGGATGAAAGGTGAGAGGACAGATGAATCAGTGGATGGATGAATGAATGGATAGATTGATGAGTGAACAGATGGTTAGATTAATGGATGAATAGATAGATGGGTAGATGAACGAGTGGATGAGTGGATGGATGGATGGATTGATGGATGAATGGATATATGAGTGGATGGATGAATAGATGAATGGATAGATGGATGAATTGTTAGAAGGCTGGATGAATGAATGAATGAGTGGATGGATGTGCAGATGGATGGATGAGTGGATGAACAATGGATGAATGAATGGATGGGTGAATGGATGGATGAGTGGATGAATGGATAGATAGGTGGATGGATGAATAGATCAGTGGGTGGATGGATGAGTGTGAATGAACGGTTAGTTAGATGAATGGATGGGAGATGAAATGGCTAAAAGAGTGGACGGATAAGTGAGTGAACAGATGAATGAGTGGATGGATAGATAGATAGATAAATAGATGGGCGAGTGGATGGATAAGTGAATGAATGGATGAGTGGACAGGTGGATGTATAAATGGATGAATGGATAAAAGTGGATGGATGAATGGATGAGTGGATGGATGGATGAGTGGACAGATAGATGGATGAGTGAATGGGTGGATAGATGAGTGAACAGATGGAGGAGTGGTTCAATGGATGAATGGATGGATAGATGAAAAGATGAGTGGACAGATGAATGAGTGGATGGATAGATGGATGGGTGGACAGATGTTTGGATGAATGGATGAATAAATAGATGGGTGGATGGATGGATGATTGGATGAATGAATGGATAAGTAGATAGATGGATGTGCAGATGGATGAGTGAATGGATGGATGAGTGGATAGATGGACAAATGTGTTGCTAGATGAGTGGCTGTGTGTATGGGTGAAAGAATGGATGGTAGGATCAATTGATGATTGAATGGGTGTACAGATGGCTAGGATTACTTATGATAATAATACTAATAAATCATTTATTGAGTACTTTCTGTAGTCCTTGTCTGGCTTTATGTAATCAATCTCATTTAAAATTCTCATTACAACATTTTGAGGGAGACATTTCTTTTCTCATTTTACAGATGGAAAAACTGAGTCTTATTGTGATGAAATGGCTTAATAAGACTTCATAGCTTAGGAGAGGTTGAGGCCGGATTTGTACTCAGGTGAGCTTAGCCCTTAGCTGTCTTGCTGTTCAGTATAGGGTCTCCCCCAAATATATAGGCATATCCTGAGGACAGGCACCCTGTATGGGCATCTCTAAAGCACCCACTGGCTTGCCTCTTGGGGAGGAGACCTCTGGGAAGATCTCTTGGCTTCAATATAATATTTACAGCTACATTTGGCCCCAGAGGAATGAGATGGGGAACCACGCACCCACAATCTTACATACTACACTGGCAGCTGGTAGCACCATCCACAGGGAAGACAGTGTGGGCAGGAGGGCAGCTGGCGTGATTCACCAGAGACGAGGGGAGACCTTTCCAGCTGGCCCCCTGGTTCCCAGGGCCTGTGCTCCAGATAAGGGCAGTGGTGCAGAGGCCAGCCCTACAGATGTAGGCCTTGCTGCCTCAGCCTGGGGCCTGCAGGTAAAACTGGTGACCTAATCAGAACTGGCTCACGGGAAGCTGGGGCCGCATGGTGAGATGGTGGATGGAAAGTGCTAGCCACAGGGGAGGTGCTGGGGAAAGGATGAGAGGGTGGGGAAGGCAAGTTTTAAATAAGATTTCCAGAAAAGTCATCTCCCTGAGAAGAGACATTTGAACAGAGACTTGAGGGTGGTGGAAGAGTGAGCCATGCAGAGATCTGGGAGCAGAGTATTTGGCAGAGGGAGCAGCAAGTGCAAAGGCCCTGGGGTAGTCAGGACTTGGTGTGTTCAGGAATAACAAGGAGGTATGAGAGGAAGAAGGACTGGAGATAAGATCTTAAGGTAACGGGGGACCTGGAGACTGCGGCTGAGTTAGGGTCACGGGAGGGTTCGCGCGGAGGGTGTTAACTGGCTCCCCAAGGGTGTCATGTGCAAGGAAGCAACAGCCCCTCTCCTGGGTGCTTTGAGTACTCAGCCCTGCCTCCCCACTTCCATCCACCCCTGGTTTCCCCCTGTGCAGTCTGCAGGGAGCTGGTGGCTGCCTCAATCAGATCTAGACAAAGGCTGGCATTAGGTGCTCAGGAGCACATATGGCCCAGGCAGACAGATAGCTCCTCCCTCAACCTCTGTCTGAGCCCTGAGTCCCCAGACTTGAGCTTCAGACTGCAACATGCAAGGAGATTAGGATGGACACAGAGGCATGAGCCAGGAAGGGGCTGCACTCAGAGGCTCCGTGCAGCTTGTGCCACTGTCCAGGCTGACATTTGAAACTTTGTCTTTCCATTTGGAAACAGTTTGTTGACCCAAGTTTTTCTCTAGGCAGGAACCCCTAGGGTGTGCATGGCACAGCCAGGTGGAAACTGAAATTGTTTCAAAAGCAAAACAATAAAAATCCTTTCTCAAGCTCCCAATGCCCTCCCTAGACAACGCTGGGGGCGGGGACTATGACTGGGGAGGCTGCAAGGGCCCTGCCTAGGAATGGGGGCCTGGGGGAGGGGGAGCCTGCCTCTCCCAGTGGGAGTTATGTGCTGACACAAAGCCCCAAATTCCCCATCTTGCTTCCCTCACTGCACCCATTTTCTGTCTAAGCCCTGGCTCGGCTGAAGGCCCAGGAGAGATCCCGGGACAATGGTGCCCAACTCTGGGACTGACCTCGTGGCCGTGCCTAGACGAGCCTGATCTCTGCTGTCCAACCCCCTCCTCCAGCCCACTCAGGGCAAGCTGACGAGAGCACCCCACCCAGACACCCAAGGCTGCTGCTCAGGGACACAGGGTCCTGGCTACTTGTACACCTCCTGCGATGGAGTGCTCACTACCTTCCTCGTTTCGTGGGAGCCAGTTTTAACTGGTTCCCCAAGGCTGCCACATGCAAGGAAATAGCAGCCTCTCTCCTGGGTGCTTTGGGGACTCAGCCCTGCCTCCGCACTTCCAGTCACCCCTGGTTTCCCCCTGTGGAGGCTTCAGGGAGCTGCTGGTGGCTGCCTCGACCAGACCTAGACAAGGGTTGGCATTAGAAGCCCAGGAGCACATGTGGGCCAGGCCTGTTCTGCAGTGCGTCTCACTCTGACCTGCTAGGATTGTAAGACGGTTGTTCTTTCTTCTGCACCAGGGCTGAAAAGAGGCTGAGCTTTGGCCTCCAAGAGGCCTTGGTTCCACTGAGCACAGCTCCCTGGCTCCCACCACTATCTCTCTGTTCTCGCTGTTCTCTCCTCCCGAGGACTCCATGCTCCCATTCTGGCTGTGCTGCCGGGCCCTTTAGACACAGAGAGCTGGGGAACTTGGGCCCCGAACGTGCTTTCCTCCAGCAGGGAATGCAGTGAGGCACTCCGGGCCATCTTCTTTGTAGCTGGCCACTTCACAGTTACGTGACCTTGGACTTAATGGCTCCGTGCCTCAGTTTCCCTCATTTGTAAATTGACAACAAGTGCTCTAATTGGGGGAATGGAGATCTGGGTGGAAAGCCTGCCTGGAGAATGGAGCGTGCTGGTCCCAGGGATGAGTTGAAACACCTAAGATTTGGGGGTCTCCCTAAGAGGCAGGGGATGTTGGAATCTGCATTCAGCTGTGCTGCCAAATTTGGGGATATGAGGAGGGGCTGCCTTCTCCACGCCCCCCACCTCCGGCATTCGAGAGCCCCTTGCAGGTGGACAACCCCTATCCTCTTTACCATCTTGCCTCCCCCTACTCAGGCCGGGGGAGCCTGGCAGGGAGGAGCTGGCCCCACCCCAGGTCTTGTTTTCACTTCTTGCCTTCCTCAGCTTCTGAACGCCAGCATCAGGGGGCCGGAGATGGTGGGTTTGGAGGAGATTTTGGGGTGGCCAAGGGCTTCCAAGACTCGGCCAGGAGGCTGGGCAGGGAGTGACCCCTGCAGCCAAGGGTGGGAGGACTCTCAAGGCAGACTTGGAAATCGAGGTTCTGGGGGTGAATGCGTGAGGCCTCCACAGGACATGAGGTGGACAGAGGTACCCCCAACCATGACACGCCTCCCGGCCCAGGGCTCAGACATCCTCTTCTCGGTCTGACCTCCTAGAAGGGTGGTAGAGATGCTGGAGTTTGTACAGGTGGATGTGCAAGGCCGTGAGAGAGGACGCCCCACTGCCCATGGTGACAGGGCCAAGACTGGCTGGAGCGAGCAGAGGGTCAGTGGCCAGCGCCGCCTGCTGCCATCCTCCTGAGGGGTCCAGCCCTTTCCTGTCCCCTCTGCAGAATCCGAGTCTTAATGCATCCAACAACACCCAGGATTCCAAAGGAAGCCAGTTATTAAAATTGTTAAATAGCACGATTGCGATAGGGTGAACTGTGTGCTCCCTTCCTTTATGGCTGCGCTGATGATACGATTGCAAGGCAGGTTTAAGCCCATCTGTAACTTTGACCCAGAGACAAATGTGAAAGACCTTTGGAGGCGTCTGCCAGTCCAGAGTGGGATGTGGACATATCTGTGGCTTCTGCTGGTGACAGCCTCAGGTGCGTTAATGCTGCTGGGGTTTGCCGTCCCAGTCCACAGTGGAAGAAAAGGCCTCATTTCAGCTGGAGGCTGACCCACACTTCTTCCCCGTTCCCACGCACGGACCCCTGATTCCGTCCTGGCATTTCCCAGCTCTAGAGCTTTCTGCCGGGAACAGTGGCAACAGCAGCCTCAGCAGCGCCACACACAGTAAATGACAGCGATGAGCAACAGCCACCGGACACTGGGCTGAGGGCATCCCTCATGCAACCTTCACCCAGCCCTGCAAGGCAACCACTGTTGTGGTCCTCATTTTGTAGAGGAAGAAGCTGAGGCACAGAGAGACTAAGTGACTTGCCCAGAGTGACACGGCTCGTGAGCGATGGTGTCAGGGTTTGAACCCAAGCGGGTCTGACCCCAGAGGCTGTACCGTTCCCCTTTAGAATGCCTGGCACACAGGTGGGGTTTAATGGATGTTTGACCCATCGAAACGGTCATTGCTCAATTTCTATATTCACAGAGGGACATTCCCTGGGGCTGAGCTGGGCTCTGCAGATTTACAATGGGTTCTATATTTATCATCCCCATTTCTAGGTAGGTTAATGGATTTTAAATGGAGTAGATACTAATTGCCCCCGTACTGTGGATGGGCCAGCCTGGGAGAGGGCTTCCTCCAGCCCTGGGACCAAATTCCTTAGCATGGACCTGCACCAAACCTAGGGTGAGGATTTAAATGGGCCAAGACAGGAGTAGCGTGGGCACTCGGGACCCAGGGGACAGCATGGTCAAGAGTGTGGAGGTGGGTCCTAGGGACCTGCTGAGAAGTCTTGCACGTGTCCCTCATACCAGCAAGTCCTCCTGGTCTAGGGCCACGGGGCTAGGCTGTCCCAGGAGAGGCACCGGCTCCCTGAAGCTTCTGCAAGATTCAGGCCGTCATGGCATGTTTATTAATCACCACAGACAGGATGGGGTCGGGCCTGCTCAGCAGCTGTACCGGGAGCTGGGAGTGGGAGGGAACCCTGCGGGAAAGGAGTTCAGGACGGGTGAGAAGGGTGGATGTCTGGTCCAGCCTCCCATAGGAGGGGAAGCCTCCCCCTTCTCTCAGCTTTTTAATTAATTTGAGGAGACATGAAATCTTTGAACATGGTCTAAAGATACAATGGCCCTACAGAGAACAGCTCGGTCCCCTCCTCCTCCCTCTAACCTCCCAGTTGCCCTCCTGGTGGCCAGTTTCTGGCATCTTTCCAGAATATTCTACCAACGCACGTGTGTGTGTGTGTGTGCACATGTGCGTGTGTGTGTATACATATGCCACCTTTTAAACATTCAGTGAACTAGACTCTCTCTTCTGCACTGTGCCTTTTACTTTGTCTTAGAGCACTTTTCCTACTAGATTCATTCAACAAATACTTCTTGAGCACCTACCAAGGGCTGGGTGCTGCTTTCTCGAGGCCAGAGGCAGCTGCCCTGGCCTATGGAGCCTGGGCCTGGCCTGGCTCCTTCACAGCTGGGGGCTGCTCCCCTGCACCCATATGCCCTGTCATGGTTGCCTCCTTGGGGATGCTGGGCAGGTGGTTGCTATTTCAAGGTGAGTCCCCAGGTGTCGTGGGATAAATTCCTAGATGTGGAACTCCTAGGATAAAAGGCGATGTGTCTTCTTAGCTTGACCAGCTGTTCCCAGATTGCCGCTGAAACGTCAGGGTTTAGGTTATGGGCAGGGAGGTGCCCCCAGGCTGGTACGGAGGCTGAGGATGGTGCTGGCATGGGTGGAAAAGAAGGTGCAGGGGCCAGAGGTGGGATGTGGTTGGGAAGAGCCTCCTTCTGCCCTTGAGGCGCCCCAGTGTGAGGAAGGGGCAGAATCGGAGAGGAAGAGCGTCCCCAGGGAGCTGTAGTGGGGAAGCCCAGGAGGCTGTGGGTGCCCAGAGGAGGTGAGTGGCTGGCTTGGGAGGGTGGGGCATCCAGCGAGGCTGGGAGGAGGCCTCTCCACAGAGCACCCAGTGTGCGCCAGCCCCTGTGCTGGGTCACCTCCCACGTGTCATCTCCTGGGAGTCTGTATCACTGATTCACCCCTCCAGTGGATGATGTGAGTGCCTACCTGGCGCTGGGCACTGTAAATAGTGAAGCAGTAGCCTCCCAGCAGGACATCACGCCCATCCTATAGCTGAGGAAACCGAGGCTTTGAGGGAGAAGGCAAAGGCTTGGGTCCCATAAATCATCTCCTTCCTTCCTGGCCCGTCCCTGAGAGCTGCTCAGGCTGTGGGTGCTCCGATAAAGAGGGGTCTGGCCCCAGCTGGTTCTTGAGAATGAACCTCAGGTGGCCAGGCCAAGCCAGCCCTCTAGCCCTGCCCCAGAGGGCCAGAGGCCAGGTGCCAGGCGCCCACGGAGGCTGCCCTGGCCTGACAAGCCTTCCAGCCCTGCTCCTGTGGCTCTGGTCTCCTAGGACCAAGGTGACTTGGGTGGTTGCCCCAGCTTGGCCCTGACTCATCCCCAGCCCACACTGGGCTCCCAGCGCCCCCCCCTTGGAAGACCAGACCCTGGCACACTGAGGTCCAGGGCACAGGGCTGGCTTGAGCCCTCAGAAGTGCAAGCCTGTTTCACAGACAGAGACCCTGAGAGGGTCACTCCCAGGGTCTGCTAAACTCCAGGCACAGAACTGCAAACTTCTCGGGAAGCCTAGACCAGACACACCCGCAGTCCAGCTAGAAGTTCTATGAGTTCTAGAACCAGGCTCTATGAGTTCAGCCTGACCACAAGGATAGGGGACAGTGGGGAATGGAGGCCTCAAGAGGCCCCAGAGCCAGGGGCCATGCTGTGAGGCAGGTCCTCAAGGCTGGCTTCTAGCCTTCCCATCTCTGGGAAGCCTTGCCCAGCCCCAGTGCCCGGTCATCAGGCTTTATTCCATTTATAAAATAACTTGACTTAAAAAAATTGCTGAAACAATAAATGCTTGCTGTACAAAATGCCAACAAACAGCCCTGAAAGCGTACGATGTGCCCACACACCCAAAGTGCAAGCGACTCTCCTTCCTCAGGGCCCAGCGAGGCTGGGCTGAGCGCTTGCCCACGTCTCTCGCCAATGATGGGAGGCACGGGATCCCACCAGGGGGGTCTGAGCCCAGAACCCTGGGGAAACAGGTCTAGACACTGTCCTCTGCACCACAGTGAATGAGGAAAAGGTCCCAGGAGGACACAACCACCACCAATTTGCCTCCAAACTTCCAGATTTTTCTCTTTGCTAATGCAAATATATCTGTCGTTTTTCTTAACATAAACAGAATCGTGCAACAGGCCCCACGCTGCCTCTTGATTCGTTTTTTTCTCTGTGTGTGTTGGGGGACAGTGTGTTTTGGACAGTTCACACTGCTGTCAGAACTGGCAGATCGACCTTTCTATTTCAGTCAAGCCCAATTCAGAGGGGCCCCGGGCCAAGGGCTGGAGCCCTGCCCCCACGAGGAAGGAGGGTCACGGGGCTGGTGCTGGGGCAGAGGCCCTATCTGTGGAGTGATGGCCCCACGTGGGGACAGGGAGGAGGCAGGCAGTGCCCACCAGGGTGGAGAGGGGCTGATAATTGGCCGGATTATCCCGGCGGGGAGGCCTCCTTGGGGAAGCTATTTTTAACTCTGAGAGATGCTGCAGCCACTTCCCTCCCTCTCTTTATTGCCCTTTATTCCTGGGGCCTGCAGGCTTTGCCCGCCTTCCTGGAAGCTCTGTCCCTTTACAGGCAGGGAGGGATGAAACGCTCCCCTCACATACCATAGAGTATGGTCCCCACATGGTTCTGCCAGGCAGGGTTCTCGTGCGCCCCGTTTTAGAGGAGGAGAGAGAGCTTCAGAAAGCTTGAGGGGCATTTTGGAGGACTTGCTGGTCTTTTTACATCTATTGCCTCCACCAGCAGCCCCTTGAGGCTGTTAGAAATTTCCTAAATTAAAAAAGGGATGGTTTTGGCTTATAATAAAAAGCCCACGGGTGGACCTAAGGGGCTCAGACACCAGCCCAGAACCTTGTTTCTCGCAGTATCTCAGCTTTGCTTTCTCTGGGTGGGTCTCATTTCATGCAGACTCACCCTACCTGGGGACAAAGCTGTCCCTGGAGCCCCTGGCCAGCCCCAAAGCCCTGGGAAATACAGCTCCTGCTTTCCTGCAGACCCAGTAAAAGTCCTAGGACTCATTCTCATTGGCTGGTTTCAATCACGTGTCCATCCCTCTACCATTGCTGTGATGCTCACAGCCAGACCTGGGTCACTCACTCACCCCTGGGCCCTGGGGGTGCCCCAGGCCCACAGGAAGCATATGGTGGAGAGTATGGTATAGGAGTAGGGAGACCCTGCGAACAAGGCTCTCAGAAGAGCAACTTGGACATGGGAGGACTTGGACCAGCGTCCAGCATGCCTCTAAGTCTCTCAGCCAGGACAGAAACCCTGACACCCAGGCCTGCCCAGGAGATGCCAGATGGAACATGGCTAAACGTCCTGGCCTCAGCTCTGGCCCTGGTGGCTCCCTCCTGGCCACAGTGAGCGCATCCTCCTCCCAGCTGCTCCTCCATCATAGGGCGGGGCCACGGGAGTGCCGGAGCCCGCACACGGGCACACGGGAAATAAGTCAACTGGTCAGCTCCAGGCCCAGCTGATCAATGCCTGCCTCCTGACGGGGCAGGAGGGACTCAGTGTCCTGTTTCCAGGGCCGCCAACCGTTACTGAAGTTCTGTGTGCCTCGGATCAATGCTGCAGGGTCAGCCAGGGGCCCACGGGCACCTGGGCAGGGGGAGGGGCATGTGTGCATGCACGTGCGCATGTGGGTGTGACTGTGTCCTGGGTCTGAGTCATGTCCCCACAATGCTCCTGGGGGCAGCCACGTCCTCTTGGGCAAGTGCTTCTACCCATCCAGGCATCATGTCTCTGTCCATCTGCCTGTGGCCTGTGGTGCAGGTCGGCATTTAGCCTGGAGCCTGGTGCATGGCAAGTGGAGAGTGGGCATTGGCCTTTGTCACCTTTGCTGTTGTTAGTATCATCGGAGTGTCTAGTGACAAAAGGTGTTGAGGGAAGAGACTGGGCTGAGGGCAGGGCTGCTGGAACTGGTCTTTGCTTTGTGGCTCACTGCCTGAGTGACAGAGCCTCTTTCTGCCTTGTCCAGCCAGCATGTGGACCCGGCTCAGGTGGAAAGCAACCCCACCAGAAGTGCGTATCCCCAGAACCAGCCAGCACAGGTCCTCCTGCTGGCTTTATGGTGGGTGGGGGTGGGAGGCAGGGTGAGACCCTGGCCACCTGCCTGGAGGAGGGGGCAAGGCTTGTGTTGACAGACAGCCTGTGATTGCAGGGGCCGGCGCGGCTCTGTGATGGTGCAGGTGGAGTTGGGAGCGGCTATGAGAGCCAAGCTGCGCAGAGCAGGGCGGCAGAATCCCTCATGGATGAGACTGGATGAGAAGTTCCTGAGCCGGGTCTGTTGGCACTTGCTCTGCACTCCCTGCAAGCCCTCGGCGTGCGAGGTCCTGGGCTGCAGACACGCCTGAAGGACACGCTCCCGCCCTCATGGAGGTGCCGTGATGGTGCAGGAGATGACAGTGAGCCAGACACCTTAGAGAGTGGCCAGCTCGGGAAGAAAGCAAGCTGGGCACAGCAGATGAGTCCTGGTGGTCGGCAGGCCTCTCACAGCCGTGCCATCGCAGCTGCCCTTGCAGGCAGGGCAGTTCAGAGAGACAGTGCTCCTGATTGAGGGGGAGGCAGGCACCAAGGCCCAGTGACAGAATCAGGTTCCTGCTGTCCAAGGGCCTGGATGAGAGTGGCTGACGGGGACGGTGTCTGGGGCCTCAGGGACTTTGGCTATCGCTCCTAGAAGGGTTAAACTGGCCGTGCTGAGAGCTCATTTTACATTTTGATAGTGGGAGGACGTGAGGGCCAAAGCCGGGCCAAGGTCTAGGGTGGGCAGGGGAAGTCTCAGTGGGCTCTCGGGAGGAGGCATTTTGGACGGGAGGAGATGCTGGGACTATGGGGGGCACTGGGTGCAGCTGCCTGTGGGACGAGCAAAGCCGCCGGGGAAGGGCCGTATGGTTTTCACATCTCACTCGGTGATGGACTTGTGCCTCCCACAAGCGCATCGGCATTGTGGCGTCAAGATGTGACTACCACAAGAGCTGGCAGCTGCTGTCAAGAGGCTGCAGCTCTGGGGCTCCTACACACAGGGCAGCAAAACCAGCCTTCGGGACACCTGCCCCGGACAGCTTAGCGGTCACAGTGGCAACCTCCCCTCCCTGGGCCTTGCTTTCCTCAAAACAAAGGCATGATTCCAAATGAGCTGAGGAGCTCTTCTGTCTCCTGGGCCTGTGGCTCCGAGGACACTCAGATAGATATGCAAAGGCGTCTTGAACAGCCAACACGCCCACCCGAAGCTGGGAGAGACTGGGCTGCAAACAAGCCTCAGTCTCTCCCCGGTCTTGGAGAAGCTCCCATCCTGGAGGGGAAGAAAGAATCTGGGATCAAGGGAAAGCCAGGTGCAGGGCACACAGTTCGGCGCGTTGGGAAGGTGGGTGTGTGGTGGAACAGCTGACTGCTGTTCATCTCCTTGGCCTCTCCCATGGCTGTGCCAGGGAGTTACTACTCTCACGGCCTCGGCTGTCGCTATCACCCCCATGTTACAGAGAGGGAAGCGGGGCCTCAGCAGGGGACGTGTCCCAGGTCCCCTGCTGGGCAGTGTTGGCACTGGGCTCAGTCCATTTGGCCTCACCCAGCCACTCTCGACACTATAGGACTATAGGGGGCAGGATGTCCCCTGCTCTGGCTTCAGGCAGCATCCCGGGAGGGCTGTGAGCCCCTCTGCCCACGTGGGGATCCCTGGGGCAGATGTGTGAGCTGCTTAGAGAGACATGTGCCTATATCTCTGTGTCCCAGCTTGTCCTGGAGGGAAGCTGGTGCCCAGTGGCCTGGCAGAGGGGGTTTGCTTTGAGAGGCCCTTAATGGCTGCTTATGGGTTGCAACTACAATTAAGAATTGAACTCTGACCTTACAAGTGGGTTGGGAGGGTGGGATGTGGAACCCAAGGGAGTGGCCCAGGGACTCAGGCTGGCCTCTCTGTTGGGTGACCTAGGGCAAGACACTTGTCCTCTTTGTGAAATGGGTCTGATAATGGCTCTGGGGGCGGGGGTGGGGAGGGGCGGAGACCTGGCCTGACTCACACTGGCCATCTTGGGTGGCGCACCCCTGGGCAGGGGCCCTGTGTATGTGCGTGTGTGTGTGTGTATGTGCGCGTGTGTGTGTGTGTATGTGTGTGTGTGTGGTGTGTTGGGCTGTTCCAGGCTTGCGGATGCCCTGGGCACAGCTCCTTGTCCCAGGAGCTGTCAGAATCTTAGACCCAGAGGAGACCTGAGGTGCTCCCGTCCATTTCCTTGCCCCTCTTTGGGCCCCCAGAGTAAGGCCTCGAGGGAGGGATGTCTCAGGCCCCATTCCTCTTGGGACAGCTGAGTGACCTCTGAGGGTGGGAGCCGGTTCGAGGCTTCTTCCACGGCTGACTTGCGCTTCCCCATCTGGGAAATGGAGCAGGGGCAGGTGGGGAACTGAGTCATTTCCCTCCTTGGTCACTTGGAGGGAGAAGGAGGAAGTTTCCTGAGAGCTTTTGGTCCCCTGAGAGGCTGTTCTCCCAGGAGGAGGAGGAAACCAGGACACAGTGTGCCAGGCAGGGCAGGGTGGGGGCTGCAGGCTCCTGCGACACCCCTTCTTTCTCCACTGCAGCCCTAAGTTGGCGACACACCTGATTCTGAGTGCTGGCTCCATCATCTGGTAGCTCTGTAATTAAGCAAGTGACCACCCCTCTGTGCCTCAGTTCCTTCATCTGTAAAATGGAACCAAGGAGCTTATCTATCCCAGGGGGCCACAGTGGTAATGAAATAATTCTAGCTGGGTCTGCAGCACAGAGCTCAGAACATATTGAGCGCTCCGCCTGGCTGTTTTACCAGCCAGGTCAAGTGCTAAGCACTTTAGATAGACTCATCTCATTTAATCCTTGCTACAGCTCCATGAGTGTAGTGAGTTCTACGGACAACAGGGAAACGGAGGCACTGAGTGGTGAAGTGAGCTGTCTCCACAGCTAGTCAGTTGAGGAGGTGGGATTCAAACCCGGGGCAGACTGATGTCGGTGAGTGCTGGGCTGGATTGCACCCACCGCTGCCTGGGGCCAGGATCCTGGGGCTGGTGGGGCCTGCAGATCACTCTGCTCTAAGCCGCCAGCAATCTGGGCGCGGGCCAGAGAGCCGTCCTCCTTGGTTAGAATCCTGCAGCCAGTCTCCCTGCTGTGCAGACACATAATTATATTTCACATTAAAGGGGAAGCTGGAGGCCAAGGGGGCCAAGGAGCCCTTTGAGGCTCATGCTCTGGGCACAGACTGGCCTCCTCGGCCCAATTCTGAGGCCCTAGGGCCGAGCTGGGGGTCAGACTGGTGACAAAATGGGGTTTCCCTGGGTCAGTGTACAGGCGAGCAGGTCTGTCTGCCAGGATGAAAGGCTTGGCCCCTGCGGGAGGCTCAGAGATATGAGGACCAGACAATAGGCCTCAGAAGGCTGGGAGGGCAGGGCATTTGGGGACAGGTTGGGAAGAAAGCCTGAGTCTCCAGAGACAGGGGCTCGAAAGAGAAGGGGGTCACATGGGGATCGGGTCAGCAGAGAGAGGTCAGAGGTCCAGGGACGAGCACAGAGAAGGCAGGAGATGGGAGAAGCCAAACAGCTCAAGATGGAGAGGAGAAAAATGCTATTAGGGTGGGATGGTGTGTGTAGAGGGTGCGTGCCTGGTGTGCAGGGGGAAAGGGTTCTGTGGGAATGCACAAGCTTAGACCTGTGTGTGCGTATGCACACGTGCAGATGCCATCCTGCATGTGCACACTAGCGAGTGTGCACCTGTGCACCTGCGAACATCATGCATATAGGGGCATGTATCCTGTATGTTTATGCCTGTGTGTGTGCTCGTCATGCACCTGTGCGTGCGCGCGTGTCCCCCGGAGGACGTGCCTACATGTGTGTGTATGTGTGTGTGCGCGCATGTCCCCGGGAAGACGTGCCTCTGTGTGTGTGTGTGTGTGTGTGTGTGTGTGTGTGTATATATGTGTGTGTGTGTGCGCGCGCGCGCGTCCCAGTGCGCAAGTGGCTGGCGGTGTATGTGTAGGGGGCGGCCCGGGACTAGGAGGGGCTCCGGGCCAGGCCAGAGCCATGGTAGGCGGGTGCAGCGGCGGCGCGGCGCTGCGCGGCGCGGGGCGGGCGTGCTTTCCGCGGAGAGTTAGAGGAGTTGCCGAGCTGAGCTCCGGTGGAGCGAGGCGCTGAGCTGGGTGCGCGCCGAGCCTCTGCCTCCCGCCGCCTCCTCGCCCTCCATTCCTCGCTCCTCGTCTTCTCCGGGCCACGCCGCCACTGATGCCGCCTCCCTGGGAACAGTAGCCGGGGGAGGGGGACTGGCGCGGTCGGAGCCTGAGCGGAGGTGCCGGGCGCCCAGGCGTAGGGGAGCTCGCCGGGCCCTGCCCGAGATCAGATAACAGCCGGCGGGGGAGGGGGTGGGCCGGCAGTGCTCACAGCCGGACCGAGGGACCGACGCCAGCCGCCCCGGCCCGAGCGAGCGCCCAGCGGCCGGGGGCGCCGTCCAGGCGCGCGCCCCCGACCCGTGGCTGGATCAGGGCGATCCGCTTTGCGGACAGACGTGCCCCTCGGCATGGAGCGCCCCCGGGAGCTGCCCTGAGGCGGTGGCGGCAGCGGCGGCGATGCAGCCAGCGCGGCAGCTGCCGGGGCCAGGAACGGCCGCCCGGAGCTGGGAGGACGCCGAGCGCGCCGCGCCCGGGCCACTGACCGAGGTAAGTGCGCGGCCGCGGGCGCATGGTCCCTCCCGGACCCGGCCCCAGTTCCCCTCAGGCCGCCCCCCGCCTCTAGCCCGGCCCGGAGCGAGCACGAGGTGGTGCAGCAACAGGGAAGGTGGAGCGGGAGGGTGTTTTCTTCCTCTCGTTTTCATTTTTTTTCCTCCCTTGGTGAGACATCGGAGGAAATGCTGACTGCGAGCTTTTCTTTTCCTGCCATGTCTCCGGCTACCACCACAAGGAACTTTGCTCCTGGCTAACCTTCGTCCTGGGGGGCGCTCCAGGAAACTTTGAGGAGCCCTCGGCTCCCCTCTGGCTGGTTTGCACGAGGGGGCTCGGGAGGGAGCGTGCGGAAGGACTCTGGCGCGCGGCACGGGTCCTACGCGTGACCTTCCCGGAGACCCCGCGATCGAGGTGGGGCTCGGAGATGGGCGCCCGGGCTATATGAGCCGCCCGGAGAATGCCTCCCGTCAGAGACCTGCGGGTCCTTGGAGTCGTGTCTCTTTCTCACCTCCTGTGCTGTAATGGAGTAAAAATATTCTGGAAATGATTCCATGCCAGCAAGTCAGCCAAGTCGAGGCTCCCTTTTGCTTTTAGAAGTCGGCCTTGATCTCCGAGGGGATGGCCGCTGGCTGAGAAGCTCCCAGGGTTTCAGGGCCAGGGTCCACCCTGCGCGCACATGGCCTCTCCGGGTGCTCTGGGGGAGCGGGGCGGGAATCAGGGGCTCTTGGGCAGAGGCAGCTGGGGTGGGGCGCTCTTGGGGGGTTCAGATGGGAGTTGAGGCCCAAGCGAGTGTCTGTGCCTCGGTTTTGATCCAGCGTGCTCATGTCATGTGAATATTTTAAAACCTGTGATCGGAATGGGGGTCAAAGTGTTTCTCTGGGGACGGTCTTGTCCTGGGAGGTTTTCTTGCCTCTTCACAGCCTGGGCTCGCCGGCACCTGGGACCTCCCCCTCCCCATTTCCCAGGGGGCGTTCCCATCTTAGAGTGCCGCGCTGCCTGTGGCCATTTCTAGTTTCTTTTTTGCTCCTCTATACCCAGGTTCGAGCCCTGCAATAAAGCCCTGGGGGACCTCCTGGCCCCCACATCTGAGCCCCCAAACCCGGGTTCACAGGCTCCGTCTCCTGGAGCGCCGAGGCACCCACACGCCGTTGAAATCGGCAGCCGCCTTTGGAAGGTGCGAACCCGGGAGGCGTTAGCCTTGGGCCTAGCCTTCGCCCTCTCTGAGATGCCAGAGGAGGGCCGGTCCCTGGCCGCGGGGCTGGACCTCAGCCTCCCTCGCGCTGCGCTGCACCTCCGCGGCCCCTCCTCGCGCAGCTCCGCCCTGGACCGCCGCCCTGTGGCGGGCGAGGGTCAGGGAGGGGAGGTGCAACTCAGCCCTGGGCGCCACCGGAGGCTTGCTCTCTTTTTGAGGGGTATCCCTCTTGTATTCTAAGAAGAGCCCTTCAGTGTCGCTGGGACCCCCCCCCCCAAGAGACTTCTCAGCAAAGTCTGCCCCTCAGTTCTCTGGTGGCACCCCCGACCAGACAGGGGACCCGAGGTTGGCCGCTCTAGGAAGGGGGACCCTGGGCCTGCCATTTGGTGGGGCCAAGCCCCCCGAGAGAGAGCAGGGAGTGAGGGGGGAGGGCACTCACTCGAGCATCCTGGAGACAAGGAGGGTGGCTCCAGAGTGCTGGGCCACAGGGACACCTCTCTTCTCCATTGGAGCGCCCTTGTGGGCATACAGTAGGCAGTCTGTAAATGCGGGCTGTTGACCCAGAGCTGGTAGGTAGGGACTCCAAGTCCTCTATCACCTCGTTTTTCCCCTCCCAGGGGAGGGCATGGCTGACACCCCCCATCCCCAGCACTGAAGGGGTGGAGCCTTCTCTGGGAGGGGCAGGACCGGAGCTGTCAGTCCATCTCTGGACACTCCCCCTGCAGCTAGCCTGTCAAACCCCCATAGTGTTTCCAGGCTGCCCCGGAGAGGACCCCTCCAGGATTGTGCCTCAACTGTGCTGGAAGGAAGAGATGCCTGGGAAGTGACGGAGGGGTATTTCCTAAAGCCACGCAGTAGGTTGGGTTTGGACAGATGCCTTCACCTAAGCTCTCTCCAGGCCAGGGACTTACCCCGCCAGCCTTCTTGCCCCAGAGCCATGGTGTCCCCATCCCTGGGTCTCCTTGAAGCAGGACAAGGTAACACTGAGTGACCCTGCAACAGCAAAATAATAATGACAGCAGTGATAACAGTAGTAACAGCAGCAGCAGCACCTGCAGCTCTGCAGCACTGGGGCCGGTTCTGCCTATGGGCAGTTTTCTCTGCCCAGCCAGGCCTCCGGTACTCTGGGCCACAGTTGGCAGTACCAAGCATGGCACCCGGAGGCCTTGGCATACAGCTGGGGCGGAAGTGACTGCATCATTACTGTCATCAACCTCTGTGGCCCTCGCCAGGTCCCTAGGCAGAAGGCTACTGGTACACACGGTGCCCACCCAGTGGCCACCCTCACCCCCCTGCTACCAGGCCCAGGTCTGGGCAGGGCCCTTCCTCCAACAGGTGCAGTTGGTGCCTGTGGCTGGGCCCTGGCCAGGGCTTTACTGTGACCGACACATGGGCACACCTGCCCCTCCCCTGGGCCTGCCCTTGGAGCCCTGCCACAGGCTGGCACGGAGGAGAGTCAGGGAGGGGGCAGCTCATGGGCAGCAGGAGGGCTGGAGGCTTGGCCAGCCACATGGAAGGTGCAGTGGGCAGGGGCTCAGCCCCACGGGATGGCTGTGCCGGGAACTGGCAGCGTGATGGGGACACAGCAACAGGGAAAGGCTGGAGATGAAAGAGAGCCGGCCTGAAACTGGGCCGTGTGCAGGTTGGCCAGAGCTTCAGAGGCACCACGGGGTTGGGGGTGGGGGGGGGCTGGCAGAGGCAGGTGGGTTTTCTGAGGTGCTGGGCTCGGGGCAGGACCAGAGTCCCCGCTGGGCACCGGCCAAGGACCCAGCCCTGGGTCAGCTGACTTAATTTCCTAATGGCCTGCCAGTGCAAAGAGTGGCATCAGCTTCTGTTGTGCAGACAGGGATTGGAGGCCGAGGGAGGCACCAGAGGCACCAGCCTGTAGGGCTCAGACCCAGAGCCCTGGTGCTTTCCCAGGGACAGAACTGCACCTTCCCCCATTCCACAGACGCGCGGCTCAGGGGCACTTGACTGTCAGGCTCGCTTTCTCCCTGCCTTACCACCAGGCGGGTCCCACACAGGGCCTGGGGCCTGCGTGCCATCCCAGCTCCTGGGAGCTGTATTCCTTGCACCTAGTGAAGCTGTATTCCTTGCACCTGGCACACAGTAGGTGCTCAGTAAATGCTCGAAGATTCCATGTCTGGACTGCTTCTTCCAGCCACAGAGGCCTCGCTGTGCTGGCGAGAGCTGTGGGGCCTGAGTTCTGGGGCTGGAGACCCCAGGCCCTGTTGCCTAGCTGTGGCCCCTGTGCAAAGTAGGCATACAGAAGTGCTTAATAAATGGACATTGCATATGGGGAGACCCAGCCCCTGCCCTCAAGGATTTCACTCTCTCAGAGGAGACTCTTGGACAGACTCAGGGGGGCAAGAGAGACAGGTGTTGCACCCAAGATGGCGTCGCTCTTCCTGGCCTCAGTTGATCATCTGTGAAGTGGGACTGGCTCCCAAGAACGCCCCGGATGGGGCAGCAGGAATGTGAGACTTGGAGTGTGCCTCTGGGAGTTGGGGGTGGGGAGGGGCTGGTCTCAGTAGAAATGGATGTGTGGAGAGGGGTATCTGGGAAGGAGGCGTTGTGAGCATTTGTGGAGCCAGAGCCTGGGGAACTCGTCATTTCCCCATCCAACCTGCCCTTGGGCATGTGGGGAAGCAGGCCCAGGGCAGGGCAGTGATTTGCTGCAGCAGTGGGCCCCAGACGCCAGTGGGCCCCGATGCAGGCCTCCTGTTTCCTGGTGCATCCTCAGAGTCCCCCAATCCCCACCACCACCACCACTGGTGCTCCATCGCTCACCCCTTCCTGCCTGGCTGCTGAAGTGGCAGCATGAGGCTGTGGGGACCTTGGGGATCCCCGCCCAGCCCTCTAATTAGCCTGCAGCCATGCATCATTGGACATGGTTCCATTTGCTTGGCCAGATAGGAGTGGAAGCCCCTTTCTCAGCTGCCCCAGGGAGCAGTTTCGCCTTGGCTGTCCATTAATGCTGTCCTAGGATCGGTGGGCACAGCTTCCTGGATCCTGCCTGACTACCCCCACCCACCTAGACTGAGCCTTCCCTCCTGCTTGGGCAGCCAAAGCCTCCCTCTCCTGCCCTCACCTGCAGCCCAGGCCTCTTTAAAGGACTCAGGCTTGGAGAGGGGCCAGGGAACAAACAATAAAGCTTATGGAGTAGAGGCTTCTACCAGAGCCACTCTGGGCCATTGTTCCTTGAGCACCTACTATGTGCCTGGTGCACTCTGGGCGTCAGGGCCCTCTGTTGATTCCCACCACACTCCTCCCTGGGACCCTCAGGGCCCTGCACAGTCTGGCCTCACTTCCAGGACTCTTGCTCCCTCCCCGGGGCCACCCTTCTGCCTGCCTTGCTGTGCTTCCAACAGATCAGGCCTACTCCTACCTCAGGACCTTTGCATGTGCTGCTGTCTCTGCCCAGAATGCTCTTCCCCAGATCTCAGCATGGCCCCTCCCTCACCACCTTCGTGTCTTGCCCAGATGCCACCCTCTTTCCAAGGCCTCCCCTGATTCCCCTGTAGGACACTGCAGCCTCCCTTTCCCCCATGTTCCTTTTCCTGCTTTATTTTTTCTCTGTAAAACTTAATGCTATCTGCCACAATATGTTTTATTTGTTGATCTTGTTTACTGTCCATCTCTCCCTTGGAATAGGATCTCTTCTTTTTGGACCTGCTCTACCACAGCTGTGTCCCCAGTGCCTAAGCGGTAGGCAGGAGATGGCAGGCGCCCAGTAAACACAGAGAGTGAACTGGCTGCTTCCGCAATGCCTGGTGCCTGACATGCAGTGAGTGCTTGGTAGCAATGGTAGCCAGCATTATCAGCCCATTCTGCAGATGAGAAAACTGAGCCTCAGAGAGGTCACTGTCCAAGAACTGTGGTGCTTGTCGGTGGACATAGCTGGATTCTGACCTTTTCTCTGAGTCTTTGGCCTGCCGTCTCTCTGTCTGGCTGAGCGGGAGGGAGATGAGGCTTCCTTCAGGCCCTCGCTCTGGGTGGAGTGCTTTGTATCTGTAGCCTCACTGCTTCAAGCTCCAAGCCCTGCTGTGTCTCCTAGCACTTGGCCTGCTTCAGCTCACGACGTCCCCACCCCATTCCTTCCCAGGATCACAAGCCATTCCCATTGCAGATCCCAGCAAACTGAGGCCTGGGGTGTGGGGCCTCTCATATCTCAGCTGATGGCTGAATCCTTTCTCCTGCCTTCAGCACACATGTGTGGAGGGCGACTGAGGGGGTGGGGCTGGCAGGGAGGGGACAGTGACTCTGTTTCTTGCCCAGTTAAGCATTCCGAACTCCCAATGGTCATTGAGTTTCATGTCAGTGCATTTCATCTCTCCTTTCCAGGCTTTTTTTTTTTTTTGAACAGGACACCCAGGTTTTAAAATGTTTAAAAATGTTTGCGATTTGCAGTGATCAACTCTAGCGGCTTTAGTGACCAGCAGTGATCACCTCTGCAACTATAGAGACTGGAATGCCTTCTGGTTGCCTGAGCACAGCCTGTCCCTCCTCCTCTGAATGTCCACGTTGCTTCAGAAAAGACAGGGCTGGCGGCCCCTTTTGTGGGGAGCAGACAGGTTCTGGTCCTGGGCCTCAGCCAGGTGTGCCCGGTTGGCCAGGCGTGTGGCCAGGTGTGCGGACGTGGGGAATTGTCTCCTGAGGCTCACTTGGGGAGTGGGGGCAGAAAGGGAAACCAGGTAACATGGGGATTGGCGGCAGGGATACTTCGCAGCCCTCCCTGCTTCCACCCCAGTGGGCAGCCTGAGGCCGGAGAGGGTCCCCACAGCCTGAGGTCACACAGTTCCCAGAGGAAGGCTGGGGCGCAGCCTTGAGGCCACAGACCCTCTGTCCCTGAAGCCTCCAGGCAGCTGTTTGGGGACTTGACAGGGGAGGGCCGGGGAGAAGGGAGTGTGTGGAGACTGGGATGTGTATGATAGAGAGGCTGAAAGGCCGGGGGCAGGAGAGGTCAAGGGGGATGGGGTGGCCTGGTGGCCGGAGGCGTGCCCTTGCCCCTGCCCGCCCCACTTGCTCCAGCTGCAGCCGGGCCCGAGCTGGCGGCTCCAGGCCTGCAATTCTCCAGCACTTAAAGCAAAAATAAATCGCTGCCAGCAGCTGGCGTTCTGTGTGGCAGCAGCCGAGCCGCCCCCGCCCCGACCCTCTGCCTCGGGGTTTCTGGTTCCAGGCCAAGTCAGGCTTCCATTCAGGCCTGGGGGCTACCGAGGCCAGGGAAGGCCCAGGGGAGCTTGGCGTGGCCAGAGGGGGCGGGTTCTGGCCTGATCACAGGGAGGGCAGAGGCAGATGGAGACCTGGGGCTTTCAGGGGTGCTGGGATCTGGGGCAGGTTGGGGATGCTCAAAAGTAGGGCTTCTGACAGTCTTGGGTCTTGTAGAAATAGGGCCTGGAAGGGGCAAACTCAGGGGTCATAGCCACCTGTTTGGCCCTGGGGGTCCCCATTCACAAGCCACCCCCAGCCTGTCCCCTGGGTGTCCCTTTCTTTCCATCCCCTCCATCCTTCCCAGAGAATCCCAGAGGTCCTAGAGGTCAGGTATTTGCGTGGTGGGCTTTGAGGATGCAGGAGTTTGGCCTCATTCCTGAGCTCAGCAGGTGGCTGGGGATGTGGCCTGCACAAGACCCCTGCCCTGGGGGACTGACATCTCAGTGGGTGGGGCAGGATGAAATAGACAAGAAACACATGAGCCATCACAGACATTGTCGTATTTTGTTGAATATGACAGTTTTTAATTATAAGAGTGTTATGTGCTCACAGTAAAGTGATAAACGGTTGCAAGGGGAAAAGTGAATTTCTCCTTCTCACCCCATGCCTCCCCCACCCCCAAAGCTTCATGTCCTTGCGGTGACCATCATTAGAGAGCCTTCTGGGTTTCTCAGTGCTTATGCAGACGTGAATATGTAAATAGAGGCATAGAAATGTGCTAACATCTAAGTTGCCTTTGTTTTTTTATTCATGTGGGATCATTGCATACATGTCATGGTGTCCCCTGCACCATGCGTGCTGCTGTGTGGTGCCCGTGCCCACTGGACCCAGGGGTCTCATCCTGTCTTCCTGGGCGTGGGTTGAGGACTCAGTCTTGGGACCGTAGGATCTTTGTGGCATCTGAATGCACAGAGCCACCGAAGTCCGTGAGTCATGGGTTCTTTTCGTTGTCATTTTAGTGGCGTTGAGACGGAGATCCTGGAATTGCAGGATTGGTGCTTTAAGTACCAGGAGAGGTATCCGAGTCCTCGCCTGGGTGTCTCCTCCCTCAGATCCCTCTGGGAGTCGGGATAATCCAGATCCCCTGCCTCTATCCCCAGAGCTCAGAGGGTCTGGGGGGCTTGGGAGTCGCAGCCCAGCCCCTGCTGCAGTCAAGCCCCCTAGGGCTTCGGGACCTCCGGGCAAACCGGCTCCCACTCAGGGCGGAGTAGACACGCTGGAGCTCGGAGGGGAAGTGCTCACCGCTGGTCCCGCTGGGGTCCTTGCCTCTCTTGTTCCCTTAGCCCTGACCTCCTGGAAACAGGGCCACTTGCTCCTTCACTGTCTTCAGGGTGGGGCAGGCCTCTGTGTGGGGAATGTCACTTTGACCTGTCTCCAAGCTTCCGCATCTCACTGTCTGTCCCCTCCTTGTCGTTCCTTGGAACCTGGCCTGAGACGCAGCAGGATGGTCCCGCCTTGCTCTACCGGGGCCCCTTATTAGAAACGATCTGATACACTGATTGGGAGAGTGACCAGTCTGTGGTCACTCTCAGTAGCTGTCTCAGTGTCTGTGGGGATCAGATAAACCTGACGCCCTTCTTTTATGAGCCTCAGTTTCCCTGTTTGTGAAATGGGGAGGCAGTCCACTCTCGTGTCTGGGCATCTGTTCTCTCCTCCCCTCTGGGCTTGGGCACTGCAGGCAGGACAGGGCAGCTTCCTGGCCTCCCTGATCCCCACTCTGCCGTGTGGCCGGAGGCTCAGCCCTGCCATCGCCTCGGCCTGCTGGGCTGCAAGCTGTCAGCAGCACCTGCCCAGCCGGAGCAGCCAGGTCCCTCCCCAGGCCCTGGGAGCCTTGAAGACCACTGGAGGCGGTGCCCTAGGAGGCAACCGTGGAGTGGCTGAGGCCCTCCCTGGGGGCTGTGTAACAGAGGAGACCCTGCTGCCCTCCTCCTCTGTGGGATGGAGGCTGGCCTGGGTCCTGCCAGCACAGCCTCCAGGCCACCCATGGGTCCTGGCCTCCATCCCACGGCAGATGCCCTGACTGCAGCTCCAGGGCCCATGACCAGGCTCTTGGTGGCCTTAGGACCCGCTGCCGCTGGGTGGGGATGCCCCAGATCAAAGGCAGTTAACAGAGAGGAGACTAGGAGGACAGTGGGTGAGGAGCAGGAGCCCTGGGAGCCTCAGTGTCCTCCCCTGTGAAATGAGAACACTAGAGAAAGTGGGTTGGGCAAACCCACACGCCTATCATTGCATCTGAGATGTGGAAGGAGCACTGGGGCGGGAGTCTGGCAGCACCACCAACCAAGTCCAGTAAAGAAAGCAGAGGCAGGGATCAGAGGGCGGCAAGCCAGTGAGACCCTGTGTCGGTTTCCTGCTGCTGCCACCATAACAGACTGGGTGGCCTAAAACAGTACAAATGCAGCATCTGTTCTAGAGGCCAGATGTCTGAAACCGGTGTCTGCAGGACTGGTTCCTCACGGAGCCTCTGATCTGAGGGAGAAGCCGTTCTGGGGCTCTCCCCCAGCTTCTGGGGGCTCCTGGCAGTCCAGGCATTCCTCAGCTTGTGGGCATCACTCCCTGCCTCTTGTCTTCACATGGTCTCCTCTCCCTGTGCTTTCTCTCCCTCTCTTCTCTCTTGCTCTTACTGTTTTGAGACAGTCTCGCTCTGTCAACCATGGCTCACTGCAGCCTGGAACTCCCAGGCTCAAGTGATCCTCCTGCCTTAGGCTCCCAAGTAGCTGGGACTACAGATGTGCACCACTATGCCTGGCACATTTTTATTTTATTTTATTTTTTTATTTATTTTTTATTTTTTTTTTATTTTTTTTTTGAGACGGAGTCTCGCTGTGTCGCCCAGGGTGGAGTGCAGTGGCCGGATCTCAGCTCACTGCAAGCTCCGCCTCCCGGGTTTTTACGCCATTCTCCTGCCTCAGCCTCCCGAGTAGCTGGGACTACAGGCGCCCACCACCTCGCCCGGCTAGTTTTTTGTATTTTTTAGTAGAGACGGGGTTTCACCGTGTTAGCCAGGATGTATTTTATTTTTTTAAACTATTATTTTTTTTTTGATATGGAGTCTCCCTCTGTCGCCAGTCTGGAGTGCAGTGGTATGATCTCGGTTCACTGCAACCTCTGCCTCCTGGGTTCAAGAGATTCTCCTGCCTCAGTCTCCTGAGTAGCTGGGACTACAGGTGCGCACCACCACGCCCAGCTAATTTTTGTATTTTTAGTAGAGATGGGGTTTCACCATGTTGGCCAGGATAGTCTCGATCTCTTGACCTTGTGATCCACCTGCCTTGGCCTCCCAAAGTGCTGGGATTACAGGTGTGAGCCACCGCGCCCGGCCAAATTTTTAATTTTTTTTTTTTTTTTTTTTTTTTGTAGAGACTGAGTCTCACTGTGTTGCCCACGCTGGTCTTAAACTCCTGGGTTCAAGCAGTGCTCCTGCATCAGCCTCCGAAAGTGCTGGAATTACAGGTGTGAGCCACCGCACCAGGACCTCTACTTCTAAGGATGCTTGTCATTGGATTCAGGGTCCACCATAACACAGGATGATCTCATATCCAAACTCTATATTTGCAAAGGCTCTTTTCATCCAAATAAGGTCATATTCACAGGTTCTGTGTGGACATGTCTTTGGGGAGGGCACCATTCAGCCACTACTCATGGCCAACACAGATACGCCACCCTGCATCCTTTTTCTCTTTTAAGAAACGTGCTCTTCACTTTGGGAGGCCAAGGCGGGCAGATCAGAGTTCAGGAGATCGAGATCATCCTGGCTAACACGGTGAAACCCCATCTCTACTAAAAATAAAAAAAAAATTAGCCGGGCATGGTGGCGAGCGCCTGTAGTCCCAGCTACTTGGGAGGCTGAGGCAGGAGAATGGTGTGAATCCAGGAGGCAGAACTTGCAGTGAGCCGAGATCACACCGCTGCACTCCAGTTCAGGTGACAGAGCGAGACTCCGTCAAAAAAAAAAAAGGACACGTGCTCTGTTTTAGAACCATACTTTGGAGACATCGAGCGCTGGGGTGAGGTGTTTTGGGATCAGCTACCAGCAGTGCATCCTCGGGCGGGTTTCCCATTTCCCAGCTGCCCTGTGTCTCAATTTCCTCACCTGGGAAGTGGAGCTCTGAATGGTCCTTCCCCTGTCGGAGGGTGTGGGAGATGACACCTTGTATTGTTATATCCGTGAACAACTGGTTTGAACATCTAACTGGTATTTCCCGCAGGAGTCTGAATTTCTGCTTAGTCAATCTGCCTCATGATTCGCTCACTATTAGGTTTCCCTCCCACCCTCAGCTGTCAGTGATGTAATGCTGCTGGAGTACCTGGACACAGAGGTCCTCCTGCCCCGGCTGTCCAAGAGAAAGTTCTGGAAATGGCCTGTTCGCTCGAGGGGCTGTGCCTTTGTGGTTTTGAGGTGTCACCGCTGTGCCCCCAGAGGGTCGTGCTGGTGGGTCGCCCCCTTGGCAGAGTCCGTGTGCGCTGGGTCCCTACCTTCCACTCCTCCCACTGAGGCCACTAGTCCTGGCCGTGAAGATGGCACCCCCGCTGCCATCGTTTTGCTTGGCGTCTCCTTTGTTTTAGAGGTGTAGTGGCTTTTCAAGTTAAAACCTCTTGTTGTAGTTCCATTTCCAGCAGCTGCCGGCTCCTGCAGGGAGGGTGTTTCCTGACCTTATCCTTCCCGGCGGAGAAGCTCTCAGGGAGTGGGTGGGATGCCCTGGCCACGGGCCAGCCATCTCTCATCCTCCTGGGTGTCTACGGCTCACCCAAGGATGGGGAGCAGCAGCCTCGCTTCACAGACGCCAGAACGGGGCGTCGGGAGGACCTGCCATACCCCATCCCATGCCAGTGTTCCTGCCTGTGCATGGAACCCCGGAGTGGGGCTCCTCACTGCCTGGAGGGAGGGGCTGGGATCACACCTGTGACCCCCTTGCCACGCCCTAGTCCCTCTGGAGGTGGGTGTAGGTGGGATCGCTGTAATGCCCCTAGCCCAAGGGAGCCTGGGTGTCCTTGGCCCTCCCCTCCTGTGGCTCCCAGTGGCCACTAGGAAATTTGGGAGCCCCAGCAATACGAATGGCCCGGTGGTGAATCCGGCAGCCTGTGGTGTCACCGGGTGCCTTTATTTCTCAGGAAGCAGTGTGACGTCGTGCTGAGGCTTGGCACCCAGAAACAATAATGAAAATGACTGCTTACCCGGCGGCGGCTGGTGCCAGGCGCTGTGCTCAGTGCTTTCCCGAACATTATCTCACTTAATTCTCAAAATGTCCCAGCCAGGCAAGGAGTGGGGCTTGAGAGATGGGGCCACTGGGGGAGGCGGTGGCCAAGTCGAATTTGAACCCCAATCGGGAAGCCTCGGTTCTCTGAAGAAGGCCCCGCTGGGCTCCCTCATGAGGGAAGATAGAGACGTCCCGGGCCCGGGATGCAGGAGGTATCTTGCCACTGAAATGTCTCTGTCTTGGAATGGCAGCGCTGGGCATGCACTGGGGGCCTGCAGTGGCACGGGCTGCTCTCCTACCCCCATCTGCTGTGTGACATGACATGAGGTAAGCCGCATCACCTCTCTGAACCTCATTTCCCTACTGTGAGAAATGGAGCCAAATTGACCCCATTTAAACTGCAGTTGTGCGGGGAGCTTGCCCGGCCAGGCGTTAGGCTGTTTCAGAATTCCAGATGACGGGGTCTGAATCCTGCCATTCACAGGTGGAGAAAAGGAGGCTGGGAGAAGGGGAGGGACTGCCCAGAGCCTTGCCTCCCACCTGTGACCTCAGCCACAGAGCATGGCTGGTCCAGGCGCCTCTTTCTTGCCTCCAGATCAAGCTAGGAGGACAGGCCATTGCCTGAGTATTGCTGTGTGCTGGGGGCACAGGCAGGGAGAGACCCTGTTCTCAGGGTGGGGCCTGCCGCTTTGCCTGCCGCTTCGCCTGTTCCCTGGAGGTGAAACGGCCTCTCTGCATGTGCGCCGCATCCCGGAGCCCCTGCCCCCTGGCTGAGCTCAGGCTTCCCATGAATCTGTGGGTCCTGTGTGATGCCACAGGTTGTGGTGGTAGCTTCGCTGCTTGGGGAGTAAGTCGATGACTTGCCCACTCACTCATTCACTTAACTTCGGGGACCCCCAGTCCTGAGGGGGAAGCAGCTGTTCGCTCAGAGCCCCATGGCTGAGTGGAGGTCTCTGCAGAGGGTGGTGCCGCTGTGGGGCAGCGACGGTTTCCTGGGGAAGAGGCCCTGGATCCCGGCCCCGCGGGGGTTTGGGGGCTGCTGTGGCACCAGTGTCCCTCAGCACCAGTGTTCAGCTCAGGGGAGCCCTTAGAGAGCCTTTCAAAACCATCCCTGGGCCCTAGGCAGGGAGGGCCCCAGCCACGTGCTTCCTAGCCCTCCCTGTGACATGAAGGGAGCAAGACTTAAAGGGCACGAAACCCCGAGTCCAACTGTGGGCTTGCTGCTCAGGGCTGGCCATCAGCCTTGCCTCCGCTCTCACTGCACGTCCTGCTTCTGAGCTGGGGTGCTGGTCCCGGACCCTCCTCCTCCTGCCTCGTTCTAGAACCCACTCTCTCTTCCTTGGGCCCAGCCGCCAGGCCCCCACTCCTGCCCCATGCCTGGCTTTCTCCCTCAAAGGTCCCTGACTCCCCGCCAGCATGGTGATCACCTCTTTCACTGAGAAAATCAAAGAGAGTTTCAACTCATGCCCATCACAGCTCCCCTCCCCATGATGGACTGTCACCCGTCAACAGGGCCCACCCCTCTTGCCTACCCAAGGCTAACGCTGTCTTGAGTCTCCCTCCCTCTGCTGGACCCTGCACTACACCCTGGTTGGGAGTGAATCCTTCCGACGGTGACAATGAAGGGCCCACCGGGACGGGCACTGCTCCCCAGGCCCCAGGATGCTGCAAGGCACAAGACAAAGTCCTGCCCCACAGAGCTGCGGTGCCAGCGGACCACTGGCCATAGACTCCATGTGACAGGGACTCGCTTCCAAAGCGGCCCAGACCCGCATGGAGTCAGGGCGGGAGCTGGGAGGGCATCCGAGGGAAGCAGGGCCGGTGGCCAGAGGTGGATGGAGCCTGACCAAGGGGCAGGGGCACCGGGATGGGGAGGGGGAGCAATTGCAGGGTCTGGAGGCTGCAGCAGCATTTCTGGTTTTCTTTCGTTCCTTCCCTCCTTTCTTGTAACAATAAGTATTTCTTCCCGCTCCCTGGTCCAGAGTTTGGTTGTGGCTCTGCTGAGCTGCTGGGAGGCGTTGGGCTTGGATCTGTCAGGCGGAGGTTGGTTTCAAATCTCCTTTGTGTGTCTCCCCCCAATTTTTTTTCTTGGAGGTGAAATTCAATTTTTTTTTTTCTTGGAGGTGAAATTCGCATAAGATGAAAGTAGCCATTTAAAAGTGAACAAATCAGTGATATTTAGTGCATTCACAATGTCGTGCAGCCATCACCTCTGTCTAGTTCCAAAGCCTTTCCACCATGCAGAAAGGAAGCCCTGTCCCATTGGCAGTCACTGCTGGTCCCCTCCCCATCCCCTGGCAGCCACTAAACCACTTGCTGTGGCTGTAAATCTTCCTAATCTGGACGTCGTGTGTGCGTGGGGCCCTGCACGGGCAACCTTCCGCGGCTGGCTTCTCCATCTCCGTCATGTCCTCCAGGCTCGGCCGTGGTGCACCGTGCGTCAGCACCACCTTCCTTGCTATGGCTGAGGGATGCCCGGGTGTGGATGGACACACTCTGCCTGAGCATTTGTCAGTGGTGGACGCTGGGCTGCTCGGCCTTTGGCACCTGTGAACGGTGCTGCCATGGACATGGAACACAGGTTCCCCTGGATGCCGGTTTCTAGGTCTCTCCATGTACCTAGAGGTGAAGTGGCTGGGCCTGCGGCAGCCCCAGCAAACTCTGCAGGGGCTGTTACCTTTGGAAGAGACTCTGACTCCAGGGCACCCTCCCTGTCCCCCTCCAGCCTGCGTTATTGCTGTACCCCAGGACCACAGACCTCCTCACAAGACTGTCCTGCTGCTCCCCAGATTCTCCTTAAGGCCGTCCCCTGCAATGCCTCAGAAACATTTAGGACAGGGTCACCAGTCGCCTGGTTTGCCCTCTGGGAACGCCAGCGTTGCGCGCTCCGCCCAGCCCTCTTCCTCCTCCTCCTCCTCCGCCTCTTCTCCGGAGGCCAGGCATCTTCCCATCCGTACTCGCTCCCTTGCACACCTGGCCTCCTCCAGCCCCAGGTTCATGTCTAGCCCAGGCCTTTCTTCCCCCACCAGCCCAGGTGACATCTCCCCTGGGGTCTGTGGGCACCTGGATCCTACGTGGCCAGAACTGGGCTCCCACTTTCCTTGAGCCTGTGGTCCCCTCACCCCAGTCTCCTTGTCACTGGAAGGGGGGCAGGCCGAGGACCTCCCCTGCCACCAGGTCTGCCTTGGCCAGTGGGTGGGAGGGCCAAGCATGGGGTCATGTCTGGCAAGGTGGCCTCCCCGCTGTGGGGCGTTGCATGGCTCCAGGTTACCGGCCGGGGCCGCTCATCTGAAAGTGGCTACAGGAATCCCTGTCTTGCCTCCTGCGGCTGTGGTTGAGGTGGAACCGGGTGACTTATGCTGAGTGTGGTGGTGGGGCCTGTGGGCTCCTGGACAACTTCCTTCCCTCTCTCTTGAGCTGCAGTGACTTTGAGGGAGGTGGTCCAGGCTCTAGCAGAGCCTTCCTGATCCTTAGTGTCCCCAGGTGTGAGTGGGAATAAGAAGCTGCCCTACCCGCTGCACACGGCACCACTGGACCACTGGACCCACTGGAGGTGCTGTGTCAAGGGCTTCCCAGAGGTCCAGGCACATAGTAGGTGCTTAGTGTGTGCTCACTTGTGGGTCATGGAAGCCGGGTGTGTTTGTTCCGAGAACCCAGTTCGGTGGGCTGGGCTCCCCGGAAAGGACAAGTTTGGCCGCTGCAGCAGGGAGCAAAGGTGGACAGGGACACACGCCCCACAACAGGGGCCTTCTGCCTCTGGCCCCACCAGGCTGCAGCTGCTCGAGGCAGGGGGCAGGGGCCCAGCTGGTCCCCACTCCTTAATCATCTTGTTGGCACTTAGGACCGGCAGGAGCCCCACCAGGAGCCCTTGGAGGGGCTCCAAGCCGCCAGGTTCCCTTGGCCTGGGAGTGTTGGTTCTATGGGGTGGGGGTTTCATGGACCCCCACCCTCCTCAAGTGGGTTCAGAGAATGAGGCCTGAGACTGGCTGTGTAGATGGGTTGTCTAAATGGCAGACACCTGTGGTCCATGATGGTGGCCACAGCATTTGGGCAGTATAGATGGGGAGGTGGATTGTGGAGACAGATGGAAGGCCTGAAGGTGGGTGTGGGCAGCACGGTTGGGGCAACCTTGGTGGTGTGAGTGCGGGCATAGGCCATGTAGCTGTGTCTGAATTTCATAGGCAGGGCTGGTGGGGTGTGTGTGGAGATGGACAGATGGTGGGGGTCAGGGAGGCCAGGGCAGGAAGATGTGGATAGTGTCCCTGGGTCTGGGAACAGGATGGGCTCCTAACTTCTGCCCCTTCTTGCCCAGTCCCCCACTCTCTGGGGAGGGGCCGAGGCTGTTCCCAGGCCTGGGCTGGAATTTTAAGTCCGTGTGCCTCCCTGCACGGCCGTACCAATCTCCCTTGCCCTCCCCTGCCCTCCCCTACTGGAAAGGACGTTTGTCAGAAGCTTGTGCTGCTTAGGAGTTTCGGGTGCTGACTCATCGCTTTCTGTGCTTGTCCCCATGTTACAGATGGGGACACCGAGGCTCAGAGAGGTGGAGGGAATTTTCTGGGGCCCATGGTGCTTTCCTGAGCCACAGTAGAGGGGCCTGGCTCTGGCTGATGTGGCGGCTCTCAGAGGCCCTGCTTCAGGCCCTCAAACAGTCTGAGTTTGTCCCTGAGGTTGGCTGCACCCTGGGGCTGACCTGTATACCCTGCCCCATGGCTGGAGCCTCTACAGCCCCTGGCCTCTGCGTGTGCCCTCCCCTCTGCCTCTGGTATGTTTCCACTCTCGCTTACGAGGCCAGCACTGCCTGCTGGTCATTTATCCAGCTAACCCTGTAATGCCCCTCTGGGAGCCTCAGACCCCTCCCCATGCAGGTTAAGCTGCCAGCAAAGGGTGGAGGCCTGAGGGCAGCCTGCCTGGCAGGCCCTGGGTCCTGGGGCTCCACCTCATGGTTCCACAATTGCTGAGCACCTGCTCCGTACCAGGCGCTGGGATTGTCTCACTTAGTCCCCTCGTGGCCCATGTTACAGATGAAGCCACAGGCGCCTGGAAGGCACCATTCAATCCCATGTGTTTGACACCAGCCCCAAGTCCCCAGGCCTTCACCGCCCGCCTCCACCCTGAGCAGTAGGGCAAACACCTGGCCAGTGGCCTGAGGCTGAGCGCATCCTCCCAGGGCCACTCATTTGGGCCCATGGAGCATGTGGCCGAAGTTTGGGGCCAAGGGTGCCACTCAGGGCACTGCTGGTCTCTAGTGCTGGCCTCTTATGCCCCACCCACAGGACCCAGGCAAAGGAGGACAGGTTGGAATAACAAGGGCTTTGGTCTGGGCCGTGGTCTACCTGAACTGTCCAGTGAAGGCTACCTCGCTGGGCCTCAGTGCACTCATCTGTAAAATTATAATATCTATCTCATGGGGATCTCATCACGTGTCAACTAATGATATTTCAGTCAATGACGGAGGGTGCGTATGACAGTGGTCCCATAAGATCACTAAGGGGCTGCGGTATACAGGTGTGCCACTTTTTATCTTTTATGCTGTATTTTTGCTGTACTTTTTCAATGTTTAACTATGTTTAGATACACAAATGCTTACAATCGTGTTTCAGTTGCCTACAGTGTTCAGCCTACAGTGTTCAGTCCAGTACGTGCTCTACAGGTTTGCAGCCTAGGAGCCACAGGCTCCGTCACACAGCCTGGGTATGCAGTAGGCTGTACCATCTAGCTTTGTGTAAATCTCTCTATGATGTTCGCTCAGTGATGAAATTGCCTGATGACACATTCCTCAGCAGGTATCCCATCGTTAATCGAGGCATGACTGTATGGTACTCAGGAGCTGAGTCTGACACATCATATAGTAAATGTTCAATCATCCTGAGCTCTCATCATAGATCACTGTTGCTGTTCTGAAAACAGACACGGGGCCCCGGCTCTGTGCCTGCCCTGTGCTGGGGGATGCACTGATTCTGGAGATGAATGAGGACTGGAGGCTCAACTCGAGGCAGAGGGTGGAGAAGGTGAAGACAGAGACTGTCTGGTGTGGTCAGGGATGTGACAGAGAGAAACCCTGGCATAGGCACCCGGGGAGGGGACCAGCCTGGCATGAGGCGTTGGAGATGGGAACTGCTGGGAGTTCAGTGTTGCCAGGGGTAAACCATTAGAAATTGCTCATCTTATTTCCAGAAATTCTTTCCAGGCCCTGCTGGGGCCACAGCAAGCGGGTCCCTGGAAGTGCTAAGGGACCGCTGAGGGTGGCAGGTCTGGACACAGACCATGACCACATGGGATCCATGGGCTATGTCCTGCGTCAACCCAGTGCCTGGCACAGAAGTGTTGATGACACCTGGGCAAGGTGGCTCACACCTGTAATCCCAGCACTTTGGGAGGCTGAGGCAGGAGGATTGCTTGAGGCCAGATGTTCGAGACCAGCCTGGGCAACATAGTGAGACCCATCTCTACAAAAATGAAACATTAGCTGGATTTGCTGGAGCACACCTGTATTCCTAGCGACCTGGGAGGCTGAGGAAGGAGGATCACCTGAGCCCAGGAGTTCAAGGCTACAGTGAGCTCTGATGAAGTCACTGTACTCCAGCCTAGGCGACAGAGCAAGATCCTGTCTTAAAAAAAAAAAAAGACAGCGCACAGTGACTCATGCCTGTAATCCCAGCATTTTGGGAGGCCGAAACGGGTGGATCACTTGAGGCCAGGATTTCGAGAGCAACCTGGCTGACGTGGCAAAACCTCGTCTCTACTAAAAATACAAAAATTAGCCAGGCGTGGTGGCACCTGCCTCTGGGAGGCTGAGGCATGAAACTCGCTTGAACCCAGGATGTGGAGGTTGCAGTGAGCCAAGATCGCGCCACTACACTCCAGCCTGGGCGACAGAGCGAGACTTTTTCTAAAAAAAAGGAAATAATGGACGTGATGATAACAGGGATGGTGATATAAATATAATATTTCTCTATGCCAAGCATGGCTCTAAGCTCTTTATGAAGTCATTAATCCTCATGACAATTACATCATATCGCCCCCATGTTACAGATAGGGATACTGATGCCAGAGAGGTGAAATGACCTGCCCAAGGTCTCACCACGACTGAGTGACAGAGGTCAGATAGAGGTTGTGCACTGGCCTGGGGAGAAGGGAAGAGTATTTGGGGTTCCGCTGAGGCAGAGGAGTGGCTGGAGCCCCTCTGCTTGGTGGGCAGGGCCATTTCCAGAGCGTGTACTGCTGTGCCCTGCCTGCCCTGCTGTGTGGCTCAGGCGTGGCCTGCCCTCTCTGGGCTCTGAGCCTCTGCAGCCAGCCCAGGATGTCCTCAGGCTTCTCGGCTGGGCCACAGCCCTGCTGTACCTGGGTCCCTGCCAGGCTTGTTATGGTGGCTGCCCTGGGCCCCTGGGAGCAGACAGGGACCAGGGGTCATTCCAAGGTGCCAGCTGCCTGGCCTTAGGATTGGAATGGGGGTGAGGGGCTAGCTGGGCTCTCGAGAACTTGCTGAGGCTAGAGCTGAGTGCTACATGCACCTGGACTCCTTGTTCTTCCTACAACCTTGAGAAATCCTCAGCTAACAGGCAGGGAAACTGAGGCTCAGAGAGGGGCAGCCAGGAATCTGAGATGACATAGCCAGGGAGTCACAGAGCTAGCTCGCTGCAAAGGTCTACTCCTGCTTTGCAGATGATGTTGATGGCGACCACAGCTTCTGCTTGCCTGGTGCTTGCTGTGCACAGGTCTGTGCCGGGCAGTGAGCCTTGGCATGCCCATCCCAGTCCTCCAAGGGGCTATCAGTGCGCATGTTACAAATGAGGACACCGAGGCTCAGAGATATCCCCGTGCCTGGCCGGGGTTCTAGCCAGCTTAGTACGTACCAGTCTCAGGAACCAGCGGTTATGGGATGCCGGGGGTGGATATCAGCCCCGATTGATGGGGAGGGCCATCCTGGTTGGGGTGAGGGGCCCTTTCTCTGTGAGGATGATGACAAGAGGATATGATTCAAGGGCTCTTCACAGTGATCACTGTTCTAACCACTGGACCCCTGGAGTCACTAGAGCCGGCCAAGCTGAGCCTCCACCCAGCGTCTGGGGGCGGGGCTAAGGCATCAGGTTCGTGGCCCACCGTGGCTATGGCCTCAGGCAGCCGTGGGCATGGACTGCGCAGAACCTCCCAGGGAGGCTTCCTGGATGCACGCAGGTGTTTGGGAGGCTCTGGCCAGGGGTCATAGTTCAAGGTGGTCTCCCAGGGCACAGATTGGAGCACACTGTCCATCACGGTCATCTGCCTGGCCTCCATTCCCAGCTGTGTGAGCCAGGGCAAGTCCGTTTAGCTCTCTGGGCCTCAGTTTCCTCATCTGCAAAACAGAGATCCTCATAGGGATGCTCAGGGACTGAATTTGGGAGGCCAGATGCTTGACAGTAAAGGCGTGGGCTTGTTCCCCAGATCTGCCTCTTATAGGCTGTTTGGCCTTGGGTAAGAAACTTCGCTTCTCTGAAGCTTAGTTTGCTCATCTGCCCAATGGGGATAATAGCAGACTTTTCCCTGCAGAGCTTTCTCGGGGCGCAGTGAGGTAGTCAATGTAACATCCCTGTAGCTGCAATCACAGCTCCTGCCGCAGGCTCTTGAGCAAGGGCCACCCCAAAGAATGCAGGAGGCCTCAGCTTCTCCTGCCTGAGATCGCTGCCGTGTGGGGCTTCAGCGCCCGGCTGCCTGTGGGGAGCGGATCACCGGCAGTTTCATCCCCGTGCACTCTTGTCTGATGAAATATAAATAGCACGCGATGTTTTCGAGCAAGGCTAGGGAAGCGTCTGTGGGTCGTCCTCCCCGCCCGGCAGAGGCTGATGAGCTGGCCTGGGGACGGGAAGGAGATGGGAGCTCCTGAATAAATCATTGTGGGAGCTGGGCTAATGCACTGGCCACGGGCAGTGTGTGCAATTAGTGCGTTAATTGTCCAGAGAGGATGACTTTGTGAGGGTGTGGCCCAGAGTCCACTGGTTTGCAGAGTGCCTGATGTCTGGGATGCCTTCCCCCACGACTCTGGGAAAGGACCCCAAGCCGGAGGACTCAGCCATTGCGGCCTGACTCAGGGCCTCACACTGTGCCCCGCCCCCTCCAGCTCCGCCGGCAGCCCTCAGCTGGGACTGACACAGGGCACAGCAGGGATTGGCAGGTGAACCAGGAGCAGAGCCTGGGGGCCAAGACTTGCCCCCTCCCACCCCGCCCTTCTCCTTTTCTTCTTTCGGCCTCTTTGTGCTCAGTGGTTCGGTTTGGTTTTTTGCCTTTGAACCAAGGCTGTCCCAGACTTAGCTGCTCCTGCCCCGTTGCCAAGGTGACCAGACCATCCCTGCCACCCTGCGGCCACTGCCAGGGCTGGGCGAGGGACATAGCCCTGGACGTGTGTGTGTGTGTGTCCACACCTATGTACATATGTGTACAAGAGCAGACACGCAGAGACCCCCGGGTCTACAGCCCCACACAAATGCGGGCATGGATTCATCATTTGAGGAAGGATGCAGGCCTGAGTCTGTGTGCACGCTGGAGGCACTCGGAGGTGGACTGCACACACCCATATGTGCCCATGCAGGAGCTCCCTGGTTATACCCCACACTTCTCTGGCACCCGAGGCCCTGCCCAGTGCCTCTTCTGGCCACTGGAGCCTCCTGCATGTGCAGCCGAGGGAATGAACGTGTCCTCCCCCGCCTGGCAGCCCCCGTGGCCAGCAGCATCCCGACGCCAGGCCAGACCTCTACGGCCCCCACTGCCCACAGCATGCTGGGCTATCCCTGCACAGGGCTTCCTTGCTGGGGATAACTCTGAGGTGTGTTCTATGCCCAGGAGGCTGGAGCCCAGGTATCCTCAGTGGTGACCTGCTCATCTATGCAATCATTTTTGGCTGCCGTCCTGTCCGCATCTCAAGTCCCCACTCCCTTCCTGGTGCTTCCTGGTGTCACCTCCAAAGTAAACTCCCTACTCCCACATCCTTGACTCAAGATCTGTTTCTGGGGAAAGGACTAGAATAGAACACACCCTTACCACAGGTCGTGTACCTGTGTACACATGTGACATGTTGCCAGCAAAAATGCGTTTACAGAGCTGTGGTGGTGAGAGCAGGCATATGCTAGCATGTATCACGTAGTGTGTAGTGTGCATAGCACATAGCACTGTGTGCTGGACCTGTTCTGGGTACTGTGCATAGACTAACGTCTGCTGGACCAGGGAGGCAGAATGATTAGACCCATTCCACAGATGTGGAAACTGAGGTAACGATGAATCCATAAAGGTGTGCCTTGGGGGTGGAGCCCTCGCAGGAGCTGGGACCCACCCTAGGAAGTGAGAATTTGTGCACCCGCTCAGCATTGCTGCACTACCCACCCCAAGCCGTGCAGATGTGGCAGGAGGCTGGAGGTGGCAGCAGCTGCATTCATCTTCAGATCCCATAGAGCGAAGCTGGCGTCCCCCATGCCCGCTTCTGGCCCTGCACCCCAGTGACTGGGTGCATGTGCCCTTTCCAAGACGCCTGGCCCCCAGATGCTGGCCGACCGTGTGACCTTGGGGCTCTGGATTCTCTCTCTGAGCTTATTTCTTCCTCTTGGGGCAAGGATAGTCCCTGGCCATGTCTCTTGGGGTTGTCAAGAGATGCACAAAGTAGGTCCTTTCTTCCTGCTCCAGGCATGAGCCACCCACCTGCATTCTGAGCAGACATTGCTGGTCACACCTCTGCTCTGGGACAAATGTCCTGCTGGAACCCAACTCAGAGAAAGACCGTAGCTCCAGGTCAACACAGCACAGCAGGGACCAAACAGGGGCCAGGCACCAGGGCCCTACCCCACCACTCCCACAGCCCCTGCCTCCTCACATCATCAATTAGCTGCCACCAAAGGAATGGGAGAGAGGCAGGCAAGAACCACATAGTCAGGGAAGGCTTCCTGGAGGAGGTGGTCCAAGCCGTACCTGGAGAGGCTGTGGTGTCTCCTAGAGACACCAGGGCCAACGTGCATGGTCAAGTCCTAGGTCTCTATTTCCCCAGCCCTGGAAGTCCTGAATTTCTATCCCAGCTTTGCCATGGACTGGCTGCGTGTCCCTGGGCACGGAACTCACCCTATCCGAGCCCCAGTTTCTTGCCTCTATCAAAAGAAACTGGTGTGAATGGAAGTGGCATGTGTCACAGTGACGGGTGTTCCTGACGCACAGCAGTTGCGCAGTCCCAGTTTACTGGGGTTGGAAAGCGTGTGTGGCAGTAAGAGGTCCGTGCAAGGCGGCATGGGGTCAGAACAGCCTCTGTGGGGCCCTGCTCGCTACTTTCTAGCTGTGGGGTGCCTGAGTCTCCTCACTGTGAAATGAGGCCATGCAGAGCCACCTGCTACCTAGTACTAGAGGAAGTGCAGGAAGAAGTGCAGCCGATGCTGTCCAGACCCTTCCCTGTGGCCTGAAGGGCTCCCCACCCCACCTGGGTGGGCTGCACATGCAGAGGCGACCTGGGGGTGGGGACCAAGCTCCTGGCCTCTGAGCGGCCTGCCCCAGCCCTGTCCCCTCTCAGAGCTCATTTCCCTGCCCCTCCCTCCTGTCTCCTCACACCCTGCCTTGTGTCCTGGGCCAGGGGCCCTGCTCCTGTTTGCAGCCCTACTGCCCCTCAGCCGGCCTCGAGTCCCTCCTCCCGGGTGGTCACACAGCCCCTCCTGCAGCCGGAATCTGCTGTGTTTCTCCAGTTTCTCCCGGGATGTCTGTCTCCCCCGATCTGTGAGGAGCCAGGCGCAGGGCTGACCCCCTTTTTCATGCTACACCCCACACAGAGCCTCAAACGGGTTTGGTGATCAGGAGAGGCTTGGTTGTGGAATAAACGGGTAATGAACAAGTGGCTGGGTGGGTGGGCGGGGGGTCAGGCTGCCCTGTCCTTTCCCGACAAGGCCCTGGCCCTGAGCTGCCAGATGCTCCGCCCTTCTCCGTCAGATCAGCGTGCTGAGCTGTTCGTGTGCTAGGTATGCCTTTGACATCCTCTTTCTCAGAATAACACTTTTGAATGCAAGAGAGAACCCATATAGGGCTACAGAGGAAACTAGAAGTAAGTGTTGCAGTACTTATCAAAACATTATTTTAAAATGTGTGATCTAGTAATTAGCATGCTGTTGCATATGAGCGCCTTAACTAGCAAGACCTGGCGGCAGCCGTCCTACCGACTCCGTGGGAGCGGGGAGGAGAGCCGTGCAGCTCCAGCAGTCTGCGTTGTTATAGGGCCCGGGGGCAGCCTGGGCTCGGTGTGTCCAACATACATTTCACAGAGAGGTTGAAGGCGGGCAAGTTGATGATTTTTCCTCCATCGAGTTCACAAAGCCCTGGCTTCTGTCCTTGGACCCTGCGGCAGGACCTCCGGGAACCTGCTCCACTGTCTCGGGGACTGCAAAGGCTGCCCCTGCTTTGCCCGGCCCCCTTGCCTTGCCTCCAGGGTCCTTGGGCAGCCTTCTGTGGGTCTGAGGACCAAGGCAGGCATCCCGACTGTGACTTAAGCTTTAGTGTCCCAGCCATGGTGGGGGAGAGGTGGTCGGGGTCAGCTGCATCCCCAGGCCCCCACACCTGGCCGATGTGGGTGAAGTGCCCAGGTCAGGCATTGTGAGTCCCCCCAGCAAGGCCATAGAGCAGAGAGGATCTCCCATCACCCCCAGGCTCAGCTGGAACCCTCCTGCTGGCCTGGCAGAAAGCTGACATTTCCTGCCCTGTGGGCCGAGCTCAGAGCTCAGCAGGGGTCAGAGTGACAGCCATGCTTTCCCCCTGCAGGGACCACCCTGCTGTGAGCAGTTCATAAGGGAGGAAGGTGGAGACGCCCTGTAAGCTTTGGGGCCTCTCATCTGACAAATGGGGAAACTAAAGGGACAGGGACAGGAGCGGTCCCCCCAGAGGGGACGGGGACAGGGGCGGTCCCGTGGTGTGCTGAAGCTGGAGTGGTCTTGGGTGAGCTGCAGCGCTCCCTGGCGTCTTGTGATGCAGACTTTAAGGAGTGCACTCTTGGAGCCCAGGGACGGAATCCTAGTTCCCAATCCCTTAACTTCCCCGAGGGACCAGGTTCTGTGCTGAGGCCCCTCAACACAGTCAGACCCATGTTCTACCCTCAGGAGACCCTTGGCCTGGTGGACTCAGAAATACAGGCTGTACCCAGCATGGTCTGGTCCAAGACAGAGGGAAGCACAAAGGATGGGCTTGGAAATGGGTGTTGAAGGATGCATAGGAGTTTGAGGGAGAATGGGGAAGAGAGGGCCTTGGGTAGCGTCTGGCATGTGGCGAGGCAAGGGATGGGAAGCCTTGCCTCTGAGCACCGTCGATGAAGAGGCGCTCCCATCTGCCCAGCAACCTGCGCGTCGTCGGCCAAGTCCGCTCCCTTTCTGAGCCGTGTGCCTCTGTCTCGCCATCCATCTGCTGTCCCTGCCTCCCTTTCCTCCATCTCCCTGGCACACTCGGCTCCAGCCCCACTGCCCTTCCCCGGCCTCAGCCTCAAGGCCTTTGTGGCTACAGTTCCCCCTTCAAGGAGTACCCTCTTCCCTCATTCTCTTCTCACCAGCTCTCCATCAGATGTCACCTCCTCAGACAGTCTGCCCTGACCTCTGGAATAGTCTCCACCCGTCTCTGGATTTACTCAATTTCTTTTTTTTCCCCAGCCTTTTTTTTTTTTTTTTTTGGTTTGTCTTGCCCCAGCAGCAGGTGGGCCCCCAAGCACGATGTCAGCGCATAGTAGAGGCTGGGCAGCCGCCGCCGAGCGAGTGAGTCAATGCTGAGTGTGATTCTGGCAGCAGAGCCAGGCCATGTTGCGCTCATGATCTGAGCTGTAGATGGGGCCTGGGGCAGAGCGATAGGCTTTCTGGAAAGCACTACCCTGTCTTCCTGGACTCCACATCTCTGAGGTCAGCCTCCTGCCCATGGTAGGGTGAACCCCAGAGCCCTAAGAGTCTGTCAGGTCCTCCCAGGGAATCTTCTGTACCTGAAATAAGGCCAGATTTACAAAATAGGGAACCAAAAGAAGGAAGCTAAGGAAGTAACTGTCATGTGCTCCCCTACAGAGAGCAGTCAGGTTATGGGGGGGCTGAGGCCCTCATCCTGGCTGGCCCTTTGTGAATAGATCAATGTACCTCCCAAGCTGGGGACTTCCTTGCTGGGAGCAAGACAGGCTTGGAGGGCTCAGTGCAGGGTTGGTGGCTGGAGTACAGAGGGACTGACGCAGGACACCTGGGTGCTAGGCCCAGCTCCGGCTCAGCCTGGTGACCTTGGGCATGGCTCCTCTCTGCACTTCATTTCCTTCTCTCAAAGAAGCTTGGGCCACCTCACCTGGGACGTCTCTGATGCAGTGAGCAGAAGCCAAGTACTGGGTCTTAGGGGCTCAAGAAACATGCTAGGAGTACTCATGGAGGAGCAAGGGACTTGGGGAAATCTTGGAAGGCTTCATGGAGGAGGCAGCCTTTGAGCTTGGAGGATGCATTGCATTCTGAGAGACAGAGAAAGGCATTTCATGGTGAGGGGACAGTTCAGGCTGAGGTGTGGGACATTCCACAGACATTGGAAGCCCAACCCTAGCTCTCTGCTCATCCCTACTGTGTCCTTTTTTCTTTGGATTTATAAGAATTCTTTATATATTAAGCACATGGGTTCTTTTTAATAACACTTATTATTTATCTTTTATTTTACTTATGATTTGTTTTGACAACATCATACATATTTTTACGTAGGCAAATTTCCCAGCCTTTCCTTTGGTGGTCTTTCTGGTCCCAGGATGTTTCTTGTGTCCTTACCTGGGGTCCTTGCTCTCCTGTGCACATGCTGGCTGCTCAGGACATGTCTGAGACTCAAATTAAGTTGAAGCTGGAAAATTTACAGCTGTATGAACATCAGAAGCCAGGGCGCCTTTGCTGACCTGTGCCTCCCGCTGGGGTTCCTGCCCATCATTCCTTTTTGCCTGGAGTGGGGTCCAGCTGAGGCCCTAAAGGGGCCTGTGACTCTGCAGGGTGAGGCAGAGCCTCATAGCTGTGATGAGGGGAGAGGGGGGGCGGACAGGGAGCTCCCAGCTGGCCAGTCTCCGTGTATTCACTCATGAAAACCCCATGAGATAGGTGCTACAATTAGTTCCATTTTACAGGTGAGAAAACTGCGGTTCAGAGAGGTTATGTGGCTTGCCTAAGGCCACACAGGAAGGGATGGAGACAGGATTTGAATTCATGCCTTGTTGCCCCAGAACTCTTACAGTTTCAAGCTCTTTTATGGCCCTTGGGCTCCCCATTGCCTTTGGGATCAAGTCTGGGCTCATTAATATGACATCCGAGGCCTCCTGGGTTGCCTCGGCCTCTGTGCCTGCACACGCTGAGCTTCCCTGATAGGACGGTGTCAAGGCTGTGCCCATCTCTTAGCACCTTCCCCACAAACCCCGAATAGTTTAGATCCTGGAATGGAGGGCTGGCAGGGCTTCTGTGGGGTAGCTGGGCCAGCCCCCTGGTTTGCAGACAGTCAGGGAGGGCCTTGCCCAAGGCTCAGTGCCTGGAGAATGGAGCTGGAATCTGCACCAAGACTGCAGGACTCTGGTGCTCCCCACAACGCCCCAGGGTGACCTGAGCTGTTCTTAGCTGTGTCACTGTGCTATGGTTGGTCTCAGGCGGGGTTCTCTCCCCTGCTGCTTGCTGCTGCCTCCCCACTGGCAGATACTCCTCTGGGAAGCACCCCTCCTGCCACTGGGTTAGACACCTCCCCTGGGCTCCTGAGGGCCCAGTGAGTTGTGACTGCTGACTTCTCACCGTCTGCCCTGTGAGGCAGGGTGCCCCATGAAGGCAGGCTCCCAGTGCTTCCTCTTCAAGTCCTTGGTGCCCAGTGAGGACTTGAAGAGGGAGACCCAGAGAGGGACAGAGCCCTGCCCCAGGTCACACAGCAAGTTGGGGCAGAACCAGGAGTTCCAGGAGGGCCCCAAGACCCTCCAGGTCTCCCCTGTTCTTGGGACTTACCGGAGCCCAGGGGCAGTGTCTGCGATGGCCACACCAGCAGAGGGCGCTGCTGCGGGGCCTCTGCTCCCTGCTTCTCCCAGGGGCCTGGGGCCAAGGACATCCTCTCTCCCTCCTGCCCCCACCCTCTGTGAAGAAGGATGTTCTCAAGATAAAAATACCGTCAGAAACATTCCCTGGTGTTTGGTGTGACTGTCGTCCACCCTGTGGGGCCAGAATCTTCTGACCCGGCCTCACCTCAGGGCTCAAGGGTGGACATCTGCCTTTTCTGGCCACTTGGTGCAGCTTCTTCTTGGGGTCGATACGTCCAGCCCCCATCTTTATGCCAAAGAATGTGAGGGGCCTAAGGGGTCAGTGTCACTCAAGGTTCCTGCAGCTTCCACTTTCTGAGCATCCTCTGTGGTCCAGGCACATCTTGGGCATCGAACAGCGAGGTAGATCCTGCCCTGGGGGCTTGTGCGTCTTGTGGTTCCTTGCGGGCCCGGGGGGTTTCTGAGGACATCCAGCAGGCCACAGGGAGGCTTGGGCACAGCCAGCTTTCCTTCTGGTTGGGAAGCCTGTTTCTACTCTCGGTGCCCGCGTGGTGTCAGGAACGCCCGTCACAGTGAACGCCTGCAGGACCCACACGGCTGCATAGTCTCTGCGGGCCAGACACCGAAACCAGGGCATGGCTTACCCTCAGGACAGTCTCCTGAGGTGTGTGGGGTCTCCTCATTTTGCAGATGAGGAGTCTCAGGCCCCAGTGAGCTGGGGGGCCGCCAGACCCCTCCAGGGAGGGTGACAGCTGCCACCTCCCAGAGACCCGCTGGGACCAGGCCCAGTGCCTGGCCTGCACCTTCGTCACCGCCTTCAATTTCATGGCACATCCTCTGGGAGGCCTGGCAGGCGTCACCAGCCTCGTTTTTCAGGGGAAGCTGAACCTCAGGAAGGGGAAGTGCCTTGCCCTGTTCCGTGGGCAGTTTCAGCCCCAGCCTCAGCTCAGGCCCTGCCCTTCCCTGCGGGAGGCTGTGGGCCAGCCCGGCCTGTTGGCCCTCAGTCATGGTCATGGGGAAGCAGTGCCCCCGCAGCGCACCTCCCCATCCAGGATTGTGACCATAACCCCGGGAAACATTAGTGGGACTTACAGTTGGCGGGGTGAGCTCACGTGGCGGCTGCCGTGGCCCCTGCAGGTGGTGGGAGCTCTGGCCGGGGCGTCTGGAAGGCTGGCTCCTGTTTATAGGGTCCTGCCCTGCCCTGTGGCTTCAGGCAAGTCGCTTCTCTGTCCCATGTCTCAGTACCCTCTGTGTAGAGTAGAGCTAATTTTGCCTTCCTCCTAGATAAGAACAAATCCAGCTGGACTTGTGGTCTGGAGAATGCCCCTTCCAGGTAGTAGGGAGTGAGGGACGAGGTTGGGAGAGCCTGGTACAGGCCAGGTGACCAGCAGGATGTGGGGAGAGGCTGCTGCCCACGCTTCTGGCCCCCACCCCTGCCTGGCTTCCCATGGCCCTGTGGCAACATCCATCTTCACTGCTCAGAGTTCCAGCTCCAGGTGACTGGGCAGGTGACTTAGCTTCTCTCAGCCTCAGTTTCCCTATCTGCCAGAGGGGAGAATTGTCCCTCTCCAAGGCAGGGCTGTGAGTGTCGGGATGACTGCAGCCAGCTGCCGAGTATGCAGGGCCAGGCACAGTGTTGGCCCACTCGAGGAAGGGCGTGGACCCAAGTCCCTGCCATGGAGGTTCCCAGCTGTGTGACGTTGGCTTGTGACAGAACCTCTCTGAACCTCTGCAGCTCATCCACCTGTCTGTCCATCTACCCATCCATCTCTGAACCTCTGTGTCCCCATCAGTTTTGAGAGTGGAATGACTGAGAGAGGCAAAGTGCGGGCCTGTGGCATCTGCTCCCAGAATGATGGGGGATGGGGAAGCAGGGGCTGGGGACTGGGGGACTTGGAGGATGAAGAGGGACTAAAGGGCCACTAGAGACCAGGCAGGCCATCCCCTTTCAGAACAAGCTGAGAGAGGAGAAGTGACTCACCCAAGGTCACACAACTTATGAGGGGCAGAGCTTGGATTTGAATCTAGGTCTATGTGCCTCTAAACCACTGTCACCTGTCCCAGGAGGCTGATGAGGTGGGGATGACTCACCAACAGTTTGCTTAATCCCAGCCAGAAAAACCAGTGTGACAAACCAGCCTTGGCTGTAACCTTGGAAAGGGCAGGCCCCATGAATTCCCTGGCTGGGTGGTGGGGAGGTGAGCTGCATGTCAGGTGGCTTACCTTGGAGATCCTCAGAGCCCCTTCCCACCATCCTCTTCTCTGATTCTCACGGCACACTGGATAGGAAGGCAGGGTACCCCTTTTGGCAGGTGGGGAAATTGCATCTTGGGGATTGCAGGGACCATGCAGGATGTGTGTGCACCCAAGGCAAGTCTCTGGCAAATTACTGATGTGTGCCCATTCATGTAGTTAGCCATGTGCCCACCCGCTCATCCATCAAGTCATCTATCCCACTCGCCCAAACACCCTATCCATCCATCTACCCACTCATCACCCACCCTCACACCTATGCACCCATCCACCCATCCATCTATCCATCCATCCACCCATCCATCTATCCATCTACCCACCTATCTGCCCACCCATTCATTCACCCATCTATCCATCCACCCACCCATCCATTCGCCCATCTATCCATCCATCCCTCTATCCATTCATTTCTCTACCCACCCATACACTCATCCACCTGTCCATCCATCCACCCATACACTCATCCACTCCACCCATCCATCACCCAAAAATCCATCCATCCATGCACCCATCACCCATTCATCCATTAATCTGTTCATCCACCCACTCACCCATATACCCACCCATCCATCCAGCCATCCCTCTATCCATTCACTTCTCCACTTACCCATCCATTCATTCACTCACCCATCCATCCACCCAATCATCCATCCATCCATCCATCCATCCATCCATCCATCCATCCATCCATCCCATTCATCTATCCATCCATCCACCCAGCCATTACCCATCTATCCACTCATCCATCCATTCATCCATCCATCCATCCATCTACACATTCATCCATCTATCCCTCCATTCATTCATCTACCCATCCACTCAGTCACCCACCCATCTACCCTTCCACTCATCCATCCATCCAATCATCTACTTTCACACTTATCCATCCATCCATCCATCCATCCTATTATCCATTCATCCACTCATCCATTCACCCATTCATCCACTCATCCATTCTTTCCTCCATCCAGCCATCCACCCTCACACCCAACCACTTATTCACCCATCCATCCATCCACCCACCCATATATTCATTCATCCATCTACCCACCCATGCATTTATCCATCCACCTACCCATTCATCCTTGCATTCATTTATCCACCCACCCTTCCATCATCCATCCATCCATCTGTTCATTCATTCACCTACCCAGCTATTCACAACTTGCTCCAAGGTTGGTATTGGGAAGGCTCTGCAGGTGGTGGCTAGGAATACAAGCTGAGGGCCTGAATTCCTTTGTGACAGTAGGAGAATTACCACATTACCTACTTCTCTGGAATAGTAACAACAATAGTTCCAACCTTGTAGGATTGTGAGGATTATGTGAGATGATGTATGTAAACTGCCTACTATAGTGTTTGGCATGCAATAGGCACACAATAATTGTCAGCTGTTATTTTTCTCTGACACCCCATCTTGTTCTGCCCTTCTCTGGTTCTGGATGGTTGCTATGCTGTGAAGGTGTGGGGCATCAAAGGAGCAGGCCAGAGTCTCTTCCACCTCCTGCGGAGCCCCGGGGAAGTGAGCAGAAATGTGGGTTCTTGTGGTTATGTCTTACTTGTGAGCCCCTCTGGGAAGAGCAGCTCCTCCTGCAGTAACTTGGCTTTACTCTGTTAACTTTAGGGTGTTCTAGTGACTGGATCTTCTCTAGCGGTGCCTGGGAAATGGCAGCCACTACTAATTCAGCCTTGAAGACAGTACCTTGCCCACTCAGCATCATTACGTAGAAGATAGAACTCAAGAGGTAAGAGTGAAGTCATTGATGTGCTCCTGTGCATCTAAGCATTCCTTCCACCAGACTCTCATCTGCACATCCTTCACCCCTCCACCCACCATGCCATCCATTCATCACCCATTGCCCCACCCATTTATCTGCTCAGCCTTCCATCCACCCAGCCATGCCTCCACCCCTCCACCCATTCCCTTGCCCATGCCATCCATTCCTCACCCATTCCCCCATCCAGTGGATGGATGCTCAACCATCCATCCACTCACCCTTCCACCCACCTACCCAGTCCATCTATGCGGTCACCCCTATTGTCCACCCACCCATCTGTCAACCCAATTTATCCACCCATCTGCCCGACCACCCACCTGTTAATTCAATCACTATTCCACCCATCTCCTCATCCATCCCATTCAGCCGCTTAGTCCTTCACCCTTCATCTGGCTGGGGAGCATTTCCTGGGTGCCCCTCTTTGCTAGTACCTGCATCAGCCTCTCTGGGCCTCTGAGCTTGGTCAGAGAAGGGCCTGGGCAAGATCAACTCTCACACGAGGTGGGAAGTAGCTTCTGGCCTGAACGGGAAAAGCCCAGTGCTAGAGGACCCTAAAGGGGGCCAGGGGAGGAGGAGGAGGAGAATTGATGTCTGGGGCATCCAGGAGGGGATGCCAGGGTTAAGGAGCCTTTGCTGTGGAGAGGCTACCAGAGACCCTATGAGGAAGGCCCAGGAGACAAAGGTTCCAGCGCAAGTAGTTTCCTGGGAGGTGATCTCAGGAGTAAGGAAATGAGGTGAGAAAGAGAAGGAGGTGATAAAGGGCATGTCATTGATACAGTTACTGCTGGGGCACTGGAGCCCAGTCCCCATGCGGAGGCCAGGGAAGTGGTGCCCCTCCCAGGGGCAACTCGCCAGGGCCCAGCCACCTGTTCCTGTCAGTCACTGACCAAAAGCTGTCCTGGCAGCATCAGCTCCCCAGCCTGCCCTCTGAATGGCAGAGCGTGCCCATGGCTAGAGACAGCTTTTGGGCAGAGAAGCACTGTGGTTGGTGTAGGAATTGAGACAGGTGGGCCTGAGGTGGCAAGGGCCTGAGATACCAGCGGGGCACCCCCCACCCCATGCCCCACACACAGTGATGTGTTGCTGCTACCTTTCTCCTCAGGCCTAGCCTGTGTTTGGCATGGGAAGCCGGCATGGCATTGGACCCAAATGTTTGTGGGCCATGGGTTAGCTTGGTGGACAGAGGCCAGCTGAGTCTCTGGTGGGGAAGTTTGGCCTGGAAAGGGGATTGGGCACAAGAGGTCATCATCTTCCTCCAAGATTATGAGACATAGGAATGCAACCCCCAACTCTCCCTCTCCCCTCCACATCAGCCTGGGCTCTCCCCCATCCAGCCAAGCTTCCTCACTGCCCCCAGGGTGCCCAGCACATCTTTGCCCCCCACTCCTGACTCTGGTAGTGCCCCCCAGGAGTGCCCCTCCTGGCTGCCTGTGCCCAGCCTAGCCTCCCTGTGATCCTACACCCTGGGCAGGGCCTGACATGAGGGAGAGCCCCAAACCCTGCAGCCAGCCCTGCCTCTCACTGGCTCAGAGCCTCAGTCTCCCCATCTGCAAAGGAAGGGCTGGGCTTTCCAGGCCCCCGTGCTGCATCTGATGAATGGTGACTGGATTAGGAAAGATTCTGAGCTGCCCTGGATGCAGTGGATGAAGCTCTGTGGCTGAGGAATGGTGCTTGCCTGGGCGAGGCTGGAGCAGGCACCTTGGGCGGGGGGCGTGTGCCAGCCTTCCCTGCCCGGAGTGATCTCTGAGGGGTCTTTGAACGGTGAGGCTCGATCATGAGGTCGAGTGCCCCGTCTCCGAATGAGGGTGAATGGCTGTGGGTCGGAGTGCTGGTGAGGGCCCTTGAACCTGTGCTTTTGAGTGCTGATTTGCGGCAGTCTATGTCTCTTTACCACCTGGGATTGCAGGGGCTTGGGACCAAAAGGATGGCAGTGCCACGCACAGAGTCAGGCCTCCAGTGTTGGTGTTGTGGGGCACTGGTTTTGCCCTCACAGCCTAGTCTGGAAGCTTCACTCCTGAAAGGCAGTGTGACCTTCACAGTGACTCAGTCTTTCTGAGCTTCCGTCTGCTCATCTGGAAAATGGGGATACTAGTTACAGCGTGATGGTAGGGAGTAAATGAATCCGTTTATTAAAGCTCTTAGAAGAGCACCTGGCAGATAGTAAGCACTTGATAGATACTGAGTGCTGTGCTCGTGCCTCGGGAGGTGCCCCAGCTAGCTGAACAGTCTCTGCGTGGGGGATGGGGGCTGTTGGTGCCTCCCACTCTGAGTCCCTATGTCTTAGCCTGGGTGGTGCAGGCCCCTGCACTCTCCCTTCCGGTCAGTGTTTTCTTGGTGTCTGGGAATGTGAGTCCAGGCCTCGCCCTGGGCTCCTCCCGGATGTCACCGAAACCTGAGAAGCCCAGGGCCTCAGGGCAGTGGGCATGGGGCGTCCAGCTCCATCCGGAAGCACCTCCCGGTGACTCCTGGACCCTACCCTTAGGTCACGTGGCAGCTGCCGTCTGGCATCCTCTCTAAAAGCTCCCAGCCCAGGCCCTGGTCCATTCTTCAAGTGGACTGGTCGCTGGGAGGCTGCATCTGTAGGCACCGTGGCCAGCAGAAAAGCAGGGATCTCCGGGGGTCTGCCAGGCCTGTGCTCTCCCCCACTGCCTGCTTTCTGCCTGCTGGGTTTGCTTCACTGCCCCTTGGTGTTGAAACCGCCTTGTCTAGCTCAGGTAGTGTACCCCAGCACCCCTCTCCCATTCCCCTCCCAGCGACCCTGGGACCCTGGAAGGCCAACCTGGGTGTCTGCGAAAGACAATCCTAATTTTAGGAGTGAGCACCTTGTCCCGGCCCTCGAATTCCTTTGTGACCTGGGACAAGTCTCTTTTTCTCTTTTGGACTTGGTTCTCCCATCTGTGAAATGGGGAGCCGGCCTCCTTGCTTGCTAAAAGCCCTCTTGCAGCAAAACAAATTCTCTGATTTCATGTCTTGTCTGATTTCACCATATGCACCCCATTGAGCAGGAGCCAAAAAGGCCTATGTGTCCCTGGTGGAGGATATTGTCCTATATTTTTTAAATTGCGTCCTTAAAGGCCGCATGGTTGTGTAACTTCTTGCCACGCCTGTGTTTATGCAGGAGTGTTCTTGGGACATTGTCTAACTTGTGGTGCTGGGGTTTCTATGCCAGGGTCCCCTTCTGGGTCTGTCTTCGTGGTGCTGGATTCACCAAGTACCCAGTGAGGGGGCTCCCAGCACCCCCGGGGAGGGTCTCTGTCTCTCTCACACACGCACACACGGCAGAGCAGGGCTGTGTGAGCCTGAGGACTGACATTCTGGGCTTCAACTCTCTCTTCTGCTCAGTTTCCAGGGTCCTGGGACAAGTGTCTGTTAGTTTTTGGCTCGGGGAAATGAGGGAGTGGGGCGTGAACTTGACCTTGTTGATGGTCTCTGTGTGGTAAAACCACACGGAGAGGAATGTCAACAGAAGTGGGGGTTTCCAGGCCTGCGCGACACCGTCTGGGCAGGTCCGGGGTGCCCAGCCCTGGCAGAGATGCCAGGAGCTGTGGCAGCACCCTCACCAGTCTGGTAGCTGGCCAGTTTCGAGGCCGCCAGCTGCTGGGAGCACGTGCAGACCGGGCTCTCTGGCCTTTGATTCTTGTGATTCTGTTCCTTGCAGGCTTTGAGCTGCTCCGAGCAGGGGCTGGAGCAACCATGACCCGCTGGAAGTCCCTCAAGGCCCCTGGGCCACACAAATCCAGCCCCTGTCAGCTGGTGGCCTCACGCCGGCGTCTGAGTGCCCCGGCCCTGGCTGCCTCCCAGGAATCTGGGTCTGAGCCCCCTTCCCAGCACAGCCTCAGGGGTCCCCCCTGCCACCGGCTCCCCACCTCCTGGCCCAGGCAGAAGCAGTGTCCACCAATCCGGCCCTGCGTCCCAGCTCCTCAGCGTCATGGTGAGGTGGTCAGCTGCAGCCGTGTTGGGGGAGGACGGCAGAGTGAGGAGAGGTGCCCGCTGCAGAGCTTGGGGGCCCATGGTGGGAGACTGCGCTAGAGGTGGTTTAAATCTCAGCTGTCCTGCTTAATGGCTGTGTGGCCTGGGGGGAGTCACTTAACCTCTCTGAACCTGCACCCCCGGGTTGTTGAGAAGATGATCTGAGAGCAACTCCTGATGGGTCTGCTCCCCGAGGCGCTCAGGACCCCGCCTGCTCTCCCTGGATCTCTCTCAGGTGGCAGTTGCTGTGTGCTGCTCGGACTGGCCAGCTCGGGGCTCAGCAACCGGTGCAGCCCTCGGGAGTGTTCTACAGCCTGGCTGGGCAGGCGGCTCCACCGTCACCTGTTGCTCAGGTGTTTGGAGCAGAGGTCAGAGGCCGCGCCTGCTCTGAGGCCGGGACTAGTGTGGGCGTGGCCAGAAGCTGGGTCACCCAGACCAGAGCTGAATCCTGGGATTGCTGCCTCCTGCCTGTGGGACTGGGGCAAGGCCATTCTGGCTTCTGGGCCTCCAGGTCCTTGTTTGTAAAGCAGGGTGGCCCACCCCTCCCTGGAGGGCTTGAGAGGCCTGCAGAAGGCTGTGTGCAGCGCCCGGTCCGCAGTGGTCCCAGCCCCCTAGGACCTTCTCTTGGGGCCTCAGTGTCTTCGTAACTGAGTAACGTGGCTGCAGGTATGCAAGGGGCAAGGCTCTGTCTAGCACTGAGGTCATGGTGTGACTGGACTGGGACTGGGGGTGCTGGGTCCCCGTGAGCGGGGAAGGGTGGGCCTGTCCAGCTTCTCAGTGTGGGGCTAGTGCTGGAAGGCCCAGGTCTCCCTGCTTCCAGCCTAGCCTAGCCGAGGCAGGCGGCCATCCAGATGCGGCTGCGGGCCAGGCGGTGCCATAGCCCCTAGCTTGCAGATGCCCTAGCCTGTCACTGATAGGCCAGTGTGGGGCCTTTAGTGGGGGCAGTGCAGCCTGTGTGTCCTGGGTGTGGACACGTCGGTGGCTGAGAGCAGGCTTTGTTCTGGCTGGCATGGATGCCCTGCTGCAGGGCCTGTCTTGGGGTGCCTGAATGTGCAGTAGGCTGGCCTGGAGCCAGGCGCTGCCTGCAGTGAGCTGAGGGCGGTCCTGGGAACAGGTGACACCCCTGAACACTGCCCAGATGCCAGGGTGGTAGCCTTGCAATCTTCCTTAGAGACATGGGAAGCAGGGCCTGGGGAGGGCCCTCGACTGAGGTCAGCCAGGGAGCGCCCATGTCTGGGTGCCAGATCTGACCCTCCTTGGCACTGCTGGTGACCAAGAGGCTGCAAGCATGGCATGTGGGTGAACACTGTAGGTTGGGGCGTGTGGGTATCAGGAGGGTGGTGGGACCCAGCTTGGGGTATTCAAAGTGGGTGGTGACAGGGGTGGCAGGCCCCATTCTAGGCCCTAGGAGGGACAACAGGAAGCAAAATAGAAAACATCTCACACCTGTAATCCCAGCACTTTGGGAGGTTGAGGCAGGTGGATCGCCTGAGGTCAGGAGTTCGAGACCAGCCTGGCCAACATGGTGAAACCCCGTCTCTACTTAAAATACAAAAATTAACTGGATGTGGTGGCGCAGGCCTGTAATCCCAGCTGCTCAGGAAGCTGAGGCAAGAGAATCGCTTGAACCCAGGAGGCGGAGGTTGCAGTGAGCTGAAATCGCACCATTGCATTCCAGCCTGGGTGACAAGAGCAAGACTCAGTCTTAAAAAAAACAAAGAAGAAGAAAAGAAAAAGAAAACGTGCCGCCCTTGGGGAGTGGTGGTCTCAGGGTGGGGTTGATGGGTGAGTGCCCCCGGCTACATTGTTATTGCTGCCACCATTGTGCCCTCAGAAAGGGCAGTGCGGTGGCTATAGCGGGGATGGGACATGGGTCTACCTGGGGCACAGGGAGACCTCTGGTGCCAAGGTGGTGAGGCAGTGGCAGGATGTCTTGGGGGAGGGTGTCCAGGGTGGATGTGAGTTACAGCCTGGGGCCAGGGGCTGTGGTCGGAAGGGGAATCTGCTGGAGGAGGCTGGGAGGTGAGGTCTGAGGGGTCAGTGGCTTCCCTGTGCAGGTCCTGCATGTCCTGGGGAGCCTCTGGCATTGAGCAGGGGAGGGACAGGCACCGACTCAGCTTCCATAGGCTCTCCATGGCTGGCATGGAGACTGGGGGGCCACGGGTAGAGGCAGAGAGGCTGGCATGGTGTCCCCCGAACTGGCTGGGCAGGCACTGGTGAGATTCAGGCCTTGAGGGTGGCAGAAAGGGTCGGATCCTAAATAGACTCTTCAGAGCCCTCGGTGTGGGAGTGAGGTGTGGAGCTGAGGTTTCTGGCTGGAGTTGCTGGGGGGACAAAGTGGGTGGCCACTTGCACTGGGAAGGTGGAGTGGGGAGCTGGCTTAGGCAAGACCAGAGCACTCATGGGTCAATCAGGGTGGAAGTGTCCTCCAGTCATGTCCGGGGGCCCTGGGACGGGAGTGGAGGAGCCTGGAGCCACCAGCCCAGCCAGACATGCCCTCCTCTCTGTTGCAGGAGCCGCTCTGCCTGGAGGTAGCCTGGGGGCAAGCCAGGGTCCTCCAACCCCCGGGATGACCGCGGCCAGCCGGGCCAACCCCTACAGCATCGTGTCATCGGAGGAGGACGGGCTGCACCTGGTCACCATGTCAGGCGCCAACGGCTTCGGCAACGGCAAGGTGCACACGCGGCGCAGGTGCCGCAACCGCTTCGTCAAGAAGAACGGCCAGTGCAACATTGAGTTCGCCAACATGGACGAGAAGTCACAGCGCTACCTGGCTGACATGTTCACCACCTGTGTGGACATCCGCTGGCGCTACATGCTGCTCATCTTCTCGCTGGCCTTCCTCGCCTCCTGGCTGCTGTTCGGCGTCATCTTCTGGGTCATCGCTGTGGTCCACGGTGACCTGGAGCCGGCCGAGGGCCGCGGCCGCACGCCCTGTGTGATGCAGGTGCATGGCTTCATGGCGGCCTTCCTCTTCTCCATCGAGACGCAGACCACCATTGGCTACGGGCTGCGCTGTGTGACGGAGGAGTGCCCGGTGGCCGTCTTCATGGTGGTGGCCCAGTCCATTGTGGGCTGCATCATCGACTCCTTCATGATCGGTGCCATCATGGCCAAGATGGCGAGGCCCAAGAAGCGGGCGCAGACGCTGCTGTTCAGCCACAACGCCGTGGTGGCCCTGCGTGACGGCAAGCTCTGCCTCATGTGGCGCGTGGGCAACCTGCGCAAGAGCCACATCGTGGAGGCCCATGTGCGCGCGCAGCTCATCAAGCCGCGGGTCACCGAGGAGGGCGAGTACATCCCGCTGGACCAGATCGACATCGATGTGGGCTTCGACAAGGGCCTGGACCGCATCTTTCTCGTGTCGCCCATCACCATCCTGCACGAGATTGACGAGGCCAGCCCGCTGTTCGGCATCAGCCGGCAGGACCTGGAGACAGACGACTTTGAGATAGTGGTCATCCTGGAAGGCATGGTGGAGGCCACAGCCATGACCACCCAGGCCCGCAGCTCCTACCTGGCCAACGAGATCCTGTGGGGCCACCGCTTCGAGCCCGTGCTCTTTGAGGAGAAGAACCAGTACAAGATCGACTACTCGCACTTCCACAAGACCTATGAGGTGCCCTCTACGCCTCGCTGCAGCGCGAAGGATCTGGTGGAGAATAAGTTCCTGCTGCCCAGTGCCAACTCCTTCTGCTACGAGAACGAACTGGCCTTCCTGAGCCGTGACGAGGAGGATGAGGCGGACGGAGACCAGGACGGCCGAAGCCGGGACGGCCTCAGCCCTCAGGCCAGGCATGACTTTGACAGACTCCAGGCTGGCAGCGGGGCCCTGGAGCAGCGGCCCTACAGAAGGGAGTCAGAGATCTGAGCCAGCCTTGGCCAACATGCAGCATCCACCCCCAGCCGGGGAGAGGCCCCGCCATCGCTCAGGGGCCCCGGGTTTGAGCAGAACGGGCCCGGTGCCCTGGGTTGCAGACTCAGTAGCGTTTTAGTCGTTTTATGTTTCTTTGCAACAGCCTCAGAAGGTTGGCCGGAGAGGGGGCAGCCAGAGCGGCAGCCCCCGGCCTCAGAGGCTATCGCAGGCTCAGGGCAAAGAAGTGGCCTCCTGGGGGTCCAGGCCACGGGGGCCAGGGCTTCTGCCTGAAGATGGAGCTGCAGCCTGCGGGGAAGCAGCTCAGCTCAATGGTGGGCCCAGCCTCTGCTGTCCAAGGCTGTCCGGCTGCGGTGCTCCTTGCTGGTTTTTAACTTGGGGAGAAACACCGGGTTTCAGCTTTCTCGACCTTAGCTTGGGTGAGACTGTTTACAAAAAAAAAAAAAAAATTACCATGCAATTGAAAAAAATTTTTTAATTCATAGGGGGCAAAAAGAACAATTAGAATTCCATGGGTCTGCCAGGATGCAGCAGCTGGCTGGAGGCTCCAGAGGGTTCCCCGAGGTGGGACTGGCCTCTCCCTGTGTGTGTGGGCACCGCAGTCCCTGGGCAAGCAGGGTGCTCTGGGACCGCACTTCGTCGAGCTCACGAACCAGCTAGGCTCTGTTTGTGATAGAAAAATCAAGACCATGTTAATGATCATAAGAAAAGCTTTCTACTGTCATTGGGGTGGTGGGTGGGGGCTGGGAAGAAACTGGTTTGAGCTTTTAGAGTTTGACTTTGTACCTTAGAGATGCGTCTCAGGGCCAGGCATGGGACCTACCTTCGAGGGTTCCTCCCCCGACCCTCGATTTTCCTGTTTTGCTTCTCTCTCCGTTTCTGTCCAGGCCTCCACCCCTTCCACAGCGAGGGGTGGTTAGGAGCCATAGGCCGCGATGGCTCCTTGGAAGGGAAGTCGGGATCCCAGGCTAGGAGGAAGCTGGCAGCCCTGTCCCCACCGGGCCCACAGTGTGAGTCGTGCCTTAGAGACTCCGGGTTGTCCTGTTCTTTCTGGGCTCGCTCGTCTCCCCGACCCTGTCCCACCCCTCCCCGCCCGTACCTCCACTGCTGAATTTCCTCCAGCCCCTCTGTCTGCCTTGTGAAGGTGGCAGGGGCCAGGTCTGCCTGCCATAGGACCACGTCGTGTCCCTCCCTCACCTGGGGCAGCACAGCGGAGTCCAGGCAGGGCACAGCCAGGCCCTGGTCAGCGCTGAATGGCAGAGGAAAGATCTTAGGAAAGGAGAGGAATCATCACCCCCTCCCATCAACTGGGATGACCGGGGAGTGCCACGCCCATTCAAAGCTGAATCAGAAACCAGCCACGGAACAGAATTCCTGCCGAGGCTTCCGGGGTCGCTCCTCCACCACCCTCCCCCGGGTCGAGGCACTGTGGCACCCTCATCAGGAAGAGGTTTGGGGTCCCCTCGTTGTCACCGCTGGCTCTGCCACTCCATCTTGTTCATGGTAGCTGGTTGGGTCAGGTCCGTGATGGAGCCAGGCCCTTCCCAGGACCGCGGAGAAAAACCGCTCTCTAGTCGGACCTCTCCAGAAGCTGGTAATCAGAAAGGATGTGTCTCTTGCTCCAACTCTGCCCCGGAGACAGCTCAGAGCCAGAAGGCACCAAGGACTCTGGCCCAAGTGGGGAAGCTGAGGCAGAGAGCAGAGGGGGTCATGCAGTGAGCAGCTGGGGTGCGGGAGGCAGAGAGGGGCCGGGGGCCTGCGGTGGGGGCGTCTGCCTCTTCCCTCCACCTCCTCCGCTCCTCAGCGGCTGAAGACTCAGCCCTGAGGTCTGGGGCCATGGAAGTGAAGACACCCGGCCCCTACACCCTGGAGTAGGCCCGACTCAGCATCCTGCCCCAGCTTCAGCCCCACACTCATTTCTGGCATAGAAGATTCCGTCGAGACAGCTCCTTCCTCTCGGGGTCTGCCGGGGGTGCCTCAGCCGGTTCCTGCTCCCAGGCCTGGCCCCGAAGCCTGAGGGGCTTTCTCAGCCTTAGCCCTGGGTGCTGGGGTGAAGTTGGCAGGGGAGAGCTTGACCCTTCACCTCCCTGATGGCCATGCTGAGGGACAGTGGTGACCCTGGTCACTTGGTGCTGGTGTAGGGGCCTGTGCCCTCCCAGGGCCAGTGAGCCAGCCTTCTGCTCCCCTGACCCAGAGTTGAGTCCAGGGGCCCCAGGCCCAACCCCTGGCCCTCTTGGAGGTCTGTGCCCTTGCCTCCCAGCCCCCACCCTGCAGGAGAGCAGCCCCAGCACCTCGTCTCCCCAAAGGCAGGCAGATGCTTGATTCTCCTGCCCTCTTTCTTCCTTCCCCTGTATTTATTTATTTATTTATTGCTTGTGCTAAAGACCAAAATAGTCTCCCTCTTTAGTGCACTTGAAGCGGGAGGGCGGATGGGACGAGCCAGGAGCGAGGAAGACTTGGCCCCTGGGGAGTGTGTGTGTGGAGGCATGTGCCTGTGTGAGCCTGCATAGCATACATGTGTGGCGCACACATGCACACTCGGCTCTTCACGTGTATGACTGGGTTAGTAATACAGATATGTGATCTATACGTGTGTGTGTGTATGCAGGTGGTTTTGTGTCTGTCTACCCACAGGTGTGTCCGTGTGGAAGTTTCCTGTGAGGGTGGGCACCTACCCATGAGGGTGGGCACTGGCACAGTTGAACCCCACGGTCCCCGACCCTCTGCCCTGATTACGCACGTCTGCGCCTGAGCGGAGCTTGTGTTCCAGGATGAGGCACCTGGAGGTGAGCGTGTGCATCCGGCTTGTGTGTAGGAGGCTGTGTGTGTGCCCATGTGAACCCGTGTACTTGAGTGTGTGTCTGGTGCAGCCTGTGCCTGCTGCTCAGAGCACGGTGGCCGCCCCCTGAGCCTCTGCTGGTGCTGTGCTGCCTGGTCCCCGCCCAGAGGGTCCTGGGGGGCGGGGAGGAGCCACTGTTGGGAGGCCCCTGTACAGGGTGTCTGCCCTGCGTGAGGTCAAAGAATGTCAAATTATTTTAAATGGTGAAACTGGAGAATTTTCATGTTATTTTCAATACATAGCAGTATCTAAAGACGTAGGCGATGAGACTAGACCACATTAAATGCATTTTGATCTCTTTGAGGTCCCCTGTGTCGGGATATGTTTTCTGAAGCTCCCCTGCATGGCTCCACAGCGTGCTGGGCGTCCGCCCGGCTTCCTCAGCCTCTGCCTTGAGGTTGGGGGTTCCTGGGGCTTCCTCATGGGTGAGGGTGGGGCATGGGTGATGGCGGCAGCTGTTGGGAGGTGAAACAGAACTCAGCCTCCTCACAGCTCCCAGTGGTCTCCAGCAAGCACACAGGGCTTGTCCCATGATGTCACCCCTCCCAGGTGGCGGGGCCGAGCCTCCCGCCTTGTCTTCCTTCTGCAAAGATGTGCTGGGTGCCTGCTGTTACAGCAGCGCCCTCCCCAGCCCCAGTTGACCTCCTCAGTTGACCTGAGACGGGCAACTCCTTTCCCAGGAGGGGAAGCCCTGCTCCAGCTTGTAGCAGGCAGGGGCTGAGAAGTTTCAGAGCATGCTGGTGTCTCCACTGAGGTGACGAGACAAGCCTGGGGTGGGGTGGGGGAACACACATGGCCTATTTTTTGGAAACTAGACTTTCATCTGTACCTTGAAGCTCAGGCTCAGATCTCCAAGGTCTTCAGTAAGGACTTGTGGGGAGAGAATTCCTTCCCTTCCCAAACTATGTGAGTGGAGAGTTCTCCACTCCTCTGCGTCAGCAAAGGACTCGGGGAACCCTCTTTCTGAAGGATTTAGATGATGATTCCAGACAACCCCAGATAAGAATCCCCTGCCCGAGTCATTCCCGGGTGATGGTGCCGTGCATGGCAGAACGTGGAGAAGGGGCTTGGGTGCCAGAGCCTAGAGGGCCATGAAGGCTTCCCAGTGGGAATTCCCTTGGGTTGGACTTGGGATGACAGGGGGACCCTGGAGGTGGCTTGGGTTTGGTGGGGACCTCCTGTCTGACTCTGGAGCCCTCCTGGGACCCCAGTAGCAGAATCTAAGCCAACTGGGGCCAAAACACGGTGGCATCTGTCTCCACTCCACTCAAGACCTCCGGGCCATTCCCACGGCCCTGACTGATAGGCATGAGGCCCTGGCCCCAGTTGGTGCTCAACAAATATTTATCATAGAGTCTCTAGGTGCTCTGTCCTGGCTGTGCGAATGCCGCAAAGGACGCTGGGTCAGAATCCAGGCCACTCATTTGCTGGGGGACCGCCAGTGAATTACTTTCCCCTTCCGGTCTCGGTCTCCCCATCTGCAAAAAGGGGGTGTTCATAAGAATGGCCAGCTTGCAGATTTGTTGGAAAGAAGGAGAAAGAACCCTGACATAGTGAGTGCTCCTCGGTGCCTGCCTCCTGCTAAGTCAGATTGCACTGGCACTGCCCGCCTTCCTGAGGGACACGCAGAGGTGCTGCTCTGGCTCAAGGTCACAGCAAGAACACACAGCCCAGGCCTAACCCCAGGTCTGCATGACTTCTGTGCATTTCCCTGCCTCTCCAGGGATGACGTGAGCCCAACTCAGAATCTGCTTTAAAACGGGTAGAGCTGGCATGGGGTTGGAGAGCTTGTGAGTGTTCATTGAGCGTCTGCGGACTTGAAGTTTGAGGTCTGTCGGGCCCCGCCCTTGATCTTGAGCTGGCCCCTCTCAGCAGGCCTCAGAGGCCCTGCTAACATGTTTTAGAGGAGGTTCATTGAGGGAAGCAAAGGGACTTGCTCGAGGCCCTCACAGCATAGTTCCTCAAGCTGGGATCTAAGCCAGGCCCTGGGCCCTTGGGTCAGTTGACCCAGATGCTGCCACCCTGCTGGGCACTGGACACCTCAGGGCCTCCACCTGCTGGTGACCAGGGCTGGGCTGTGGTCTCGGCCAGTGGAGGGATGCCCCAGCTGGAGCCTGCCCTGGACTCATCTCCACTTTGCCCTTCCTAAAACCAGTCTGCAGGGAGGACCCCCACAACTCGGAAGGAATCACAGCCCAGATCAGAGCTGTCCATGTGCTCCCCAACAGCAGTGGGGGCCCCCAAGGACACACCTCACCCCCTTCAGCTCACTCTTCATCCAGCACCAGAGTGATCTTCTTTTTTTTTTTGAGATGGAGTCTCGCTCTGTCGCCCAGGCTGGAGTGCAGTGGCGCGATCTCCACTCACTGCAAGCTCCGCCTCCCGGGTTCACGCCATTCTCCTGCCTCAGCCTCCCGTGTAGCTGGGACTACAGGCGCCCGCCACCGCCCCCGGCTGATTTTTGTATTTTTAGTAGAGACGGCGTTTCACCGTGTTAGTCAGGATGGTCTCGATCTCCTGACCTTGTGATCCGCCCGTCTCGGCCTCCCAAAGTGCTGGGATTACAGGCGTGAGCCACCGCCCCCAGCCCAGAGTGATCTTACAACCAGAATCAGGTCTTGCAGCCCCCTGCCTGAAACCCTCCCTGGCTTCTCCCCAGTACTGGGAATAAAATCCCAGTTGCTCCCCGCCCGCTTCACCTCTGCAAGCCCGTCCCGTGCAGCACACCCTTCCCTGCTCTCCCTCCCGCTCCTGCCCCTCTGCTGCAGGCACCCTGTCCCTTGAGTTCCTTGACATTCCACATGTCCCCCCACCCCAGGACCTTCGTGCATGCCTTCCTTCTGCCTGACACTTTCCCCTCGGGTCTCAGCAGATCCAGCCCCTCAATTTTCGAGTCTAGAGCTTCCTGGACCCAGTGTGAGGGATGGCAGATGCTCCCTCCGGAGGCAGCCGTCACCCCGAGGCTTGCTGTCTGCTGCCCTCACCAGGCTGCGAGCTCTGCAGGGCAGGGACTGTCTCTCGTTCCCCACTGGTGCCCAGCGCCAGGAGCAGGGCACGGAGGAGCTCCATATGTGCTTGGATGGGGAGTGTGGGCCCTGCAGGCGTCTCTCCCACACAGAGGGCTCTACAGGTCTTGCCACCTGAGGCCCCCTTTTTGCTGACCCAGCCTGGTTGGGGCCCAGCCACCGGCCACGCCCAGGGGAGAGCAGCCCAGCCTGGGGCAGCTGGAACTGGAAACCAGGAACAGAGCCGTTGAGGGCTTTTGTGCTGAAGGCGACTTGAGCCCATGGAAGGTTCTGAGTACTCCACCCGCTTTTCTCCTCCGTGCTGCCAAGAAAACATAGAAGGCGGCCCCCCTTTCACCCATAGCTGGACTGGGACCTGGATGGCCTGGCTTCTGGACTCTGCCCTTAAGTGTTTATGACTGGCCAACACTGGGCCTCAGTTTCCCTCTACGGAACAAGAGCTCCATTCATTCCTTCAACAAGTATTTATGAGCCACCACTGTGGGCGTCAGGGGCCAGGTGGGAAGGAAGCCAGGCCCAGCAGATGGTGAGCAACAGTCTGGGCCCGAGTCCTCTAGAAGTGGGGATTCTGGTGCAGAGGAAGGATAGGGGAGAGGGGAGCAGCCCGGGCAGGAAGGAGCTGAGGAGGAATGTGGGTGCCACTGGAGCCCATCACTGTCTGGCACTCCGAGGAGTGTGAAGAGGGGCAAGGGGTTGTCCTCCTTAGGTGGGGTTGGGGGGGGCGGCGGGGACGGCTGTTGCGCTCATCAGTCAGCCCTCGCCTGCAGCCACCCTGGGAGAGGAGGTGGCCCCTATGGATCCAGGACTATTCTCCAGAGAAGGGTAGTGGGGAGACGGGCACTCCTCCCAGGATCCGGATCTGGGTGGCCCCAACGATGTCCACTGCAGCAAGGAGATACAGAGCATCGTGGTCCCGGGCTCCAGCAGGACACATGCAGGGGCTACGTCCGAGGCAGGGAGGCCTGGCTGGAGGGACCGGGGACCTCCCAAAGGAAGTGACAGTTCCTCTGGGATCTGCGGGATGAGTGGGTGTTTGCCAGGCACACGGGGAAGTGCTTCCCAGGGAGAGGGACAGGCACAACCAAAGGCCTTGTGGTGGGAGATAGCAGGCTTGGCTGGGGTGGGCGGGTCACTGAGAGCCTGAGGACCCTGTGCAGGGCCCAGCCTCAGTCCTGTTCCCAGACCCTCCCTGGCCTCCACCATAGCCACATCGTGGCTGCCTTGCCTACCCCGGAATGTCAGCCCTTGATAGCAGGACTTTTTGCTCTGCTTTGTCCATGGCTGGATCCCAGCCCCCAGAACTGCAAGTGCCAGCACCCAGTAGGCGCTCAGTAAATCCTTAGCTGCTCCAAGATGTAAAAGGACCTCCAAGCCAGAGTCAGTGCAGTGTGGGCTCATCCCTGGGGTGCCGGGGACCCTGCTGCAGGGCAGGGTAGGGAGGTAAGCACCAGTGACCGGGAGCAGGAAGAGACAGGGTCCACAAGGGGTCCCAGGGGCTCCTCTGCACAGCTAATGCCAGAGGTGCTGGGGAGTGGGCCACACAAGCAACTCCAGCCTCAGATTAGGGACCCACTGACCGGGATCCACTGTGTTGTCAGAACAACATTTCAAAAAGCGAAAAGTAAAACACATAGAGTTTCTAAGGAAATCTGTTTTATTGAAATGCAGTTATCAAAATATGAACAAATACATTGGTGGTATACCAATGGCCCTACTTCCTCACGGACATGCTGATGGCCCCTGCATCCCTGGCTGGTGAACGCAGCCCCTCCCAAGGGGGCCAGCAACGTCACAGGGCGTGGGAATGCCTCCTGATCTGTGGGCAACAGGATAGCAATCACTGGGCACTGCTCACCCTTGTCTGTAAAGGAAGAAATTGCAAAACTCTGAGAGTGAGGTGCCGTTGAGATTGAACGCTTCTCATTTCCCAATGCACGTGCCCCGAGGCTTACCCCAGACCCTGAGGGAGTTCAGGCCACAGGGGCTGGGCTGGGCCAGAGTAATTTCTTGAATCTGGTACTGAACCTCAGAGTCAGAGCACTCCTGCCCACCCCAACCCCCTGCCCCCAAGTCCGCTGGGCCTGAGGGAAGATGGGGTGCTGTCTACGGAGCACCAGGACAGTCCAAGGCCTTCACCCTGCACTTGTTTGGAGGCTGCCATGGTGGGTCATGGGTTTCACTTCATGGTCGATACAGGGCACTCCCTTTGTGCTTGGCCCAGAAGCCATAAACACTATGAATGCCATGGACAAGTGAACAGCAGGGAATGAAAGCTAGGGGTCCTCTTGGGCATGACCCTATGCCAGTCCTGGAGCCACTCAGAGAGGGCAACTGAGGACTCTGAAGACCTTGGCTGCACTAACTTCTCTGCACCTGTCTTCTCCTGTGTAAAATGGGGCTGATGATCATAAAGCCACAGGTAAGAAGTAGGCAACCGCCTGTGGCAGTGCCCGGCACATGGGCACTGCCTGAGTACCAGCTTTCCTCTCTTGCTGCCATGATCTGGGGGACAAGCTTCCCAGGCAGGGCAACCCTGGACTGGTGCTCTGTGGTTGGAGGAGAAAGGGAAGGCCACTGGGGCTGGGCCAGTTAGAGCCAGGGAGGAGGAATAGGCTGGGGTTTGGGCTGGGATCTGCTGACTCCAAGTGTGATGGGAGCAAGAAAGACCCCTGACATGTTTGACTTTTCAGGATCATTCCTGTTGCCATGTAGGAAGCAGGCCAGGGAGGAGGGCCCTGGGACCAGGGTAGGAGGCTGAATGTGCAGCCAAAGAAGGGGCCCGAGGAAACGCTGCGGCATCCAGGCTGGTCTGTGGACTTGGGTGGGAGCAGCCAGGTGGATGGGCAGGACTAGCGAGGAGAAGCTTGCGGAGAGTGATGGCCTCTCTGGATGCTTTAAAATGGAAACAAAGGCACAGCCACTTTGGAGGTTGGTTTGCAGTTTCTTGATAAACATGCACTTGTCAGACAATCCCACCATTTGCCAAGTAGGTACTACTCAAGAGAAATGAGACTCATGTTCACACAAAAACTTGTAAGTGGATGTTTATAGCAGTTTTACCAGTAATCACCCAAACAAGGAAGTGGTCCACCTGTGCCTCACCTGGTGAGGGGGCAAGCAAGCCGTGGCCCACCCCGAGATGGAAGCGTCCTGAGCAGGGAGAAGGGAGGATACTGACACCTGGCACCACAAGCGTGTCCCAAAGGAAGCGGAGGAGCAGAAGGAGCCAGGCCTTGCCACATCCTGCTGTGGGTCCCATGTGTATCCATGGAAGCTGTGAACGGGGTGGGGGACGGGGAACACATCCATAGCTGCCAGGGGCTGGGGTGGAGGTGTGGTTACCACGAGGGACAGGAGGCAATTTTGGGGCTTGGCGTCTTGATCACGGCTACGTGGATATGTGCACTTTGTCAAAACTCACAGGATGGTGCACAGCAAAGGACGAGTATAGGTAAGTTACACCTTAAATTTTTTTTAAAAGGGGGAAAGAAAAAGAAGTTGCCACAAAAACCTTGTATGTAGAGCCACCAACCTGTCTGGATTTCAGACACATTGGAGGAGAGGTTGGGTCTGCAGGTTGAGACTGGGGAGTCACCAGCTGTGGACGGAGCCGAGTAACTGAGACATTAAAGACATCAGACACCTGGACACCGAGGATGTGGCAAGGTGAGGTTGGGGGAGGGCACGGGGGTGGGAGGCATTGGGAATGACAGAGGCAAATTGGCAGGAAGATTGACACACAGATAAAAAGAGACAGTTGGATGAGCAGAAAGGCAGAGAAACAGAAGTGGACTAACAGACAGAAAGTGGAGACAGAGACAAATATCCACTAATTGAGCAACAGGTAGACAGAAAGACGCCGTAAAGATTGAAAGATGCGTAAGTGAATGGATGGAGCTCAGGGTAGCTCTCAGGTGGACACAGACAGAAGTGCAGACAGATGTCGTGGCTTACGAGTGCGTGGAATAGCCTGTCCTGATTTTTTGGGGCATTCTCCTAGATCTTGGATCTATGGCGTTGGCATTGACTTATGTCCTCTTTGGAGTCAGAGATGACTCCTCTAGCTCAGTGCCCTGCTCCACACATCCCTTCAGCGGCCACTGCTGCCCAAGTGGCTGCAGAAATCCCTCCTGGCAGGGACCCAGGAAGGCAGGCTGGGCTGCTGTGCACCCCGGGCCATTTCCTGAGTTGGGAAAAGGGTGCTCTCCAGGTGATGTGGGCCATGTAAAGGCGGTAAAGGGTTTCAAGAGGCCTGTCGGTGCGTATCATCTGGAGTAGGATGTGTGCTGGGGAGCGGGGAGGAGGAGGACAGAGAAAACAGGAAACTCTGAGCTTGCCTGAGGAAGACCATCTGCAGGGATTATGAAGGATGGCTCGTATTGACTGTATTTTCATTAAAATGTGCAAAAGTAATTATTGAATTTTTTTTTTACTGACTAGAAATAACTCCTGACTTAAGGAATATTTTATTTCCAAGTTACACTTTACCCTGAGTTACATAGCATACACATCCATAGTGATTCTGCACCCCAGGCCCTCGCCAGCCCCTGGCTGGCCCTTGGCTGAAATGACCCAAATCAAAAGCCCCTGCCTTTCCACTGGGGAGACTGGCCAGTGAAGAGCTATGGACAAGAAGCAGGAATGTACATTTAAAAAGGACAAAAATCAGAGCCCAGTCCCAGGCCTGGGCAGCTCTCATCAGCGTCCCGTCCCCCTTGCTCTGAACCGGCTGTGGCCCGCACTTTTTCCCATGGTCATGCCTGGGAAATGGAGGTGCAGGGACATGCAGATGAGCTGGGGCGTGGAGCCACATCTGTTTCCGGAACATTCGTGCTAAGGGAGGAACAGGGTCTGCATTGGAGAACTTGGGGCGGGTGACTGGAGAAAGGGAAGCTAGAGTCACTTTTATTATTTTCTGGGGTAACAGAAAACTTGGAGCCACAAATGGGTCCTGGGAGAGTTTGGGTTAGCTGGCCGTGAAGCCATCCTGCGTCGTGTGTGTGTGTGTGTTTGTGTGTGTGTGTGTGTGTATTCCACTATGTGTTTTTCCCTGTGTGACCTGGGTATGTGTGTGTTTGCCTGAACTGGTTTCAGCAGTGAAAATCCTGGTGCTGACGTGGATAGAATCCATGAAAGCATTGCGAGTCCTAAGTCAGCTGACCTACGCTGGGATGTGGCACATGTTGCATTGTCTGCCTTTGAAAAGGGTTTTTCTGTGAGGGCTTGCAGTGAAGGCACTCTGCTCAGAAAATGGCAGAGGGAAGTCATGGCCCCAAAAGGAGCCATTAGTGAACCCCACTATTAATTGTAAGTCTTAGATTCTGGGCTCAGTATTGCCATTTTCATGATGTTCAAGTGATAGAAAGGGCCAAACCATGTGAATCTCAACACTAACGTGGGAAGAGAATACTTCCTGCTCTTTGACTGTTTGAGTAAGCACATACATCAACTTTTCCATATTTTTATTTGTTTTATTTTTGCTTGTTTGGGTTTAATGGGAAACTTTCATGATAATTGTACCCTGAAGCCATTTTCCTGGAATGTATCTAGGCAAGGGATCCCAACCGGAACCCGTGGAGGCCAGGAAAACGCTAGTCATCGGGATATATTGCTTCATCTGGGGAACACCGTAAGGGACTCAACTCCAGGCACTGATGTCTGGCTCTTGTGCATTTGTGAAATTGACATGACTCCAGGATCTGTAGCAGGCCCACACATCCTTGATGAATACAGTGAAGTCTTATTTTTACCAGCACTCAGTCTGCCAAATATCTTTTCCAGCAACGAGATATCAGAGGACACAGTGAAGTTATTCAAATTAGGGTAGAAAAATCACAAAAATTTACTTTAAAAGCATGGAAGGTCCAGTGGGGTCAGGTTAGGCAGTAAATAACAAAACAGAATGAATATTTTACTGAGATTCCCATTTTAAGCTTGTCTTTTTTCCTTTATGTTTCATTATTTACTCATTGTACATTCACAGAAATACATTTGCTAAGCAAAGAGAATGACATTTGGAAGATAAGTGATTAAGCAGTGTCTAAACTAGTTGCAACAACTGACACCACCACCAGTAACATGGGCTCTTCATTCAACTCTGGCAACAATTAAACATCGATTCATCAGTATTTAAGAGACAAAAGTAAAACTGTCATCTCTAAAATAGTAAAGTATATGTTCAAAAAATGCATCCTTAATTTTTTTTAGAGACAGGGTCTCGCTGTGTTGCCCAGGCTGGTCTTGAACTCCTGGCCTCAAGCAATCCTCCCACGTAGGCCTCCCAAAGTGCTGGGATTATAGACGTGAGCCACCACACCTGGCCATCCTTAATTTTTAAGACTCCAGATTAAGTTGGAATAGACTGATACATATAAATCAGATGAAGCGCGTTTCTCTTTAAACAAGGGAACTTACAAGACAGAAGTATTTTTGTTACGTGAGCTAAGAGGCAATAAAGCCTTATTTGACAGTGTGCTAGGTACCCACAATGGCAGCATGAAGACACAAACAGGAGGAATCAAAGCAATTGTAATGTGCAGATAACATGGCTCTTTAGGGTCAAAGGAAGGCTTCCTTTGTGCTTTTTAAATGAAGCATAGTATTCATGATGCGTGAACGTGAAATGAAATCCCAATGTCCTTTGGCACAGAACCACACTCATTTCATGAATTGTTCATGAACTGTTGATGGCTGCTTTTGCAAAACCATGGCAGAATTGAGTAGCTGTGACAGAGACCATATGGCCTATAAAGCCTAAAATATTTAATATCTCACCATTTATAGAAAAAGTTTGGAGATCTCTGATGTAAGCTCCAAACACAGCCAACGTTGTCTGTTTTGTGCACAGACATTCTAGCTCATGAGGAAGGCACTTACCGAATTTGTATGTAATGGATGAATGGACAGACAGATGGGTGGATGGACGCATGGACGGATGGACAGTTCCCACACAGTGTTGGAGTTGACCAATGGTCAGACCATACATTTATGGCAGCAGAATCTACAACCTCATGGGAGTTTATCCCACAGGTTTCAGCCACTTACTATGAAGCAGGCTTAGAAAAGACGGAGAGTGGGGCTCTCCCAGGAAGAAGTGATAGATGGGGAGCAGGTGGTGCTGATGGAAGGGGCTGAGTGGGGTCTGTGGAGGCCACCATGGGTGAGGAGGACGTGGAGGCTACAGGCGCTGATGGACAGGAGAAAGTTGGCATTAGATGCCAGCCTGCACGACCCGAGAACGCAGGGCAGCTCCCGCGATGAGTCTGCACCTGAACTCCACTTTCTAAATTGCATTTTCTGTCCCTTTCATCTGAATCATCCCCCACTTATCAAAAGACTTTGCCACCCCTGGCTCCTCCTGCGCTCGCCCACCAAATGCCAGGGAGCTGTTTGCCTCATGCCATGGGCTGTGTCCCTGCAATTCATATGTTGAAGCCCTAACCCGGTGCATTTGAAGATGGGGTGTTTAAAGATGTAGTTAAAGTGGAGTGAGGTGATGAGGGTGACCCTAATTCAACCAGACTGATGTCCTCATAAGAAGAGATTAGGATGAAGGTGTGCACAGAGGGGTCAACCATGTGAGGACACAGGGAGAAGACGCCATCTACAAGCCAAGGAAAAGCCAGAGGTGACACCGCTTCCCAGGATCCCCGTGGCAGACTGATTGCATCTGATCACTTCCAGGATGAAGAGGGCAGCCAGATATTCTCCCTGGAAGAGGCACTTACTCTGAATATGGGCTTATCTTCTCTGCCTGTAATGCTTCCATGGCAGTATGATCTGTTAACCACAGAGCTTTTCACCATCATGGTGTCCCACCCAGAATTGCTCTGACTCAGGAAGCCACTTTATATCAAAGGAATGTGGCAATGGGTTAGTGCTTGTGGAATTCACTGATGCTGCCATGTTCCCTGCCTTCCAAAAGCAGCTCATCTGAGAAAATAGTGGAATGGAGATTTTTCTCTCTGAGGCAAAGGAAAAAAAAGAACTTTACTTGATTATGACTTTCTCTCAATAGAAACACCATATTGCCAAATGCTGCAGACGCTAATACGAATGGATGACAAGGCAGCAGTCCTTGGCCGGCACACTCAAGCAGGGTCAGAGAAGACACGTTGCAGTGGGTGGAATCACAGCCCCTGAATTATCCAGGCCCTCACCCCTGGAACCTGGGAATGTTCCCTTACACAGAAAAAAGATCTTTGCAGATGTGATTTAAATTAAGGTCTTGAGAAATGGGGGATTATGATAGATTACCCTGGTGGTCCTAAATGCAATCACAAGTGTCTTTATCAGAGGGAGGCAGAGGAAGATTTTACTACAGACAGAAGAGGAGATGGTCATGTGACCACGGAGGCAGAGGGTGGAGGTGGCCAGCAGCCACTAGAAACTGGAAGAGGCTAGGATCGGGGTCTCCCGAAGCCTGTGGAGGGAGCGTGGCCCTGCTAACACCTTGATTCCAGCCCAGTGAGGCAGGTTTAGGACTCCTGGCCTCTGAACTGTGAGAGAATAAATATTTGTTGTTTTCAGCCACCAAGTTTATGGTAATTTGTTACAGCAACCACAGGAAATGAATATACCCATGCCAAAATTAATACATGCATTCCATTTTATATTCTTTTCCAACCTTAAAATAAAACCAACAAGTGCTTCCAGATTTTCTTTTATACTTCTCTTTGTGCATTCAGTTCAGTAAATGTTCAAAAGGGTAATACATTTATAAAATGTGGTGCCAAATTGCATAAAATTGACCAGACTAAAGGGGAAAATTTACCATTTTATGAAATAAAATATAATTTACAGATCACCAGCATTAATTTATATCATGTCCTGTTTTGGGCTTCCAAATTCTGTTGGCAATTTTACCCTGGAAAAATATCATGAACCAAATAGGAAAACTGGTATTCTAAATACACTTCCTTCATGTGACACATTTCTTGTGTGTGGATGTAATGAGAATTCAAAAAAAGAAAAAAAAAAAGATGTGTTTTTATTCCTCCCTTTATTGCCAAAATTTAGGCAGTAAAAACAGGCACCAAAGGAATGAGTTAAAATGGATTTAGAAGAGGACGAGTGGAAGCCAGGCAGGGCAGAATTTGAAGATGAGGGTCATGGTCTTCACCCTTCTCCTTAGCAGTGGCCCTGGGATGTGATGCGATGTCACTCCCGTGGTTATGGCACATCACATGACAAAGACGATTTCCATAGATGCGAAGATACAGGCTCTTCTCCTGATGGTCTTGAAGGAGGAAAAGCCATGTTGTGAAGACAGCCACCTGGAGGGGAACGGATAGACTTTAATTCTTCTTTAAATGCTTGGTAGCATTCAATAGGGGAGAATCCGCCTATTCTATGTACTGTAGTTTGCATGTTTGACCCCTTAAAAATCTCACATTGAAATTTATCCCTAGTGTTGGCAATGGGGCCTAATGGGAGGTATTTGGGTTATGGGGGTGGATTCCTCGTGAATAGATTAATGCCTTCCCTTAGGGTGAGAGAGCTCTTATTCTACTAGTTCCTAGGAGAGCTGGTTGTGAAAAAGAGCCTGGCACCTCCTCCCTCTCTCTCTTGTCTCCTGTCTCGCCCTGTGACCTCTGTGCACACTGGCTCCCCTTTCCCTTCTGCCACAAGTGGAAGCTCCTTGAGGCCTCACCAGAAGCAGGTGTTGGTGCCATGATTCCTGTACAGGCTGCAGAACTGTGAGCCAAATGAATCTCTTTTCTTTATAAATTACCTAGCCTCGGGTACTCCTTTATAGCAACACATAACAGACTAAGACATTCGCTGTTTTGTGTAAGTGGAATCACATAACATGTGGCCTTTTGTGACTGGCTTGTTTCACTTAGCATCATTTTTTCAGCATCCTTCATCCACGTAGTTGTGTGTATCAGGACTTTTTTTTTTTTTGAGATGGAGTCTCGCTCTGTGGCCCAGGCTGGAATGCAATGGTGTGATCTCGGCTCACTGCAAGCTCCGCCTTCAGGGTTCACGCCATTCTCCTGCCTCAGGCTCCGGAGTAGCTGGGACTACAGGCTCCCGCCACCACGCCCGGCTAATTTTTTTTTGTATTTTTTTTAGTAGAGACGGGGTTTCACCATGTTAGCCAGGATGGTCTCGATCTCCTGACCTGGTGATCCACCCACCTCGGCCTCCCAAAGTGCTGGATTACAGGCATGAGCCACCGCGCCCGGCCAGGACTTCATTCTTTTTACGGCTGAATAACAATCCATTGTATGTATACACCACATTTGACGCACTCCGTCATCTGATGCTGGACACTTGGGTAGTTTACCCCTTTTGGCTGTTATGAACAATGCTGCTATTAACACTGGCATGCAAGTATCTGTTTGAGTCCCTATTTTCAATGCTTTCGGGATTATACCTAGGCGTGGAAATGCAGGGCCATATGGTAATTCTATGTTTAACTTTTTGAGGAACCTCCATACTGTTTGCCACAGCGGATGCACCATTTTCCATTCCCACCAGCAATATACAAGAGTTCCAATTTCTCCACATCCTTGCCAACACTTGTTATTTTCCATTAAAAACATTACAGGTATCCTAGTAGGTGTGAAGTGCTATCTCATTTGAGTTTTGTTTCTCCAGTGACAAATGATATGAGGATCTGGTGGCCCGGCAGACTGGGCGATCTGCTGGACTGGATGGTGGGGAGGGTTCACCTGCCTCCTCCATCCCCTCCCCGAGCTCAGGATGCTTCGTGACCATCCTGCCGCTCTGTGATGTGGGCCTGAACTCTAGTCAGGAGAGCACATTCTCTGCTCAGGTGCCCGAGGTTACTGTGAGAGCTTCAGATAATGAAGCATTTTGTTTGGTTTCTCCTGAATTTTAGTGAGTCCTGGAGCTTTGGTTCCATTTTTTCATTTGTATGGCGTTGGGATCATCTTTCTGCCATCTCACTGCATTCGGTGGTGTCCGCATTTGCCAGTTTGGAAAAAACGTGTACCCAAATCAGGTAATGTGTGAAACCCAGGGGTTGTCCACTGAAGCAGTAGGCTTTCATCTTCCTTTCCCAACTCCCATTTTTCTAAATCTATTATTGGGATGGAAAGACCTAGAGATGGGAACTCTTGGGAGATTTAAACATCAGTCGTCAAGAACAGGTTGAGCAGGGCAGAGGTTGAGCAGGGCAGTAGTCTAGAATAGATTGAGCAGGGAGCACCTGCTAGGCATGGATCAGGCTTCCAGGGTGAGGCCCCACACTGCGGTGCAGGCTGTGGACCAGTTTCCCTGCCCCCTGCCACCTGCCCACTGCGGGAGTCTCTGGGCCATGCCATTCCCTGTTGGTGGGCTGGGCTGGATAGTGCTGCTGGCCTCTGCAAGGCTGGTGGGACTCACAGGAGCTGTCCTCAGGGGCTAGACCCTGCAGAATGCAGCCTGCATGTGCCTGAACAGCTGAGATTCCGTGCCCCACAATTTAGAAATCCATGTAGAAAAGAATTCTTTATTTGAGATCGGTGGAGAAGGATCAGAAGACCGTATGTTTAAAATCAATTTGTATGTGTGTATGTATGTATTTATTTTTTATTTAGTTTTCCAACTACACTATACACAGGATCAATCAATTTTAAAAGTGAGTAACATGGAAATGAGACAGATCTCAATGAAATGCATGTAAGATTGTTGATCACATGATTCTTTTTTTTTTTTTTTTTTTTTTTTTGAGACGGAGTCTCGCTCTGTCGCCCAGGCTGGAGTGCAGTGGCCGGATCTCAGCTCACTGCAAGCTCCGCCTCCTGGGTTCACGCCATTCTCCTGCCTCAGCCTCCCAAGTAGCTGGGACTACAGGGGCCCGCCACCTCGCCCGGCTAATTTTTTGTATTTTTTAGTAGAGACGGGGTTTCACCGTGTTAGCCAGCATGGTCTCGATCTCCTGACCTCGTGATCCGCCCATCTCGGCCTCCCAAAGTGCTGGGATTACAGGCTTGAGCCACCGCGCCCGGCCGATCACATGATTCTTAATCCCACTCTCTCAGGATCTCAAACTCACTGAGACGGACCTGCCTCCTGGATTCCGTGGCGAACAGGCTGTGAGAATGTCCCTTCTCGTTCTGCTCACAGGCTGGCAGAGGCTCCGCAGGCTGCAGAGAGCAGCAAAAAGGACGAGAGTCTGTCATCGATTCAAGAGCAGCCAAAGAGACCCTTAGCAGTGGGCAGAGAAACAGGCATGCAGGACTCGAGATCCCTAGCCCAAGAAGATGGGCAGGTCCTGCACCCCAGTTCCTGCCATGGGATCCAATAAGAGGAACTTAGTGTCAGTGCTTTCTTGTGCTGAAGAGAAGGAAGGGTAAACCCACCCATGGCACGAAGCCTTGGGCAGAGCCCAGGCCCACTGAGCATCAAAGCTCTCTCTTGGGCAAAGGGCATATGGACACCCAGAGACAAGTGAGCCATTGCCTGGAGCCTCCAGAGGACGACAGGCTCATGCCTGGAGCCAACACAAGGCATGGAAGTCCACCCAAGGGGGTGCTCAGGGCCCAGGCAGAGCCACCCTGTGATTACAGGGCACCAACCTCCCCGAACACAGCAGAGGGCAGAGGGCTGCACCTCTGTGTGCCCGAGTATCAGAGAGCTCCACAGTAAGAAGGTCACAGGCAGCGTCCGAGAAACCAAGCAACCTTGCAGTTACCCACTCCCAGGCTTCTAGGGAATGTTTTCCCAGCCAGGCCCTGACAGCCTGAACCAGAGCAGAAGGGCCATGGGACCTGCTCACGCTTGGCAGTTCCCTTGAGTCACCCAGAAAGTGCTTCTCCATCCCCAATCCCAGCAAAATGATGGCCTTCCTTCTCACTGCCAGTCACACTGATTCTTCCTGAATGGATGCATTTCTTCACCAAGGAAGGACAGTGTGTTTTCCTCTCTCTGCTGAGTTTGGGGGAAGTTTAGAATATCCCAGGACCTGGAGCTGGGGGAAAAGGTTGGCTTCAGCTGTTTCAGAGAACCGGCTTGGACTTCTGGAAACTGACCAGCACCTGGCAGGGGGTTTGAAGCCGCGTGGGACACCCATGGTCATCCCAGGTTTCTTCACTTGTCTCTGTGAATACTGCCTTTAGAAAACCAATACAAAACAAACAAACAAACAAACAAACCCAAGCACTCAGGGACTTAGACAGTGAGAAGACCCATCAAAGAACAAGTGTCAGGACCCGGTCTTGTCAGTCCTTCTGCGCCCTTGTTCTACCAAACTGCACAATCACCAGGGTGCCGGGGCTGCACGGGAACCAGACGGTCACACCTCTATTATTCAGTCTCCAGGGCAAAAAGAGACCAGAACCTTTACCTATCCCAAACATGGAGCTAAGATTTGGGAGTTTTGAGGCTCTAAGTTCAGAAGGGTGAGGAACAATGGCCATGACTGAATATTTGGGAGGAGAACTGCTTTCACGTGTCCCCCGAGATCACATCCACCCCAGTTGTAGGCTGGGGTCACCAGAACTGTTCCGCGACTCTTAGCTTAGCCTTAGCTGACCCCGAGCTTCCCTTGCCCGCCCCCTGTGTGGGAACGCAGCACTCCTGGCCCAGCCTGTGTCTTGACGGCAGGGAGGGAGGCTGAGCGGCAGGCAGGAAGAGCAGAGCCCCGGCACACCTGGCAGTGGAAGGAGAAGCTGTTACCAGGTGGGGCAAAGAGCACAGGGAGCCCCACAGGTCTTCCAGTAGCACGTTTGCTCTCCAGCCCCTGGAAGGAGCTAATGCCATGCTAGAGACATGGAAATTAACCCACAGCCCACCACCTTCCCCCGACCACAAGACAGCCCTGCCTGAAAGTAGGCATACTTGCCTTTTAAAACAAGCTCATATGGACAGGCAAATGAACTGGCAAAGCTAATGCAATTTTGAAAAACAAGGCCAGGGGAGGTGGCTCATGCCTGGAATCCAAGCACTTTGGAAGGCTGAGGTGGGCAGATCACTTGAGGCCAGGAATTGGAGACTGGCCCGGCCAACACGGCGAAACCCTGTCTCTACTAAAAACACAAAAATTAGCCGGGTGTGGTGGCACGCACCTGTAATCCCAGTTACCTGGGAGGCTGAATCGCTTTACCACAGGAGGCGGAGATTGCAGTGAGCCAAGATTACAACAATGTGCTCCAGCCTGGGCAACAGAGCGTGACTCTGACTCAAAAAAAAAAAAAAAAAAAAAAAAAAAGAATAAAGTTGCCCCTATTTCAACTTATTATACGGCAAATAAATACTGTGCCCATAGGCAGAGGGACAGACACCTCGATCAACAGGACAGAATGGAAACCCAAATTAAAGTGCCCAACTGATTTTTTTTTTTTTTTTTTTTTTTTTTGAGACGGAGTCTCGCTCTGTCACCCAGGCTGGAGTGCAGTGGCCGGATCTCAGCTCACTGCAAGCTCCGCCTCCCGGGTTCACGCCATTCTCCTGCCTCAGCCTCCGAGTAGCTGGGACTACAGGCGCCCGCCACCACGCCCGGCTAGTTTTTTGTATTTTTAGTAGAGACGGGGTTTCACCATGTTAGCCAGGATGGTCTCGATCTCCTGACTTCGTGATCCACCCGCCTCGGCCTCCCAAAGTACTGGGATTACAGGCTTGAGCCACCGCGCCCGGCCTCCAACTGATTTTTGACAAATGTGCAAAAGCAATTCGTCAGAGGAAAGGTGGCCTCTCTGTCACATGGAAGTAGGGAAATCGCACATCACAGGCACAGCAAGCAGGCAGGCAGAGAGAGAGCCCTTGACCTAGACTCTGAAGCCTCACCTTGTGCAAACATTCACTCGAGGTGGATCACACACTTCAATGTGAAACGCAGCACTGGAAAACTTTAGGGGAAAAGGATTCTAAGAGAAAAGTTAGGTATCGAGGGCTAGGTAAAGATCTGTAAAGATTTGACCGCAAAAGCGTGATCTGTAAAGCGAAACGGATAAATCAGAAGTCATCAAAATAACTCGTGCTCTATGAAAGACCCTCTTAGGAGGATGAAATGACTCAACACAGGCTGGGAATCTGACCCAGGACCCACATCCAGAACCTATAAAGAACCCTCAAAACTCTTCAATAACTTGACTGGGCCATGGTCAGCCTCCTGGCCTCCCCTCCCTGCCTAGAAGTTCCCAGGCTCCTGGGCACTCTCTTGGAATTAGAGAATCTTGCGGAGTCCCCGGAACGACTTTCCTTTCTGCATGTGTGACAGGAAGGGGAACCCAGGCAGGAATTTACAGACACTGTACTCGTCCTAATGGAGTGAGCATCTATTGCATGAGACGCCCCACAAGCCACTGCCCGACTGCAGAGTGACTATGGCAACGACAAGAGGGACGTGCTACATGGGGCAGGGCGCAGGCCAGAGTACAGCCATGCTCTGGGGGCCTCCCGAGGAGACGGCACACACGTCCAGGTGGGAGAAGTTGGCTTTCAGGACAGGAGGAGGGACGGCTTTCCAGGGCTGGGGCCAATGCCTTCCTTATCTTCCGTCTCGCAATTCCACATTCTTCCTCCTCACTCACCACAGTCATGGGGGCTGAATTCCTGAATTCCTAAGACTCGCCTCTCCTGGGGAACTTGGTCGCTGTCCTGCCCATCTCTCCAATGGCTCCTCCCATCCCTGCCTCATCCACCTCTGGATGCTTCTTGCCATCACACAGTCCCACAGCCAGCCCCACAACTGAGCGCCCACAGTGTTTAGAATCCTGCAGCCGCTGGCCCCAGGCTTTGACTCCATGGGCTGAGGCTTTTAAGGACATCAGCAGGACCGAGCCAAAGGAGCTCCGCCCACCCAGCCAGAGAACACTGATGCAGGGAGATGGAAACAGGATTTAGTTACAGAGACCTTGTTTACACAAAGATATTCTAAGAGAACTCATAGATGGGAGGGAATAAACCAGCCTCTGTGTCCCATGGAGAGAGTCTCGGGACAAGTGGGGTTGTGGAGAGGAGCTGGGAGCAAAGGATGAAAAGCAGGAAGTTTCAGTGTATGTGGTTTAAATGGCCTGGCTCAGCAGGACCCCAGGGGTTCCAAGTCATCTCCTGGTGAGACCCTGAATAACTTGTCTCTGCAGGCAGCAGGGAGCCCCTGCAGGTGTGGGAGGGAGGGAGGGTCATAATGAATAGTGGGATTAAAAGATTCCTAGCGCATTTTCTTCCTACTCTCATGATGGGGTTAGGTAAGCAGCCTCGGCCTCAACCCAGCTCCTGCTGCTGCCTCTGCCCTCAGATTCTGCCTCTGAGTCTTCAGGCAGAGGTGCTGCCGCCCTGGAGGGGGCGCTTGACCTTCCAAGGGTTCCTGCTGCTCAGAGGCACACAATTTAGCATATAATTAGAGCATGGAACAGGGAATACAGTGCGAGTTCCTAGGAAACATTTCCACTGGGCACAGTCCGCTGCATAGGCTGCAATTGCACCCGATGGCCCACCCACAGGCTTTGATATCACAGATCCATTTTAGACCCTTTCTCACAAAGGAATGGAATGAAAAGAAAGTTGAATGCAAATTAAGTACACTCTGTCACAGCCTCGCTATCAGGGTTTCCTGGATCTACAGCACACAAACCTTTCAAACACCACACTGACTACAAAGCAGTCATTGGAATGATTCTTTTGCCAAATATTCAAAGAAAAGAAGCGCAAAGCATTTACAAAGGTTCCAGAGGGTGCAAAGAAAACCTTTCTATTGCTAGGCATAAAGCTATCACAAAGCAACAGGGATGTGAGGGTCCCCAGAGCAAATTAGTACATACAAAAAGACTAAGTTTCTCCTTTCCACTGGAGCCAGGAACACCTTGAAAAAAAATGAACCGGGGTTGAAGGCAGCTAACTCAATTATATATATCTATATCTACACACACACACACACACACACACACACACACACACACATTTTACCAGATCTAAAATATACTAGAAAGTCTCTCTACTAAAGCCATCATATACAGCACAGCAATAGACCAGCAGACCCATGACTACAAAGCCTGGAAATATCCCAGCTGTGTGTGAGAATCCGGTATATGATAAAGGCATCATGTCACATCACTGAGGAAAAGACGGACTTTTAAATAAATGGTGCTGGGAAAACTAGATGGCCATCCTGAAAACAACGAGATTGGGTACACATCTCACGTGTCACACAAGGTCAAACTCCAATCGATTGGAGATTTAAATGTGGAAACCGAAACCATGTAAGAACTAGATGCGAACATGAGTAATGCTGTGAAAACCTGGGCGCTTTTATCATTATGCTTCAAAGAATCTGACGCACTCACAGAATGAACTGGCAAATTAATACATAAATACTAAACGAAACCTTTTTACATGGCCAAAAACACCATAAATGACAGCAAAATACAAGTAAAAAATTGGGAGACAGTGTTTGCAGCAGATAGAAGGTTAATCTCGCTAATATTTAAAAAGTCTTGAAACTGACAGAAAGAAAGAAAAACGTGAATACAAATGGTCCTTAAAGCATCTTTGAATATTTGCAGCTCAGACGCGGAGACCCTAGGGAGTCCTGCTGTCGGCCACCTGCAGGAGGAAAGGAAAAATGAGACAGCTCAGGACCACGGGGTGACCCCTACAGTTCTCCCTGGACAGGGCCTGTTCAGACTCAAACCCAGCCCACACCCCAGGTGTATAGAAGAAGCCTGGTCAGGGTGGGAGGGGGCAGTGAGGGTCAATAGAACATTCAAGTCCACCAGATGTGGCCCACCCTGAGGGCTGGGATCCCAACCTAGGCACTTGGTGGCTGCAGAAACCGTGGTGGGTGTTTAAACGACTCTGCCTGGGCCTGTGTCCAAGGATGCAAATGACTGCCCTCAGTGATTCAACCGAGGCTAGGGAGGCCTCGCTTCGGTCGGGGAGCAGCAGGTGGCAAATTGGAGGCCTGGCGGGGCAAACGGGGGCCTTGGCTGAGTCAGTGTGACCCGGGATGAGTCAAGGCTGAATGAGTTGAGTGTCCAATCCTCTTGCCGGTGGGTGGGGGTCACGTCCCCTCAACTGGAAACACGGCGGGATCTGAGACAGCTGTGCCCACTGAAGGGCAGGGAAAGATCCACCTGATGGTTTCTGGTCCAGGACTGAGGACACTGGCACCTTTCCCTGCCTGTCTCTTGGAGCTTTCTTTTCATGATCTCTGAGCCTCCATGGAAGAAGTCCGATCACCTGAGACCAGCAGGCTGGAGGCCAGGTGCAGGTGCTCTGGGGGCAGCACTTCCAAGGCCCGAGTGCAGCCATCCAGGTCTACCACCAGCCCAGACACCACTGAAAACCATTATGCATCCCTGGTGGAAACCACGCGGAGCAGAAGAATCTTATAGGAAGGACTTGGGATTCCTAGAAGTATTCTTGGTATGACGGTCATACAAGTCCATAGAAAGACATGCAGGTATTGTCATGGTTGAGTTTGTTCCACGGAAACAGTGGGACTAATTATAAATCTCATAAAAGGATATGACTGAAAACTGAGGACCAAACTCCTGGATAGGTTAAGTGTGTGTACATAGATCTTCTATGTACTTAGAACTCTTCAGGAAATTTGCATGAGAAATGGCCAACGACTATCTCTTGGAATGAGAGCCAGAGGTGATGGATGGCATTTTATTTTGACTTTACACACTCCTCACTGTACGATCATTTTATACTAAATATGCATAATAAAAATAAAATCTCCTGATAATTATTCACATAAATATGAGATTCACAATGTGAGAGATAAATACATCTAAAAACAAAAGAGACCCAGGCAATTGCATCACGTGTGATTCAATCCTATCACTTTAAAATTATCCAAAGGAATTATACATATTTGCTAGGATTTTAAATAATGTGATTCTTCTCAGTTCTCCATAAATGTGACAAAATGGAAGTATAACATTGATCTCACACTGGATCTTGTATAAAAACAATGAACTCTAATGCAATGATTTTTATATTCAATTTACTTACATAATTGAATATATCAAGGAATTAAAGGGAGGAGTCTTATCATCTGGAATCAGAAGAGCTCACAGCGATCTCCATTGTTGATTGAAGATTTGAGCAAGGGGTCTTAGTGACTGAGTCAGTGGGCTGGAGTTTTAGAGACTGAGTCAGTGGGCTGGACTCTTAGAGACTGAGTGAGTCAGTGGGCTGGGGTCTAGGCTTCTGTCCTTTTTGGATCAGGTAGCTTTAACTTTGTGTCTGTTTCATTGTTTGTTTAGCACTGCTGGTACAAATGCAGAAGAGCAATTAATCCTCACCAGTGCTCTTCAGGGACAGCTGGTGGTAGGTGAGAGTGGGTTGGGAGAAAGGTAGCATTTTGGGAGGGAAACAGTGTCCACTCACCAAGCAGTATGATTTTCTGGGGCTGTCCTTTTGACACCAAAGGTGAGCCCTTACTGTTATTTTCTATTTCTCTAAGATCCCTCTGAGAATCACAGGTTGAGAATTTTTTTTTTGTACTAGTATTAATTATAATAAACTTTTGATTTTACTGCCAATTTAAAAAATTGTATTTAGGCCAGGCGCGATGGCTCACGCCTGTAATTCCAGCACTTTGGGAGACCGAGGCAGGCAGATCATGAGGTCAGGAGATCGAGACCATCCTGGTTAACACTGTGAAACCCCGTCTCTACTAAAAAATACAAAAAATTAGCCGGGTGTGGTGGCGGGCGCCTGTAGTCCCAGCTACTCAGTCCCAGCTACTCAGGAGGCTGAGGCAGGAGAATGGCGTGAACCTGGGAGGCGGAGCTTGCAGTGAGCCAAGATCGCGCCACTGCGCTCCAGCCTGGGAGACAGAGCGAGACTCCGTCTCAAAAAAAAAAAAAAATTGTATTTCATTTTTCTCCATTCACAGTAGCAAATCTGTGAACAGATGCTTTGCCTGCATTGAATATGCTCTTGTTCTATGTACTCTGTTTTCATGAATCTAGTTATGCAGTATTTAATTTTTGCCCTTTATTGATTACAAATACCATTTCAATGAAAGCACAGTTTTTTGAGTCTTGAAGGAGAAAAGGGTTTTCCACAGGTAAGGCAGGTGGGAGTGAGATCAAGTTAGGATGTTGATCAAGAATGGTTTACACAGCAAAGCAGTGCTTACCACTACAAAGGTGCTTGTAGGAATCTGTCTGGCGGTCTCCTCAATGGCAAAGCTCCCACCCTGCCCTTTATATTAATGTGTTTAGAACCTCACTCCATTTCCCTGGTGGCTTGGACTTTCTCAATGTTTTCACTTCTGGCCACCTTGTGCAGGTGTTTCCACAATGGGGAATCTTTATTCCTGTTCCTGCCCAAGTTCATTCCTGGGTAGTTCTATTACAGCTTGGGTATCTGTTCTCTCCAAATCTTATGTTGAAATTTATCCTCAGTGTTGGAGGTGGGGCCTAATGGGGGCAGATCCTTCATGAATGGATTTAATGCTCTCCCTCAGGGGTGAGTGCGCTCTTGAGCTCTATTAATCTCCAGGAGAGCTGGTCGTTAAAAAGAGCCTGAACTTCCCCTTCTCTTGCCTCCTGTCTCAGCATGTAACCACTGCACAGGTCAGTTTCCCTTCCCCTTCCCCCACAAGCAGAAGCCACTTGAGGCCTCACCAGAAGCGGAGCAGATGCCAGCACCATGCTTTCAGTGCAGCCTGCACACCGTGAGCCAAACAGACCTCTTTTCTTTATAAATTACACACTCTCCGGTGTTCTTTTATAGCTACATGAAACAGACCAAGACAAGCTCTCTTCCTCCATTTGTCCTAACCGTTGAGACATTTGATTTCTTGGTTTTGTTTTTCTTAGTTGTTTTTGACTTTGCCTGGTCTTCTTCCTCAGTTGTAATCTCTATTTAGAAGCATGTATTTCACTGGCATAAAATACTCACTAATGAATACTTTCATTTTATTTTCACCCACATTTTAAAAAGATACAATTCTCCCTTTTGCGGTAGCAAATGTAGGAGATTTTCATTACTAAAGGGTATTTTATACATTTTTCTTACAGGAATTGATTGATGTACATATTTCTAACTTCCTATATGGATCGCTTCCTCGCATTTTCTTCCCTTAAAGAATTACTTTTGTAGTTCTTGAAAGATGAAAGGGCTTTTCTCAGAGACCGTAGCAGGAAGACAGAGCAGGTGTGGGGGTTCCTTAGAAGGGGAGGGTTGGGGTGGGAAGATGGCATGACACACCTCTTCAGCTGGCTCCTGGGAATGAAGACAAGGGGCTGTTTAACTGCAGGCACACTCAGCACCATGAGAAAGGTAAAACAAACGAACAAAAAGCCACAGGCATATCTTGGAAATATTGCAGGTTTGGGTCCAGGCCACCACAATTAAGAGAGTCACACAAATCACAAATTTTTTTGTCTCCCAGTGCATATAAAAATTATGTTTACATTATATGGTAGTCTATGAAGTGTGCAATAGCATATGTCTAAAGCAGTGTACACACCTTAATTAAAAATATTTTACTGCTAAAAAATGCTAATGACCTTCTGAGCCATTAGCAAGTTGTAATCTTTTGGCTGCAGAGCCTGGCCTCAGTGTTGGCTACTTACAAATCAGGGCGGTGGTTGCTGAAGGTTGGGGTGGCTGTGGCTATTTCTTTTTTTTCTTTTTTCTTTTTTTAGAGACAGGGTCTGGCTCTGTCACCCAAGCTGGAGTGCAGTGGTGTGATGACAGCTCACTGCAGCCTCAAACTCCCAGGCTCAAGCAATCCTCCTGCCTCAGGCTCCCAATTAGCTGGGACCACAGATACGTGCCACCATGCCTGGCTAATTTTTAAATTTTTCTGTGTGTGTGGGAATGCGGTACTTCTATGTTGCCCAAGCTGGTCTTGAACTCCTGGCCTCAAATGATCCTCCCATTACCTGAAGTGCTGGGATTACAGGTGTAGCCACTGTGCCCGGCCTGTGGCAATTTCTTAAAATAAGACAATGATGAAATTTGCCACATTGATCAACCCTTCCTTTCACCAAAGATTTCTCTGTAGAATGCGATGCTGTTTAATAGCATTTGATCCACAGAAAAAAGTTCTTTCAAAATTTGAGTCAATCCTCTTAAATCCTGCTGCTGCTTTATCAACTAAGTTTGTGTAATATTCCAAATCCTTAGTTGTCATTTCAACAATGTTCACAGCATCTTCAGCAGAAGTAGATTCTATCACAAGAAACCACTGCCTTTGCTCATCCGTCAGAAGCAACTCTTCATTGGTTAATCATGAGATTGCAGCAATTCAGTCTTTTTTTTTTTTTTTTTTTTTTTGAGGCGGAGTCTCGCTCTGTCGCCCAGGCTGGAGTGCAGTGGCTCGATCTCGGCTCACTGCAAGCTCCGCCTCCCGGGTTCCCGCCATTCTCCTGCCTCAGCCTCCCGAGTAGCTGGGACTACAGGCGCCGCCACCACGCCCGGCTAATTTTTTTGTATTTTTAGTGGAGATGGGGTTTCATTGTGTTAGCCAGGATGGTCTCGATCTCCTGACCTCGTGATCCGCCCGTCTCGGCCTCCCAAAGTGCTGGGATTACAGGCTTGAGCCACCGCGCCCGGCCAGCAATTCAGTCTTATCTTCAGGCTCCACTTTTAATTCTAAGTTCTCTTGCAATTCCCACTACATCAGAAGTAACCTCCACTGAAGTCTTGAACCCTTCAAAGTCATCCATAAGGGTTGGAATCCACTTCTTCCAAACTCCTGTTAATGTTGACATTTTGACCTCTTTCCATGAATCATGAATGTTCTTAACAGTATCTAGAACAGTAACTCCTTTCCAGTAGGCTTTCAATTTACTTTGCCCGGATCCATTAGAGGAATCACTATCTATAGCAGCTATAGCCTTATGAAATATATCTCTTAAGTGACAAGGCTTGAAAGTCTAAAACAACTCCTTGATTCATGGGCTGCAGAATGGATGTGTGTCAGCAGCCATGAAAACAACATTAATCTCCTTGTATATCTCCATCAGAGCTTCTGAGTGATGAGGTAAATTGTCAATAAGCAGTCATATTTTGAAAAGAATCTTTTTTTTTCTATGAGCAACAGGTCTCAATCTTGGGCTTAAAATGTTCAGTAAACCATGCTGTAAACAGATGTGCTGTCATCCAGGCCCTGTTGCATTCACAGAGCACAGACAGAGTTAATTTAGCTGAATTCTTAAGGGCCCTAGGATTTTCAGAATGGTAAATGACCAGTGGCTTCAACATAAAGTCACCGGCTGCATCAGCCTCTAACAAGAGAGTCAGCCTGTCGTTTGAAGCTTGGAAGCCGGGTATTGACTTGCCCTTTGTAGCTATGAGAGTCCTAGATGGCATCTTATTTCAATAGAAGGCTGTTTCATCTAAACTGAAAACCAGTTGTTAAGTGTAGCCACCTTTATCGATGATCTTATCTAGATCTTCTGGAGAACTTGCTGCAGCTTCTACATCAGCACTCGCTGCTTTACCTGGCACTTCTATGTTGTGGAGATAGCTTCTTTCTTTCAGTCTCATGAACCAACCTCTGTTAGACTTTAGCTTCTCTTCTGCAGCTTCCTCATCTCTCAGGGTTCATGAAATTGAAGAGAGTTCGGGTCTTGCTGTGGATGAGGCTTTGACCTACAGTTGTTCCGCATCCCCAAAACTTTCTCCGGCTCAGTAATAAGGTTGTTTTGCTTTCTTACCTTTCTTGTGTTCACTGAGTCGCACTTTTCATTTCTTTAAAATACTTTTTCTTTGCTTTCACAACTTGGCTAAATGTTTAGCACAAGAGGTCAAACTTTTGGCCTATCTTTGCTTCCAACATGCCTTCCTCGCTAAGCTTAATCATTCCTAGCTTTTGATTTAAAGTGAGAGATGTGTGACTCTTCCTTTCACCTGATCACTTAGAGGCCATTGTAGGGTTATTCACTGGCCTAATTTCAATATTGCTGCATCTCAGGGAATAGGGAGGCCCGAGGAGAGGGAGAGAGATGGGGAACGGCGATTGATGGACCAGTCAACACACACAACATTTATTGATTAAATTTGCCATCGTATATGGACGTGGTTTGTGCCTCAAAACAATTACAATAGGAACATGAAAGATCACTGATCACAGATCACCATAACATAAATAACAATAATGAAAAAGTTTTAAATATTGTGAAAATTACCAGAGTGTGATGCAGAGGCAGGAAGTGAACACATGCTGTTGGAGAAACGACGGCAGATTTGCTTGACTCACAATTACCACAAACCTTCAAAAAGCACAATATCTGCATAACTCCTGTTTCTCTGGAAGTGTCTTGTAAACTTCAGGTTCTTTATCAATGAGAGACTGCTTGGAGGCTGAGCCTGCTATGAGGGGCTGCAGCTACCCCACCCCTGGCACCATCTTTGACTGCAAGGTGTGGATAAAGCTGGAGATTTTTCGGTGGAGCAGAGGCCAGCTGGGTGGTCGCACTGACTCGTGATAACCTGGTGGCAGTGCTGGAGGCCAGTGAGGTAGTGAAGGGCATGGCGCTTCGGACCTGGGCCCTTCCTATGTGCAGGACTTCCTGGGGTGCAGAGGTTAAGTTCATCTTGTGCGGATGATGTTCCTCTTCCTCTGCCACCAGAGACCAGATTTTATGTTCAGATCTGGCTCCCATGAGAGTCATGTCATCTGCACGGTGTTTGATTTTGTTCTGAGCTTCCCAGTGTGCCCTATGGCTGGTGTTTCCCCAGTCCACGGCTGTGATTACAACTCCGATACACAAATTAGCTATGGCAGCCTTGCTTCCGGGGGTGACCCGGAAATGGAGAGGATGCTTGAAGTCCTTGCTGCCCACAACGCAGAAGCCCCATGGTCCTGGGCGCTGAGGGACTGTCTACTGGGTGCTCATGGCATGGGGACAGGCTTGCAGGACGAGAGCACTAGTCATACCAAGAGAATCTGCTCTGAGAATTGAATTTTCCACAAGCCTAGCTGCTGAAAAGGCCCGCTGTAACCCGAGGACCAGTTTCCTCAAACGCACTGCCCTGACTTGAAGACTTTTCCTCCGGCTGTCACTCACCAGTCAGAGCTCGCCAGCTCCCAGAAGCTTCTCCAGAGCCAATGTGCTTTCTTTCCAAGCCATACCTAACATTTCTCTAATAAAACTCTCACCTTTCTTTTAAAAGAAAACTTTTATTTTAGGTTTGAAGGGGCATGTGCAGGCTTGTTATCAATTTACATAGGTGAACTCGTGTCTTGTGCGTTTGTTGTACGGATTTTTTTCATCACCCAGGTATTAAACCCAGTACCCATTAGTTATATTTTCTGCTCCTCTCCCTCCTCCCACCCTCCACCCTCAAGTGTGTGTTGTTCCCCTCTGTGTCCATGTGTTGTCATCATTTAGCTCTAACTTGTAAGTGAGAACATGTGGTATCTGGTTTTCTGTTTCCGCCTTAGTTTGCTAAGGATAATGGCCTCCCACTCCATCCATGTTCCTGAAAAAGACATGGCCTCATTTTTTATGGCTGCATAGTATTCTATGGTGTTTATGTGCCACATGTTCTTTATCTAATCTGTCATTGATGATCATTTAAGTTGATTCCATGTCTTTGCTATTGTGAACAGTGTTGCAATGAATATTTGTGTGCATGTCTTTTTACAGTACAATGATTTATATTCCTCTGGGTATATAAATCCCAAATGGGATTGCCGAGTCAAATGGTAGTTCTGTTTTTAGCTCTTTGAGGAATTGCCACGCTGCTTTCCACAATGGCTGAACTAATTTACACTCCCACCAACAGTGTACAAGTGTTCCCTTTTCTCCAGCCTCTGTATTTTGTGACTTTTAATCATTGGCATTCTGACATTCTGGCTGGTGTGAGAAGGTGTCGCATTGTGGTTTTGATTTGCATTTCTCTAATGATCAGTGGTATTGAAGTTTTTTTCATATGCTTGTTGGCCAAGTTTGTCTTCTTTTGAAAAGTCTCTTCATGTCGTTTGCCCACTTTTTAATGGGGCTGTATTTCTCTTGTACATTTCTTTAAGTTCCTTAGAGATGCTGAATATTAGGCCTTTGTCAGATGCATAGTTTGCAAATATTTTCTCCCATTCTGTAGGTTTTCTGTTTACTTTGTTGACAGTTTCTTTCGCTCTGCAGAAGCTCTTAAGTTTAATTAGATTCCATCTGTCAATTTTTGCTTTTGTTGCAATTGCTTTTGTTGTCTTTGTCATGAAATCTTTGTCTGTTTCTATGTCCAGGATGGTATTGCCTAGGTTGTCTTCCAGGGTTTTTACAATTTTGGGTTTTACATTTAAGTCTGTAACCCAGCAGTCCACAACCTTTTTGGCACCAGGGCCTGATTCTGTGGAAGACAATGTTCCCACAGAGAGCAGTAGGCGGCGGGGGGGGTGGGTTTCGGGATGAAACTGCTCCACTTCAGATCATCAGGTATTAGTTAGATTCTCAAAAGGAGTGCACAACCTAGATCCCTCACATGTGCAGTTCACAACAGGGTTCACCCTCTTATGAGAATCTAACGCTACTGCTGATGTGACAGGAGGTGGAGCTCAGGTGGTAATGTTTGCTTACTAGCCACTCACCTCCTGCTGTGCAGCCTGGTTCCTAGCCAGCCACAGACTGGTACCAGTCCATTGCCCAGGGGTTGGGGACCTCTGCTTTAATTCTTCTTGAATTAATTTTTGTATATGGTGAGAGGAAGGGGTCCAGTTTCAATCTTCTGCATATGGCTAGCCAGTTATCCCAGCACCATTTATTGAATAGAGAATCCTTTCCCAATGCTTGTTTTTGTCAGCTTTGTCAAAGATCAGATACTTGTAGGTCTGCGGCCTTATTTCTGGGTTCTGTATTCTGTTCCATTGGCCTATGTGCCTCTTTTTGTTCCGGTACCATGCTGTTTTGATTACTGTAGCCCTGTAATACAGTTTGAAGTGAGGTAGTGTGATGCCTCCAGCTTTGTTCTTTCTGCTTGGAATTGCCCGTGGGCTATTCAGGTTCTTTTTAGTTCCACATGAATTTTAAAATAAAAACTCTCAACTTTATATTTGTTCTTGGAACACACTGAAGACCACCCGACCTGTGAGTATGCCCCACATTGCCATTCTTGCTTCCTAAATAATCAGTGTTAAGTTTAGAGATTCATCTCTATATTTTATTTGACTTCAGTAATGTAAACTGTGAGTCAGAGCTGCAGTGGTGGAGGCTGCAACCTTGGTGGTGGAAAGGTCGGTTCACAGGGTTTCTCAGCATGCTCCTCCTGTGTCCCCACCGTCGAAAGGTGCCCCCCATCATGTGTGTGCCCTTGGCTTGTAGACTGGTCTTATCTTTCCAGAACTAGTTTTGGTCACGCCTCATGCATGAGCTTGTGCCTGAGCACAATCATGTGAAAATTAATTTAGTCATGTCTTGTCCAAACTAAAAACATTGAACCATTTTAAAGGAAAGCAGCTTCCCAATGTTGCCATATATTGTTTTAAAATAATTGTAAAAAGTAGCTGCTCATGTAATAGCACCGGGCCTGCCATTGACCTTGCACATGTGCCTCACACACATCTGAGAGGCTGTTACTGGGGACGCTGTCCTCAGTGCTGCTGCTGCATGGCACCCTGCCTCACAGGAGCTCTGCAACAGCAAAAGCACCAACCAGATTGGAGAGGACAGGGCAGGACCATGCGGGGCCCTCCTCCCAGTGGTCAGTTACATCTTCCTTTGGTATCATGGTGGAGGTTGGGGGTGCCCCTGAAGACACCAGCCAAACTTCTCGTGCCCCCTTCCCATGCCCACTGTACCTGCCGTGACAAGCTGAGCGTGTTTCTGTAGCCATCCTCTACCCTGAGTAGATGCTCTGCATTCTTATTGTGCAGTGCTTTCAGGACTGTGCCTCTGTGGTCACCCCTGTCGTCCAACTCTGTCATGGCCATGGAAACCAGAACGTGGCATGTTCCAACACCTCATTCTGAAGTTAGAAATCAACAAAACCTCCCAAATGGGAGAGGAGGGCCTAAAATCCTTGGAAAATTTCCTCTGCGAGATTTGCATGAGACCTGGAATGTCCTGAAGTGTAATATATAAAGGTATTGAATGACACCTAGAACTCCCTGTAAGACAGGTGTAGCCAACAGAGAAAACCATTCATGTCAACAGTCTCCCTCATGCTCTCTCAGAGACCCTCTGAATTATAGCACCCAGAGACCCTGGATGGCTTGGGAGCGGATGAGCCCCACGCACAGGCAAGAGAGTGGCGCATTCTCTGGGTCACAAAGTATCCTGTAGCTAGAAGATAAGAAACAATTTTACATGAAACATTTGAAAGTATCTCTTGATCAGTTTATTTGTTTCTGAAGACACAGCTTTCCTTTGGGAAACAGAAGACTGAGAAAGGTCTCCACAACTGAAAAGCATCGTGAATTGTTAGTTGCATTTTGCCTGGTCACGTGAGTGAATTTCCTCCTGGATTGCATTGAATCTGCACTGTTTTGGAGACTGGCAGATGCATCGCTAATGAAGCCACATGTGCAGGGTCATCATCAGTTGACGTACTTCCATCCTAGCTGATGCTGTTGATTTTTCCCTGCCAGGAAGCTTCCTGACACAGCCTGCACCCAAAAAAACTTCCCAAAGTAAGTTGAGTCTGACTTTGCACCCCGAACATGAGAGTCATGTGACTTCTGGGCACGCCACTGAATACTGATGTACCTGAAGGAACCCTGGGTACCAAACATGCTGAAGTGAATGAATGGTGTCCAGGACAAAGCCCAGCAGGTGTCCAGGCAATGGCCTCCCACCAGAGATCTTGTCAGCACGCCACTCTGAGCACTGTTTGCCTTAGTGTCTTTCTGTCCTGGTTGCAATGAAGTCTTTCTCCATAACGTCAGTTTTTATACTTTTTGACCTAGTAGGACATCATGTGATGAACTTTCATGTAATATGAATTCAGCTTAGGTATGTCTTAGGATTGGTTTAGAGGGAAGATGAAGCAGGTGAAATGGCAACCCCTTGAATACACATCCATAATAAATTGAAAAATATTCAGCGTGATTTAATGGTATCTTTTAAAATAGGAAACAAAATCTTTCCTGTTCATTAGAATCATTACATCAACTAAAGTCATTGTAACTAAAGTAATCATTACATCAACTGAAATACAAAATATGGAATCTGATCTTCAGCAGATGTTGGCATTTCTTTAAGTACACGTCTTCACTTCCTCAGTGCACTAACAGAGACTCAAGAATGACAAAGGGGAAAAAAGGCAAAATTAGGGAAGAGGGAGACATTTTGTAGCTGTTGTTGGATACACTGGATGGACTATCCACTTGATACACCTTCTCATTGATAGAATAGGAAACTTCACGTTTCACAAAGGCAAATCGCGCTTTCGTGAGACAAAGCAACAGAAAAATATCGATAATCACAATATTTTAGTGTTTTATGAAGAACTGTATTGTAGCTTGAATATTTAATTAAATAAATGTTTTCTTTTGCATGTAAAATAGAATTCAGCCTTTCCTAACTCATGACAGCAATGGGCTGAAGACACTGCTGGGCCTATCCTGCCACCTGCTGGGAGGACTTGTTCCCTCAGAAGCCTTGGTTTGGAAGGATGTTTGGAAAATAGTTTTACACACCCACCCTTTATTGTGTTTTTATTCACAAAGCCTTAATGTATCGCCGTATTTCATGTAGTTGATTTTTTGCATCTCTGATAAGTTTTTAAATGTCAATATTCCTACTAAAGTCTCTGTCTGTGTCCTGTGTTCTATGTTCTAGGGTGTATGAAGAAAGGGGCTTCAGCAGAAACAGAGGCTGAAGCATGCGTGCTCGTGAATGCTGGGAGCCGAGAGGCCAGAGAAGAATGTGATGAGACATAGAATTGGTAGTGCAGGAAGTCGGAAGATCAAGTACCATGATGTTGGTGCTGGTTGCTTGTGTTAAACTGCCTAGGTTTTAGTCTATGGTAATTTTCGCCCACCTGTGGGGCTCCCCTGGTGCCCCAGTCGTGATGGGGTAACTGAACTGCTGCCGGAGCCAAGCCCGCCAGTGGCCCAGGATCTGGCACTTGGAAGAGTTCTGAGAAGTGCCCCTGGATCAAAAGAGGAGAAACAGACTTCATCCATACCTATTCCCACTGTATTTAAAGAAGTGCATATTCTCAGGGATTTCCACATTTTTAAAAACTTATTTTAATTAAAACATTTAAAATAAAATACGGTTGAGGTAACAACCAGGTTACAGTTCTTCCAGTAGCACCCAGCCAGTGAGAGCCCTCAGATTTTAGAAGAGAGGATTGCAGTCATGTCTGGAATTCAAAGAAGAAACAGTGAGAAGAGCTTGATAGAACTGACAGATGCTAAAACGTCTAATATTAACATAGAAGGGCAACTCTAATTGATAATATAGAATTACAATATGAATGGTAGAGTAATTAAGGAAGCCATTAATGTTGAATTATGTATGTGTAAGTTAAACCTATAAATTAAAATATCATGAACATTATACCGTCTGTGGTGGTTTAATTAATGCTAAGTTATAAAATAATTATTAAACTGTATCAATGACATTTGATTAATATAAAATTATAAATTGCTATTGTTGAATAGAACTTTAAAGTTGAATAAAAAGAATATATTATTACTAATATGTTAGACTTTGATAAAATATGAAATTTAAACAACATTTTAATAAAATGCTAAGTTTCCCAGTAGTATGTGTATGAAGTTATTTGAGGTATTGTTTGTTCAACAAAGAATGTGACAGTGTCTAGTGTTGGCATTGTTTGATTAACTGGTGGAAAAATAAAACATTTGCAAGGAAATGGGTTATTTCAAGTTATATTTTAATGTCCTTTTATTTCCACATAATAAAATCTTTATGCTGGGCATGGTGACTCATGCCTGTAATCCTAGCACTTTGGGAGGCTGAGGCGAGACGATCACTTGAGCCCGGAAGTTCAAGACTAGCTTGGGTGACATAATGAGACTCTGTCTCTACCAAAAAATAAATAAATAAATAAATAATAAAAAATTACCCCGGCCTAGTGGTGCGCATCTGTGGACCCAGTCACACAGGAGGCTGAAGTAGGAGGACTGCTTAAGCCCAGGAAGCAGAAGCTGTAGTGAGCCATGATCCTGCCGCTGTACTCCAGCCTGGGCAACAGAACAAGATCTTATGTCAAAAACAAAATGCAACAAAAAAGTAAAATCATTATTATTCACTTGATATTCCTGAAGAAATCGTCAATACTGATTAATGTCCTCATTTGAATTTTAAATGACTTATATAATGGCAGACTGTAAATACATTATTTAGAGATAAAGAGGACTTATTTAAATATTCAAGTTATTGTCAACTAGACTATTTTAATGTAAATCTTGTGGCTCATGTCATACTTTTTTTTTTTTTTTTTTTTTTTTTTTTGAGACGGAGTCTCGCTCTGTCGCCCAGGCTGGAGTGCAGTGGCTGCATCTCAGCTCACTGCAAGCTCCGCCTCCCGGGTCTACGCCATTCTCCTGCCTCAGCCTCCCGAGTAGCTGGGACTACAGGCGCCCGCCACCTCACCCGGCTAGTTTTTTTTGTATTTTTTAGTAGAGACGGGGTTTCACCGTATTAGCCAGGCTGGTCTCGATCTCCTGACCTTGTGATCCGCCCGTCTCGGCCTCCCAAAGTGCTGGGATTACAGGCTTGAGCCACCGCGCCCGGCCTGTCATACGTTTTTAATATTAACTTTAATTTTCATAATAATTGTGTGCATTTCAATGTATGCATTTCATTTTATGTAATTTTTTATTTTTTATTTTTATTTTTATTTTTTTAGAGATGATGTCTCACTATATTGCCCAGGCTGATCTTGAACTCCTGGGCTCAAACGATACTCCCACCTTGGCCTCCTAAAGTGCTGCTGGGAATACAGGCGAGAGCCACCGCGCCCGGCTCTGATTTTGCAATTTTAATTGTTCCGCAAGTTTTCTCTGAATATGCATCATTCTGTAGTTTAAAATATGGGTGATTTTATTCCTCGTGTGTCTTCCAGGTGAGAATCCATACGTTATCACATGAACCAGTGATGTGTGTCATAAGGAAATTAAGAAACAAATCTATATTATTTTTGCTACCCTTATTCTCTAGAAAATGAACTGTAATAGATTTCTGGAATTAATTTTTGATACTAAAAATACTATCATTCCAATTCAATAGTGAGGACAGAGCTGCGTTCTGTGCTACGCTAGGGGGAGCACCCCCTTTGGTAATGAACATCGTTCCGTTAGTCTTTAGCGTATTAAGGGCCGGATGAGGAAGTGGGAAATAGGAGGAAGCTGAGCCTCCCCGGAGGAGCACGTGCCCTCAGAGCCGTAAGGCAGGAGCAGAGACTGCCTGAGTTTGCAGCGCGAGCCCAGGGGGCTTCCCTGGGACTTGGCGACCGTCCTGTGCGGTCGGACGCGCAGGCAAATCCCGGGTCGGCTGCGCCTGGCGTGCACGGAGCCCTCCTACTCCCGTCCTACACCGCTTTTCCGTTTATCTGCAGCGTAAAAGCCAGCGTTACTTTGTTTTTGTTTCAACTGCTTTTCCAGTGCCACGGGATTTCAGGCAAAGTGCCTTGGACGGTAGACATGCCTATTCTTCTCGTTTCCTTATTCCTGGAATGTGCTCACGTATCGTCCGGCCACGCAGGGACCCGGGACGCTCAGCCCTTTCTGCGCCCTCGCCCTCTCCAGGGCGGCACCTGGTGAGGAGGGCGGCCCAACACTGCAAGCCTGATCCCGGGGGCTGACCTCTGGACGGTCTCAGGGACTGACCAGGGATGCAGCCGCGGGAGGGGGGAGCCGAGCGGGGAGAGGATCGAGGGAGGGGCGCGGGGTGTGCTCTTGGGGCGGGGCGGGGGCGGTGTCGGGAGGGACTGGGAGGGGCGGCCCTAAGGGAGTGGCTGGGCTTCCTGGCTGCCTGGACACGGGTGCTTTTTTCTTTGCTAACGCCCTGGATGCCACCAGCCCAGTTTGCTCATGTCGCCGGCAGCTCCACTATGGTTCCGTTATTTTCTGAGAGATTTTCCCTTCCCTTCTCTTTTTGCCCTAGACCAGAACTGTAAGCAGACGCCGCCAGCACCCCGGAAGACAGGCTATGGTTCTCCGGCCACCTCCTGCCCGTTTCTCATTAAAGCTTGAGAAGGAGGAGGGTGGTTGTGTCCCAGGAGCTGGGCTGGCACCCTCAGTGAGGTTGCGGGGCTCTCCTGGAGAACACAAACCATTCCTCAGGACATCAGCAGCAGGCAAGACCCCAGATGGTCCCATCAAGACAAAGACAAGCCACTCCAGAATCTTGTCTGAATGCAGACAGATGGGAGCGTCTCTCAGGCCAGGAGTGCCAGCCGTGTCGTCTCCTAGCCCACATGGTGACTGCTGCTTTGGCCTTGGTGACAGCCTGTCCTGCTCTTGGCAGGCCTCCTGGGGGATGAGGTTTATGAAGATTCCAGTGTATACATACCTCCTCCTGCTTCCTGACAGTGCTCAACTCAGAGCCAGCCCCCTCTCCCCTTAGTCCACCCCTGGCCAGCTGGCACACAAACACAGCCTGTGGCAAGGCTCTTTCTAGCCTCTCACTATACCCTCCGCAGCGCCATGGCACATTCTTGCAGAATGGAACAGTAAATCCAGTTGTAGTTTAACAACAGGTGTGTCTCTGGTAGGCACACTAGGCAGCAGCTCATTGGCCTGTATTTAAAATATGAACGTGTGCATGACTGCAAAGGCATAGATCCTCACTTCCTGCAAACTGGAATTGCTGTTCTCAAAGTTTAAAACCACATTTGCAATACATGAGATCCACAGCCTGAGTGGAAGGAGACACATGCAGGGGGTGGGCTGGGCCTGGGGGCCAGGCGACCCTTGGGCAGAGAATGTGGGAGCATGGAGAGGGTGTGTGGGGCAGGAAGGGTCACGGAGTGCTTTGAGCAAAGAGTGTGTGATCCTGTCTGCCCTTGGTGCCGTCCACTGGGGCTGGTCAGCGAGGGCGAGTCCATCATGGTGATGGGGACACGTGACAAAACTAGAAGCCTTGGGGGAGCTGGGCGAAGGGAGCAGGCACCCATGATGCTGCTGCTGCAGTTTTCTATAAGTTCTTTAATTATTTCAAATTAAAATATTTTAAAATGACCATGTCCCTAAAGGAGGGATAATAGTAAGCCACGCGATAGAGGTTAGCCTGTACTCAGACCCACTTCAGCTCCAGCTGCGAAGCTTCTGCTCTCCGATTCCAGAGCCTGGTGGTGTTACGGAGGCCCCCGTGGATGTTACAGCGATGTGGATGTTATGCTACAGACATCATGGTAATGACACTTTGGAGTCTCGGGTGATTTCCCCGTGCTGTGCAGGCGGCAGGATTTTCGATTTCCCTTTTCCCACATGAGCCCTTCCCCTACCGGGCATCTTGAGACTGAGCACCCTTTGCCCCAGGCTGGAAGCCACAGAGGCCATCTACTTGTGTTTCTCCCTCCCACGGAGCTTCCCTGCCTCTGGTCATCACCTGGGTCCCTCTCAAAGACCACAGAGGCTGCTCTCAGGTCTAACTTTCCGTCTTGGTTGTGCTGCCTACAGTGAGTTTCACACATGCATGTTTCAGGCAGATAAATGCTTGCACAGAGTGTGGGGATACCCTCGGTGGCTCCTTCCTCTCTGGAATTCTTCTTCCTTCTTCCTTCTTTCTTCTTCTTCCTCCTCTTCTCCCTCCCCTCCCCTCCCTTCCTCTCTTTCTCTCCCTCCCTTCCCTCTCCTCTCCCTCCCTCCCCCTCCCCTCTCCCTCCCTTCCCCTCCCGTTTCCCTCCCTTCCTCTCCCCCTCTCCTTCCCTTCTGTCACCCAAGCCGAAGTGCAGTAGCAAAATGACAGCTCACTGCAGCCTCAAACTCCTGGCCTCAAGTGATCCACCCACCTCAGCCTTCTAAGTAGCTGGGACTACAGGTGTGCGCCACTACTCCCGGTTACATTTTTATCTTTTGTAGAGATGGAAACTTGCTATGTTGCCCAGGGTGAACTCAACCCCTCTGGGATTCTACTGGGGAGTTACAGTGTCTCTGGGGCACAAGAGATTGACTTGATCACGACTGCCATTTCTCAGATGGCGACCCAGGTGCTTGAGAAGCTCATGCCTTTCCGGGCCCATCTCAGAGGCAGCAGGGATGATCATCAAGGGTCTTCCTTGTGACTGATGGGGAGCAACCATTCAGGGGCCCTGGTGGGGTGCCTGGCAGGGCACAGCCTGCCACACCATTCCAAAGGTTCAGACTGTGACCTGCACACTGCAGGTGTCCCTTGTCCATCCCTGCAGGGAAGAGCATGGCCATCTCCGTTAGGCAGTGCCTTGGGTGTCCAGATGGCTCCTGGGGTGACACTGCAGGTCTGAGAGGACTTGGATTGGAGAAAGGAACTGGAGGGATGGAGCAAGATTGGGCTCACAGGCTCAGCATCCCCAGTGAGCTGTGGTGACATGAGCCCAAGTGGGAATAGGTGTGTCTGCCTCTGTGGGGTCCCAAGTTGGTGCCTGGGGAGGGCAGGGCTGAGGGATTGCTGGGAGGTGAGTGTTGAGAGGCCTAGGAGGCCACGTCCATGAAAGGGGCTGAATAGCTGGGGCGGGGGCTGGGTCTGAGGGGAGGGGAGTAGGTATAACTGGGGGAGCTGGTGGGAGGACTCCAGCCCAGCTGCTCAGGGGAGCCCTGAGTCACTTTGAGGGTGTGAGGAGAGTGGAGGAAGTGGACGGCCCTGGTGCCCCAGGTGAGGGATGGGCTACAGGGGGCCAGCCTTGTGAAGGACAGACTCAATTTGGAGGTGAGCTCGGGAGCATGCAGGTGAGGACCCAAGAGACCAGGGGGATGCTGGGGCAGGTGGGGCAGAGAGACCGAAGACTGAGGCCGAGCAGGACCTGGGGGAGAGGAGAGAGGGTGTAGGGAGGAAAAAGAGGGCAGCGTCACCAACTCATCAACTAAAGGATGATTGGGGCAGGCCAGGAGCTAAGCAGGCGGTGGGGTGATGGGGGAGATGCAGCCCCCACAGGGCAGCGGGGCCCTGGGCACTGGTTTATGTGTGAACAGGTGGCCAAGTCCTCTAGAGGCATGGGAAGTAAACATGAAACCCACAACTGCACACGTGTCATCCCTTGTTCTTGTCATGGCGTTAATCTCCAAGTGGCTTTGTTCTTCCCCAGGCGCAGAATGAAGCAACCCAGGTCATCGCTGTCCTGGAGCCGCCCCCGCCTACTTTGTCTTTTCTTCTTGGCCAGTATTTATGCCTGACACACACTGGTTAATTTACATGTAGGTCTGTATGTTTATTGCGGCACTATTCACAATAGCAAAGACTTGGAACCAACCCGAATATCCATCAATAATAGACTGGATTAAGAAAATGTGGCACATATACACCATGGAATACTATGCAGCCATAAAAAAGGATGAATTCATGTCCTTTGCAGGGACATTGAAGCTAGAAACCATCGTTCTCAGCAAATTATCACAAGGACAGAAAACCAAACACCGCATGATCTCACTCATAAGTGGGAATTGAACAATGAGAACACTTGGAGGCAGGGTGGGGAAAGTCACACACCCAGGGCCTCTGGGGGAGGGGGTGGGGGGCTGGGGGAGGGTTAGCATTAGGAGAAATACCTAATGTAAATGACGAGTTGATGGGTGCAGCAAGCCAACATGGCACATGTATACCTATGTAACACACCTGCACGTTAAAAAAATTTACGTGTAGGTTAAGCCAGGGGTGTGAACTCTGGCCCTGTCCTGCCCCGAGCGACTGCTAGATCCTGGGCTGGATCCCCTCCCGCAGGCGCCTGGCCCCGCCCCTCCCCGCAGGCGCCTGGCCCCGCCCCTCCCCGCAGGCGCCTGGCCCCGCCCCTCCCCGCAGGCGCCTGGCCCCGCCCCTCCCCGCAGGCGCCTGGCCCCGCCCCTCCCCGCAGGCGCCTGGCCCCGCCCCTGGCCGGGTCCCGCCCACATCCGGAGGCTCAGGGCAGGACGCGGGCTGTTCCCGGGTTAGTCAGCAGGGGGCGCGCGGGTTGCTCTGGCCCGGCGGCTCCCGCTGAAATCAGTACAGCAGCAGGGAGGGTGACACTGCCCCCGATGCAGGTCAAACTACTAACAAATGATGTGGCCGGAGAATACTATACTTGACAGCACGATGACGAACACGTCAGTATAAAATGAGATCATGAAGTATGGTGTGCCCAGCTCTGCGGTTAGTTCACAGTGTTTTACAGAGCGTCGTTTCCAAATGCTCAGGGAACACCAGCTACCTATAATAACACGTGACACGCCCCTTCGTCAACACTCAGCACATCTGCAATAATGGCCCAGCCTGATCTTCGCGTTGGAGGTGAGGACACAGGCCCTGGAGGGTTCAAGTGGCAAGGTCACAGAAGTGGTCAAAAGAGAACACAGCGCCCCCTGCCGGGACTGCCCCAGGCTCTGCATCTATAATCCCTGGCTTGCTCCCCACTCGCCTGCCTGCCCACAGCTCCGAGGCCTCTGAAAAGCCTGACAAGGTGGGCAGAAGGTCCCTGTGGTGTCGCCCCCAGGGCAGGGATGGGCCATGGAGCTTATCCGGGATGGCGGAGCTGGGACCCGCTGAAGGAAGCGGAGCCCCGGAGAGGGTGCATCTCTGCCCTCACCCCCGTGGTGTGGAGTTGGAGAGCCTTGACTGCGGGGCTGGGGAAGGTGGGCAGGCCCAGGGCAGTGGGGGAGCCGCCTGCTCAGCAGGAGGGCCAGAGGGAGGAGTGAGCTGTGTGCAGGGAGGGTGGGCAGCAGGCAGGGGTAGGCACAGGGCAGGGCGCTGATCTAAGGTGGTCCAACTCAGGAGCTGGGGAGGGAAACGGGAGGAAGGGAGCATGGAGGGGAGATGGGGGAAACTGGGCAGGTGCAGAGAGGCAGGGTGGGGGAACTGAGGAGAAGACAGAGCAGGAGAAGTGAGGGAAGGGGAAGAAAGCACAGGAGCAGAGGGAAACTGGAAAGGAAACCCGGATGGCTCTCAGGGCAGGGAAGAGGGAGGGGAAGGGAGCTAAGGCACATGGAGCCAACTGAGGTGAGATGAGGAGGGGCGGGGACGGCTGGGAGGGATGGCCTTGGTAGGAGAGGGCAGGGGGACTACCGGAGGGTGGAGAGGTCAACAGAGGCTGAAGGAAAGGGGGAAGGGAGCATGTTGGAGGAGATGGAACTGGAGAGAGAAGGAAAGGACATGAATGAAGGGGAGGGAGGCAGGAGAGGTCAGGTGCATCCAAGGGAGGTGAGGAGAGGGGAAGGGAGGTAAACTGAGGTAGGGACATGGACAGAGGGGGGATGGGAAGTGAGTTTACCGGGGGAGTCAGAGTGAGGAGAGAGGAAGCGAAGGACTGGAATGGAGGGTGAAGATGGAGTGTGAGTGGAGGTGAAGTGGGGAAGGGGGAACCAGTAGGGGCTTAGCACAGGAGGGGAGGTGAGTGACGGAGAGGAGGGAGGTACAAAGAACTGGGGAGAAGGAGTAAGATAAGAGGCCACAGGGGCTCAGGAGGAAGGGGAGGTCCCAGAATGGAGGGAAGAATCTTGGAAGAGCTGCAGTGGGTCGGTGGTGGGGTGGGGCGGGGGGGTGCGGGGCGGGGAGCAGGAGGGAGCATGTGCCTGAGACTGTGCTGCTTCTTGAAGAGGTGACAGAGACAACACCCCAACAGAGCATTTCTCCTCCCCATCAGCCCGGTCACCTGGTCGTCCTATGACCCCGCACCCCGCACACACCCCGCAGCTGCACTGAGCTTCACTGACCTTGCGGGGGGATGCCTCCTGAAGGCTCTTTCTGTTGTTCTCGCATCTCTCCAGCCACATATTAAAGTGACTCAGACCACTTTGATGACCCTCTGTTCCATGTTGTAGATGACACAGGTTATCCATGTGCAAATCACTTCTTCCCCAGCCCTTTGGTGTTTGGTGGATCAGAACAGCCCATGTGTGAAACCCTAGCCAGGGAGTTCACTACTTCTGACATCACGAAGAAAAATGTTGCCAAAAATTGAAAAAACAAAACAAAACAAAACAAAACAAAACAAAACACACCCTGTTGCTGGATCTCTCTTGCCTCATCCCTTTACCCATAAACAGGAGTTGGTTACATCCTTAGTTCATAACCAAGGGCACTTAGAAAGAAAAACCGACTGTATTTGCACAAACTTGGAGAATCGATCCATAGAAAAACACAGAGATCAAGATTTCTAACTCAAAGGGAAAAATCTTTTATTTTTCTAGCAATGGTAAGACATTTAAGTTTTAAATTTTCTCCTCTGTACAAATAATTAAAATTAATGTCATGCAGAAAGCACACAGCACTGAATTTCTGGGACCGCTAAATCATATTTGGTGCCACTTGTCTTATATTTTCATGACAACATACATAGACACCTCCATTATCTGTAAACCCAGATGTTCGTACATCTGGACAGGGCAGAAGCCTCCCTTACCCTTAGCAGCCTGCCCCGAGCTCTCCGTGGTGCATGGCAGAGGCTCGTGGGGCTGGCGTGTTTGGCTTCGAGGTCCGTGAACTCCAAGGATGTTACAGACTTTTAGTCTCTGGTCTCCACATTGGCTATGCCATGAGATTTTACTATGGACCCAGTGGACTGCTTCTCTGGGGCACACTCCTCGGTGCTTTTGGAATCGCCCGTGTTCCCAGAGAATCTATGTCTTGGATATTTCCTTTCCGTGGTCCAGTCCTCCTGGAAGACTGCAGAGCCTCCTCGCCATGGCCCCAAGCGGGGCCACTTGCCTCCATGCTCCAAATTCTGAAATCTACGTTTGCACTGATGTTTCTTCCCTTTCCAGCACCGTATCCTGTGTCTCTGACATCCCTACAGCAGCTGGGTGAGATGTGTCGTCAGTCACAGGTGCGCTGGGGATGTTGCTGCCTTGCCGGCTCTAGAGGGTCACCGAGGTGGATTCTGGTCAACACACTTCTCAGGTAGAAGGAATTGTTCTTCACTTTTCTTTCTTTCTTTTTTTTTTTTTTTTTTTTGAGACAGAGTCTTGCTCTGTCACCCCGGCTGGAGTACAGTGGCCAGATCTCAGCTCACTGCAAGCTCCGCCTCCCGAGTTTACGCCATTCTCCTGCCTCAGCCTCCCGAGTAGCTGGGACTACAGGCACTCGCCACCTTGCCCGGCTAGTTTTTTGTATTTTTTAGTAGAGACAGGGTTTCACCGTGTTAGCCAGGATGGTCTCGATCTCCTGACCTCATGATCCGCCCGTCTCAGCCTCCCAAAGTGCTGGGATTACAGGCTGGAGCCACCGCGCCCGGCCTGTTCTTCACTTTTCAAGTCTTATTCAGGTAAATCAGGATCTTTTTATTGTGAAATTTGACTTTTTCTATTTTGAGTGACTTAAAATATTACTATTTTAAACAAACTATGCATAATTTTCACTTTCTTGCCCAAGATAAAGATAATTCTATGAAGCAATGAAAGGTCCAACATTTTTTTTGTTTTGTTTTTTGAAAAAAAAAAAAGGGCAGTTCCCCAGCCCTGAAGAACTTCAGAGAACACGCACTCCCTGTTGCCTCTTTCTAAGGCCAGAAAGGTGGTTGTGGTTGTTAGGACAGGTGAGAAACCCCCTCACCCATCCCCGCCTGGCTGGCCTCCCAGCCCTCCTCCCCTCCTCAGACAGCTTCTGTTGGTTCACGGAACAGATCTATTCCCGCAGTCAGGGAGCTGGCCCCGCCTGCCGCAGTCCCAGGGTTCAAGTCACTATAAAACCAACCACAAATCCAGCGCCAAGCTGGCCCCTGCGGGGAGGGGACTGCATCTCATGTAGCCCCTCCTTGCCTCAAGTTCCTCCTGTTCCTGTGTAAAGAGATAAACGACGGTCCCAGTCTGTCTTGTACTCACGTTAGACCCTACTCCTCCCTGTCTGTGGCCCTTGGGCAAGTCTGTCTCCTGCTCAGAGCCTCACAGCCCCTCACAGGCTCCAACCACAGTGCAGGGGACAGGACTCCTAGAGTGTGTGCGAAACCCTCTGCCTAGCCTACCCGGAGGCTGGTGGTGATTCTTCCACACACCCAATTGTATTGAACTGGGCTGTTTTTCCTGCTTGCCAAGGGATTGTTCTTTTTTTCTTTTTCCTCTCATCTCAGCTTCTCGAGTAGCTGGGACCACAGGCATGCACCACCACACCCACTAATTTAATTAATTAATTATTATTATTATTATTTTAAGAGACAGGGTCTTGCTATGTTGCTCAGGATGGTCTTGAGCTCTTGGACTCAAGCAACCATCCCACCTTGGCCTCTCAAAGCGCTGGGATTACAGGTGTGAGCCACCACGCCCAGGCAGCCAAAGGGCTTTTCACAGCGCAGTTCAATGATTCGAGAATGTGGCTCTGCAGGGAGCTTCCACATGGGACCCTGGCTTTGCCCTTAGCAGTGGGCACCTGACTAATAACCGGTGTCTGTGCTTCCAGCTTCCTATCTGCAATGGGGGATGCTGCACTGTTTATCTCAGAGGATTACTGTAAATGTTAGTTGAGTGAAAACACAGGAAAAGTATAAAATTGTGCCTGGAAAAATCACAAGTCAGGAGAGTGTGGTGGGGGGCGGGGCATAGGTGGCATCTTGAAAGGGGCCCTAGAAAGGCTTCCAGTTCCTGGGGCGAACCATTTTCTGGCTGAGTTCAACTCTCATAGTGTACTGTTTGTGAAAATCCATTGCATTGCAGGCTTAAGATATTTGTGCTTTCCATCTATGTGTTATATTTTCAAAAAAATTTGTTTTAATACATGAGAATTAGAAAAATAAAAATCCTGGAGATCTTCAGACCTCCAAAGTTGGGATCCAAGTCTGTTTCTCTGAGGGGATCCCTGCTAATGTTTGGGTCATGGACAGAGTGAAAAGGAACTTACAGTGAAGTAAATTTGGAGACAGAAAATAGGTAGTGGCAGGAGGGTGGTGGGGCCTGGAAGCTGGGACGGAGGCTGGGCCTGCTTGGGTGGGAGCAGGGGGAGGTGAAGTGGGGACTGGGGCTTCTCTCCAGTGCTCACACCCAGCTACCTGGGTGTGGTCAGGATGCCAGGGTAAAGTCCCAAACACCACGATGCTGGGGCCATGGACTGGCTTCTTAACAGAATTAAGAGCATCCAAAAAGAGCAGGCCCCCAGCACCTGGGCACTAGCCGCCCTCCCTTCTTGGGCGCCCCTGGGCCGAGGCTCCTGACTGTGCTGGGCTGGCCTGGAGCAATGCTGACCCACGAAAGACTCTGATCAGACCGTGTTCCATCTGTTTCCAGAAGAGACATGTGCATCCCAGCTGAGATTGTGTACTGTTCCTCAGCAGAGGGCTCCTGGCTGAAAGATTCCTTGATAAGCATGTGCAGAAAACTGTATTCACTGGAGCTTTATGGCGAATAGGACATTTTCATCACTTTAATAATCTTCATGAAGTTAACCTAGAAGAAAGTCAGCTTATTCATGTCTGCTGCTCCTTTAAAAGTCAACACTAATGCAGTGGCAGGAGGACAGGCAAGCTGGGAATTTTGAAAAGTGAGGTTTGATCTTCAGCGCCGGTCCCTGCCAGGCATGACCTTCACATCTTCTTTCCCTGAGGTCCAGGCCCCCATTTGCAGAGGCTGACAGTTCCCAGAGTGACTTTCCTCAGAAAACAGGGTCTTGGAGGAGACAGTCAGAGGAGGCGGCTTCATCCTCCCCCCTGCACAGCCCCCTGTAGGGATTTGAAAGCGAGGGTCTCTGCCCACAAAGTGGCAGTCACCCCAAGCTGTGGTGTGGGAGGAAGCCTAGGGAATATAGGTTGGTGCTGGGACAGCATTTCCTGGTCCTGACTTGCAGATGTTAAAATCCCGACATTCCCGACTCCTCCTTTGTGGGAGCCCCTGCCCTGCAAATCTCACGGGGTTGTTGTGAAGGTCACCTGGGGTGATGGGTTTGGAAGTGCTTTGTGAATGACGCAGTGGGCCTTCCTATTCCTGTCACTGGCCCTTTGACCTTGAATACTAATTGCCTGGGATCTCCAGGTCTCAAGGTCTAATCCTGGAAGGGTGTCCCAGTGGAATATTCTACAACACCTCCTGGGATGTCCCTTGCTTATACCTTTGCCCAACTTAGCCCCTACTCCTGTTCTCTCAGCCCAGAGAGCTTGCCCAGGGGCACAAGATGGTACTGGGCTGAACTTCTCTTTGGAAAAGGTGATTACCTCCTCATTTCAGCTGTCCCTCTTCCTAACTTACCCCGTGGAATTCCAGGGTTCTGTGCAGCATTTGCCAGACATGAGAGGGAGAACTTCTAGGGCAGGGATGTGCCCTGGGTGGGGACAGAGGAGTGTTCTAGAGTCTGGGTGTCAGAAGTGTGAGCCCTGCCCAGGGTGGTGATGGAATATCCCTGGGAGCCAACATGCTGCTCTGTGGGGAGTTGGGGAAGATGCTGCTCTTTCCCATCACCTTTGGGATCTGTGGAGTTGTCACCTCTGACCTCCGGTCTCCTCACCAGTGGCCTTCACCTTCCCCCTGACCTGTGTCAACCCTCATGTGAGGTTTTATCACCTGCACCAGTGCCTGCCTCTCTGCCTCCAGACCCACGGCTCATGGCTCTCTCTCTCTTCACCCCTTCCTTGCCTGTTCCCTCTTCCCATTTCCATCCATACCTCACTGTGTCTTTCACCACATCCTCACGTGACCCTGCACCTCCCCAGCCCACCTCTCCTTTGAAGGAGTGAATGACGTGCCATCCCAAAATATGCCAAATTGGTATATCGATAATTTTATGTTAAAAACATTGAGAAATTGTAGTTTTAGAAAGGGTGAGCTGACCTGCCTCTTCCTGCATGTAGCAAGCCATAAAGACTCCTCTGGGGGCAGCACCCCCACACCAGGGCGAGAAGAGAGCCCTTAGCCCCAGAGACTGGGGACTGGGGGCAGCAATGGACCCGAGTAAATGTACTTCAGGAAGTAAGCCTTGTCGTACACTGGTTTTATATTCCCGCATATCACCTAGAGGCTCCCCTGGAAATTTACTGCCCCTAGCCAGATTCTGCTTGGCCTTGTCATTTCTTCTCAAATGTATTATTCTTTGTCTAAAAAGTACAAAAGCATCTTGCTTTGGCTGCTTCTTGAGACTTCACTAACTTGGGAAGATCCCCATGTACCTTTAATACTAATACAATGTGTCTGCTTTTCTCTTGTTAATGTGCTTGGTTTCAATTTGGTTTCTAGACCCAGCTGAGGAACTCATATAAAAGTGCTAAGTGGGGTTGGAGGCGATCTCCGGGTCCCTGCAGAACATGGCACAGAGCCCAGGGCCCTCCCTCACTGGGTGGGACACTGCTTATTCTGGAGCTACTGCAGCTAAGACCCGGGACCTCTGACCCAAGCCGGCAAAGGCAGGGTTCTTACTGCCAGCCTTCCGGGTCTCTGCTGTGGGCTGATCTAGGTGAGAATGGTTAGATTTGTGTCTTTTTCTCTCTCTAAATTGGGATTGACAGGAGAAAACATTTGTGAGCTAGTTCTTTGCGTAAAAAGCGACTTTTAGTGTTTTTACGAGTTCTCTAGATTTCTATTTGATCCTTTTGATCTCAGAGATGGTCTTTGTTTTCCTTTCTCTCTGTCTTTTTCTGCTGCTTGTCATAAGGAGAGGAAGTGTCAGGTAGAGAACACAGGCACAGGTCCTTCAAAGACTGCTGTGTCCCCGGCACTTGGGTTTGTGGTGGTTGTCAGACCCATGTCTGCCTAAGCAAACTGTGCTGTGGGTCCCTGAAACAAAAAAACAAAAGGGATGGGGCTCCCCTCTCGCCTTGCTTTGTGTCCTGAGAGCTTGACTGTGTGACCAAGGAGGATGCCTCACTGGTCTCTGCCATCTGAAGGGCACAGAGTGTGGTTCTGTGTCAGGCAGCATTCTCACCAGACTGGGGACCCGAGACACATGAGACCCAGGCAGTACTCTCTCTCTCTGTATGTGTGAGGCTCCATGGAGTTTTGTTGTAAGACGCCAATTCGTAAGGGCTTTTTTCATCTCATCCTTGTTGCCCTGATTAGTGCTGGGAGACTCCCATTCCACCATCACCTGCCCCGTGTCACAGTGAGTGAATCTGAGGCTGAAGGTGTCTCAGCTTCCATGGGAGACTGAAGGCATGGGCTGCACAAGCATTCTCCTTACCTGCACGTGGCAGTGCAGGTCTTTGCTTTCTTCATCCATCTCTGAGAGTGAATTTTTGGATCGTGGGCTGCCTCTTCTGCACCCAATGCAGAAGCACCCCTTGTGTTCTGGTAACGATGGAAAGCTACCTCCTGGTCTTTCCCTAGAAAGGCAGATTAAGGTGCTACTGGAACATATGCACCAGTGCAGATCCGAATTGGCCATGGCCAGAGATGGATCTGTATTTAAAACATGTTAGAGAGTGTTCATTCTAAACAATTGGTCTGCCGGCATCTATGGGAAGGTCACACTGACTGAGGAACACAGAATGTTCTATGATTAGTCTTAAAACATCCCTTAACAAAATTAAGGAACCAAAAGTTGACCTAGAGCAGAAGTTGAAATCCGCTCCCACCATAATCCTCCTTCTCCACCCACTTATACCCTCAACACCCCCAACTCTCGCCCCTGATCCCACCAGAGAATCTAATGGATTTCTAGATCTCCAGTCTGAACCCTCCTCCCCAACACCCAGCCCCATCTCCTCGGCCTCTCCCTCCTCAGCAAAATCCTGTGACTCCCCCAACCTTCCCCCAAACCCTGTAGACAGCTGCCTGCTTAACCTCCCTTTCCCGGCGTGACCTACCGAAAGCTTTCAGCCTGATCTGAAAGTGCGAGGCACACGGGGCATTTGTGGAAAAGCTGGCAGCCGGGAAGTAGACCTGGCACAGGCTCCAGGGACACGCAGTGAGGCTGGCTTTGTGCCTTGTGCCCCCTCCTACACCCCAGGGTCTTGTCATCAGACCTCCTCAGCTCCAGACCCCCCTGTGCAATAACCCCCTCCTCAAAGAATTCACATCCCTGGACAGCAGTGGGCCTTTTAAACCATAAAACCCATTCTGCTCCTACTTTCAGAAGATCCTACCAACTTTAGAGAAGATTTGGAGAGATGAGCAGCCATCTATCACCCCCCTTATGGGGACCTTGACTGGCTACTTGGGGGTATGCTTGCCTCCCATGATCGTATTGCAGTTACAAGACAGGCCACATGACTTGGGGACCCCCCGCCACAGAGGAAACAGGTGGCTGGATCCCCTCCCCCATCCTCTTGCTAATGACAAGGAGCCAGCTCAGCTGGATGCTGATATTCACGGCCTGAAAAGTGTGGTATCAGAGGCTTTCCTCCTAAGGTGGGTTGGTCTAAGGTTGAATCGCATATCCAAAAGGAGGAAGAGCACCTCAAGGCTTTTGTTGAGAGACTGATGCAAGTTTCCAAAGGCCTACTGCGTTACAGCTTGAAGGTCCAAAGCATAGAAATCTTCTAACTTCTGCTCTGGTTAGAAATCTTCTTCCTGATTTAAAGAGCAAATGTTGGTTGGGCTGGTCAGTCTCTGAGTGATACAATAGAAGCAGCTACACAATTCTTTGAAAATAGCTTGCAAGAAAAGAGAAAAAAGGAAATGAAACCAACAGCCCTGGCCTTACAGCTTGAATCATTGCAGACACAAAGACAGGCCTCTAAGAGAGATGCAAAGTCCTCTTGTACTTTTGGTCAGCCACGGGGCTTTTCTAGTTTGCCTTTGGAAGTTTGCAGATATTGCAACAAGCTGGGGCATTGAAAAACTGCTGTCACATACTTGAAAAAAAGAAAGGAAGAAACCCTCCCTAGAAGCCAACACCTTCAAAGCTCATTTTTCCCTTTCCATGGGACAGTACCCCATTAATGGATGGGGTCAGCTGATTCTCAGTCTCATTCCAGATTCTACTTCTTAAAGTGGAGGATCAGGAACTGGATTTCAAAACTGACATGGGTGCAACTTTCTCTACTATCAGCTGAGGGGAATGAACTCTGCCTATTCCTTCTGATTCTATTCAAGCTGTTGCAGTCTCTGGGTAACCAATTTCATTGCCCATATCTCAGGCCACTCCAGTAGCTGTAGGCCCTCTTAACACCCACCACATCTTTCTAGGTTCTGACTCTTCAGCAGCAAACCTTTTAGGTAGAGATTTATGATGTCAGTTTAATGATACCACACAATGGAATAAGAAAGCCATTTTTATTTCTGTCTTCAGACCAAGCTTCAACCTTCCTACTCTCTCTCATGGAAACCCATCTTGATTTAAATTCTTCTAAAGTTGATGCCATCTTAAAAGATGTTCTGGCCAGGTGTGGTGGCTCACGCCTATAAACCCAGCACCATGGGAGGCCGAGGCAGGTGTATCACAAGGTCAGCAGTTGGAGACCAGCCTGGCCAACAGGGTGAAACCCCGTCTCCCCTAAAAATACAAAAATTAGCCGGGCATGGTGGCACACGTCTGTAATCTCAGCTACTCAGGAGGCTGAGGCAGGGAAGTACTTGAATCGGGAAGGTGAAAGTTGCAGTAAGCTGAGATCACACCACTGCACTCCAGCCTGGGTGACAGAGTGAGACTGTCTCAAAAATAAATAAATAAATAAATAATAAATAAATAAATAATGTCCCAGTTAGTCTCTGGGCTTCCCATGCAAATGAGGTTGGATTGCTACTGAGTGCAGAACCTGCACACACTGCATGGAAAGGGAGTAAACCTTTCCCATCTGTGGTTCAGCTCCCCTCTCAGGAGATGCAGAGTGAGGAATTAAATTTGCAAGAGACTTGCTTTCACAGTGGGGTGTACTTATTTCTTTTTTCTTTTTTTCTTTTTTGTTTTGAGTGGGAGTTTAACTCTTGTTGCCCAGGCTGGAGTGCAGAGGCATGATCTTGGCTCACTGCAACCTCTGCCTCCCAGGTTCAAGTGATTCTCCTGCCTCACCCTCCCAAGTAGCTGGGATTACAGGTGCACGCCACCATGCCCGGCTGATTTTTTGTATTTTTAGTAGAGACAGGGTTTCACCATGTTGGCCAGGCTGGTTTTGAACTCCTGACCTCAGGTGATCCACCCGTCTCAATCCAAAAGTCCTAGGAGTATAGGTGTCAGCCACCGCACCTGGCCAGGCTTACTTATTTTTACCACTTCACCCAATGACACCCCAATCTTACCAATACAGAAAGAAGGCAAGTTGTATTCAGATGTAAATCAAATATATCTATTTGTACAAATGTAAGAGCCATACAAGCGTTTGGACTTCCCCGCCACCCTGCGTCCCTTATCCGGCTACTCGCCCCACCTCAGTTCCCGCTGACGCCGCCTGGGTCACAGTCATGGCCTCTGCTTGACTTCTTCCGGGATCGCACTGCTCCCTCACCCACGGTTTCTCTTTGCATTTACAATTACCATAGACTTCATGCCTCAGGGACACTGTGGGTCCCCTCAGTATTCTCTCAAATCCTTCAAGTCGACGTGGATTCTGTGGGTGTCACCCAGGACCCCCACCTTGTGTGGTATATTGATGACCTCTTGCTTTGTAACAAACTACACAGGGTGCCCTTAAGCCTCCCTCATTCTCCTGAAGGCACCAATTGAATGAGGTGTAAATCCTCCAGATATAAACATCAATGCATGCAAATAACTGTCACTTACTTAGGACATGAGATATCTCAGGGTGCTCAAATACATAATGATTCACAGACAAAATTGATGCCAGTTAAAATGTAACCTCTATGCAGGGAGACGTTTTTTAGCGTTGTGTCTCTAGAACTGTGCTAGGCTGCTAATAGGGACCAGTGATTACTGAAGAAAGTGAAGAAACTCCCTAGAGTTAGAACAAACATTTGAAAATTCTAGTCAGTTCCCTACCCTAAATTCATGTTGATTGATATTCAAAAGGAATCCTGCAAGTAGCCTTAATAACATTAGTTCCAGGAAATATTAAAGTACAGAAAATAATGTAATACTGCCATCCACAATAATAGGTATTTGGACAAAAGATTTGTGAAAGGCTCCCGTCCTCCATCCAGCCTCAGTTCTCTGCACAGTGGATCATCAGTTGTGTACAGTATAATTTTAGTATAATTAGTTTTAACTTTATAGACTAAAAATACTGTTTTAAAAATTAATCTAATAATATGACACGGCAATTTACATGATTGAAATTTTTGTTTAATTTCAACTAATTTTTGTTTGCTTTTTTAAAATTTTATTTTTTTTAATTTTACTTTAAGAGATACATTTGCTGAATGTGCAGGTTTGTTACATAGGTATACATGTGCCATGGTGGTTTGCTGCACTTGTCAATGCATCATCTCGGTTTTAAGCCACGCATGCATTAGGTATTTGTCCTAATGCTCTCCCTCCCCTTTCCCCCACCTCCCCGGAGGTGACAGGACCTGGTGTGTGATGTTCCCCTCCCTGTGTCCATGTGTTATTGTTCAATTCCCACTTATGAGTGAGAACATGCGGTGTTTGGTTTTTTGTTCCCGTGTTAGTTGGCTGAGAATGATGGTTTCCGGCTTCACCCATGGCCCTGCAAAGGATATGAACTCATTCTTTTTTATGGCTCCTTAGTATTCCATGGTGTATATGCGCCACGTTTTCTTTATCCAGACTATCATTCATGGGCATTTGGGTTGGTTCCAAGTCTTTGCTATTGTAAATAGTGCTGCAATAAATATATGTGTGCATGTGTCTTTACAGCAGAATGATTTATAATCCTTTGGGTATATACCCAGTAATGGGATTGCTGGGTCAAATGGTATTTCTGGTTCTAGATCCTTGAGGAATCGCCACACTGTCTTCCACAATGGTTGAAATAATTCACACTCCCACCAACAGTGTAAAAGCGTTCCTATTTCTCCACATCCTCTCCAGCATCTGTTGTTTCCTGACTTTTTAATGATCGCTATTCTAACTGGTGTGAGATGGTATCTCATTGTGGTTTTGATTAACATTTCTCTAATGGCCAGGAATGATGAGCTTTTTTTCATATGATTGTTGCCTGAATAAATGTCTTCTTTTGAGAAGTGTCTGTTCATATCCTTTGCCCACTTTTTGATGGGGTTGACTTTTTCTTGTAAATTTATTTAAGTTCTCTGTAGATTCTGTATATTAGATCTTTGTCAGATGGATAGATTGCAAAAATTTTCTCCCATTCTGTAGGTTGACTGTTTACTCTGATGATAGCTTCTTTTGCTGAGCAGAAGCTCTTTAGTTTAATTAGATCCCATTTGTCAATTTTGGCTTTTGCTGCCATTGCTTTTGGTGTTTTAGTCATGAAGTCTTTGCCCGTGCCTATGTCCTGAATGGTATTGCCTAGGTTTTCTTCTAGGGTTTTTATGGTTTTAGATTTTATGTCTAAGTTTTAATCCATCTTGAGTTAATTTTTGTATAAGGTGTAAGGAAGGGGTCTAGTTTCTGTTTTCTGCATAAGGCTAGCCAGTTTTCCCAGCACTATTTATTAAATGGGGAATCCTTCCCCCACTGCTTGTTTTTGTCAGGTTTGTCGAAGATCAGATGGTTATGTGTGCTGTTATTTCTGAGGCCTCTGTTCTGTTCCATTGGTCTATATATCTGTTTTGTTACCAGTACCATGCTGTTTTGGTTACTGTAGCCTTATATTATATTTTGAAATCAGGTATCATGATTCCTCCAGCTATGTTCTTTTTGCTTAGGATTGTCTTGACTATATGGGCTCCTTTTTGGTTCCATATGAAATTTAAAGTAGTTTTTTCTAGTTCTGAGAAAAAAGTCAGTGGTAGCTTGATGGGAATAACATTGAATCTATAAATTACTTTGGGCAGTATGGCCATTTTCACGATACTGATTTTTCCTATCTAGGAGCATGGAATATTTTTCCATTTGGTTGTGTCCTCTATTTTCTGGAGCAGTGGTTTGTAGTTCTCCTTGAAGAGGTCCTTCATGTCCCTTGTAAAAAGTATTCCTAGATATTGTATTTTCTTTATAGATATTGTAAATGGGAGTTCACTCATGATTTGGCTCTCTGCTTGTCTGTTATTGGTGTATAGTAATGCTTGTGATTTTTGCACATTTATTTTGTATCCTGAGACTTTGCTGAGGTTGCTTATCAGCTTAAGGAGTTTTGGGGCTGAGACAATATGGTTTTCTAAATATACAGTCATGTCATCTGCAAACAGAGACATGTTTGCTTTTTTTTTTTTTTAAGAGACAAGGTCTCATTCTGTCATCCAGCCTGGAGAGCAGTTGTGCAATCAGAGCTCACTGCATCCTTGAACTCCTGGACTCAGGCGACCCTCCTGTCTAAGCCTGCCGAGTAGCTAAGGCTACAAGCATGTGCCGCCATACCTGGGTAATTTTTACATTTTTTGTAGAGATAGGATTTCACTATGTTCCCCAGGCTGGTCTCAAACTTGTGGCCTCTAGTGATTTTCCCACCTTGGCCTCCCAAAGCACTGGCATTACAGGTGTAAGCTACCATGCCCAGCCATAATTGGCACTTTTGGACCCTAATTGATAAGGTAGAGTTTTACCATAACTCTTTGAAAATGTTAAAAGTAGTAACTGATTAGAAAAATGTTCTTAGTTAAATTTGTTAATAAAGAATTTTTAATAAAGAAATAAAATTAATGAAGACATAACAATATTAATATTAAACAAATTAGAATTTAAGGTGAAAATCAGAAGACAATAACATTTTTCTGTATTTTTATTGATTAAAGAAATAACCGGCCAGGAGAGGTGGCTCATGCCTGTAATCCCAGTACTTTGGGAGGCTGAGGCGGGCGGATCATGAAGTCAGGAGATTGAGACCATCCTGGCCAACAAGGTGAAACCCCATCTGTACTAAAAATATAAAAAATTACCTGGGATTGGTTGCACACACCTGTAGTCCCAACTACTCGGGAGGCTGAGGCAAGAGAATCATTTGAACCCAGGAGGCAGAGGTTGCAGTGAGCTGAGATTGCGCCACTGAACTCCAGCCTGGGCAGCAGAGCAAGACTCCATCTCAAAAAAAAAAATAAATAAATAATAAAGAAAGAAAGAAGATAAATAATCCACATAAATATATAATCATGATGAACCTTGTGCATATCAAATCATAGTTTTTAATATATCAATAAAAATTTAATAAATTTACAAAGGGAAATACATTTACATTTATTTTGAGAAACTTGAAACCATACTTCTCCCAGAAGCAGCAGGTGAGGTATAAGCAAAATAAGTTAGAATATAAAAAATGTGAATAATGTAATTTTTTTAAGTCTGTTTAGTGCTGCTGTAACAGAATACCTGAGACTGGGTAATGTACGAAGAGCAGAAATGTATTTTCTCACAGTTCTAGAGCCTGGGAAGTCCAAGATTAAGGCACTTGCTTCTGATGTGGGTCTTCTTACTGCTTTCTCATATGTCAGAAGAGAGAGAACCCACTCCCGCAAGCCCTTTAATGTCATTAATCCATCCACTAATTTTGGAGGTGTTAGGTGACCTAGCTAAACACTTCCCAAAAGGCTTTGTTCACGTCCTATTACTGTTGCATTGAGAGTTAAGTTTCCAACACATGAATTTTGGGAGACGCATTCAGATTACAGCAATAGTTTACAAAATTAATTTTAATATACAAATAAATTTGACTGGAATAAAAAGAATATATTACTTTCATATAAGGTAAAACTGCCAGGAAAACAAATTGTTATTATAACCGTAGAAAAATATCGAATAATTTTCCAAATTGTCATCCTATGTTAGATAATAATAAGAAGAAAGGCAAAATTATTTTACACCTGGAAATGATGTGCTTCTGATTAATGAAGACATTCCCACATAAATGGGAAGGTATCTAGGATTGAAAGTACAACATAATATGTTCAGAATACAACAGAAGCTGTTCTAAGAGAAAAAATGTGTAGCTGTATAGTTTTAGGTGCGTTTGTGAGAATAATAAGAAATTTTAATTTTTTTAAACCTCCAAAGATTTCCATCTCCTAAGAAATCTAACATTTTAATAAATTAACTTTAACTGAAGAAGCTAAGTAAACAAAAAGTGGAACAAGACTAACATCTGTAAAAAAAAAAAAAATTCATAATGATAAAATGGCCAGGTGTGGTGGCTCACGCCTGTAATCCTAGCAGTTTGGGAGGCCAAGGTGGGCAGATCACGTGAGGCCAGGAGTCAAGACCAGCCTGGCCAACATGATGAAACCCTGTCTCTATGAAAAATCCAAAAATTATCTGGTTGTTGTGGTGCACACCTATAATCCCAGCTACTCAGGAGGCTGAGGGAGGTGATTCGCTTGAACCTGGGAAGCAGAGGTTGCAGTGAGCTGAGACAGCACCAATGTACTCCAGCCTGGGTGACAGAATAACACTTTGTCTCAAAAAAAAAAAAAAAAAAAAAAAGTAAGAAAAAAAAGAAATTCATAATGATAAAAGATACATTGGTTAAAATATAAAACAAATAAGATTAATGAGAAATAAATCTGTTTAACTATAAGGAAATATATAATGGACAATGTTGGGAAAATATGAACAAGAAAAAAGAGAAAATAACAAAAAAAAATTAATGGACTGTTGAAAAGAAGGCTCACTTCCAGATTTAAAGTAAATTAAGAGTGATTAAAATGAGATACTTTTGTGCAAAAATGTAGAAAAAGTGTTAGGAAACAAAAGACATTTTAAGAAAAGTGTTAACGAGTATCATGGAGATGTTAATTTGATCAGTAATTACAGAAGATTTTATACTTGAAGTCAAACATCTGCTTCTAAAAGGCAGATGATCCTTCTGCTAATCAACCAAGTATGACCAGGCCTCTACAAAGAAACAATCCTCATGGCATGCAGTATGTTCCAGTGAAAACAGGAACAAGGCGTGCCACGGAACTCATTTGAGTAGTGCACTACAGAAAAAAATGTCAAAGCCGGAAAAGGAGGGTATAGCAGACCACGGTACAGTGTCACTTGTACACCGTTGGTGGGAATGTAAGTTCGTACAGCCACTGTGGAAAACAGTATGGACGTTCCTCAAGAAACTAAAAATAGAGCCACCAAGTGATCCAGCCACTCCATTGCTGGGTATATATCCAAAGGAAATGCAATCAGGGTGTTGAAGAGTTGCCTGCATCCCCGTGCTCATTGCAGCATATTCACAATAGCTGAAATACTGAATCAACCCAGGTGTTGTGGGGAGGAAAAGCTTTCCCTCTACCCTCAGAGGGTTCAATAATTGAGTCTGTGAAATAAATGGACAGCAGGCAGATTAACAGAAGAACAAGGCTTACAAATTTCCCTCTGGGGACAGGAGGCATCACATGAAAGAAAAGTGAAACCCAATACCCAGTGAGGCTGGAAGCTTATGTACTTTTCTGCAAAGGGAAGAAAGAGAGGGGACAAAGAGGACTGAAGGCAGAGTAAATGATTTTGGGGAAAGATAAATGGGCCCCCAGAAGAATGAAGAATGAAAAAGGGACAGCCGTGAAGAGGTCTGTCTGGGCTGATGTGACATGAGCCAGTCTTCCCTGGTTGATGAGATCCCCAGGGAGGGGATTCATGCCAACTGAGCTCCCTTTGGAGGATCTGTCTTTCAACAGGTAAGGGAGGTCTAGAGAAAACCTTCCCTGCATTTGCTTCTCCACCACTGCCCTCAGTTTGAAGCAATCAACACATCAAATTGGCATATTCTGGGTGAGGGGAAGGAATTTCCTGAACTTCTTCAATGTACATACATGGATGAGTGGATAAAGAAAATGTGATGTACATATAATGAGATAATAGAATATCACTCACACTAAAAAAGAAGGAAATTCTGCCTTTTCTGACACTGTGGATGAACCCAGAGAATGTTATGTTGGGTGAAATAAGCCAGACACAGAGAGGCAGATATAGTTGACCTTTGAACAACACAGGTTTGAACTGTATGGATCCACTTATACATGAATTTTTCTCAAAAAAAAGTTACAGCAAGGCCGGGCGCGGTGGCTCACGCCTGTAATCCCAGCACTTTGGGAGGCCGAGGCGGGAGGATCACAAGGTCAGGAGATCGAGACCACGGTGAAACCCCGTCTCTACTAAAAATACAAAAAATTAGCCGGGCGCGGTTGTGGGCGCCTGTAGTCCCAGCTACTCGGGAGGCTGAGGCAGGAGAATGGCGTGAACCCGGGAGGCGGAGCTTGCAGTGAGCCGAGATCGCGCCACTGCACTCCAGCCTGGGCGACAGAGCGAGACTCCGTCTCAAAAAAAAAAAAAAAAAAAAGTTACAACAAAGGGGCCTACTTCTCCTGCCTCTTCCCTTCCACCTCCTCCACCTCTTCTGCCTCTGCCACCCCTGACACAGCAAGACCAACGCCTCTTCTCCCTCCTCCTCAGCTGCCTCAACCTGAAGATGATGAGGATGAAGATCTTTATGATGATCCACTTCATGAATAGTAAACAGATTTTTCTTCCTTATGATTTTCTTAATAACCTTTTCTTTCCTCTAGCTTACTTTACCATGAGAACACAGTGTCTAATTTGTATAACATACAAAATGTTTTGATCAGTGGTTTACATTAACATATAAGACTTCCAGGCAACAGTAAGCTACCAGTAGTTAAGTTTTTGGGGAGTCAAAAGTTATACACAGATTTCCGACTGTGTGTGTGGGGATGTCAGCAGCCCCAACCCCCACATTGTTCAAGGGTGGACTGTATTGCACAATCTCCCTTACCTCCTGTTTTAGATGTTAAATCTAAAAAAGTTGAACGCACAGAAGCAGAGAGGGGAATGGTGGTTGTCAGGGGCTGGGGGCTGGGAGTGGAGGGGATGGGGACATGTTGATGAAAAAATACAAACTTCTGGCCAGGTGTGGTAGCTCACACCTGTAATTCCACCATTTCCGGAGACCCAGGCAGGCAGGAGTTCAAGACCATCCTGGCCAACATGATAAAACCCCATCTCTACTAAAAATACAAAAATTATCTGGGCATGGTGGTGCGCACCTGTAATCCCAGCTGCTCAGGAGGCTGAGGCAGGAGAATCGTTTGAACCTGGGAGGCAGAGGTTGCAGTGAGCCAAGATCACGCCACTGCACTCCAACCTGGTGACAGAGCCAGACTCAGTCTCAAAAGTAAATAAGTAAATAAATAAATAAGCACAAACTTCCAGTTACAAGATGAATAAGTTCTGGAATCTCATACACAGCATGACAGCATAGTTAATAATAGTTAATAATACTTGACATTTGCTAAGAGCATATCTTAAGGTTCTCATCACACACAAGGTTACTATGTGAGGTGACAGATGTGTTAATTAGCTTGGTTGTGGTAATGAGTTCACAATATATACATATATCAAAACATCACACTGTGACCATCACATCACCTTAAATGTATACAATCTTTGACAACTATACTTCAATAAAGCAATCACCCCTCACTTTGTCAATTACACCTCAAAGAACCCTAGCAATGTGGAACTGATAACATTCAGAGGGAACATGGAAGGAGACAATCTTTTAACTAGGTTTAAAAGGATTAAAAGTAGGTAAGAATGACTGAAGTCACCAGAAAATACCACGTTGCCATCACAGAAGACAGGCTTGCTTGAAACACCAAGGGGAAACTTCTGGAAGTGAATAGTGAAATCAGGGAAGTTAAAAGTTAAAACACAACAGATTAGCCTCGGATGCTGATAGAAATTTTAAGAATATCCATATGTGGAATTGTCAGAATATATAGCAATAAAGATTTGCAAACTGAGAAAGATCATCAGGAGACTGGAGAATGGAAATGAGAATATGCAAAACACGCTTGACAATAATTACAAAAGGAGAGAATGCAGATAATGAGAGAACGGTCCTATTCAAAGAGATACTGGCTAAGGAATTTCTGGAACTGATGGAAACCATTGATCTTTAGATTCCAAAACCATAATAAATGCCAAGAATAAATGAAAGTAGATAATATGCAGAAGTATTGTTGTGACACTGAAGTAAATCAACCAAAACTGATGTTTAAGAGACCCAGAATCTCAAAAGTATCCACCCACAAGATAGTTTGTACTCACAAATGGAAACAGGAGAAGGTTACAGTGGAGAAAGAATAATTTTATAAAACATACTTGCCCAGGCAGTTGCAATCCAGGGAGAAAGCCCACCTGACCCTCACAGCAAGGGAGAAACTGGCTTCATGTTTCTTGTTAGTGGTGGCACTGAAAAAGCCCAGCATCACCTCTGTAGTGTTCCTGCTGAAAGTGCAAAACCTGATTCTCAATGTGAGGATGTATCAGGCACCCAAATGGAGGAACGTTCTATTACATGACTAGCCTGTATTTTGAAATATGTCAATATCAAGAAATCAAAGAGGCTGCAGACAGTTCCAGTTGAGATAACTGAATGAAGGCATGGTTCAGGATCTTCTTTCCCTATAAACACAATATTGGAACAGCTGGCAAAACCTGAAGAAGATCTGAAGGTCTGAGAATTGTATTGTGTCAATGAAGATTTCCTGTTTTTGATCACTGTATGTGATAATGTAAGAGTCGCCCTTGGTTTCAGAAACACATGCTCAATACTTGTAGGTAAAGGAGCATCATGTCTGCAACTGACTCACAGGGTCTAGGAAAATATACATTCTACATCTGCACCAAGAGAAGAGCATTTAGCAAATGTAGTCGAATGTTAATATGAGAGGAATCTGAAGGAAACATAAATGGAATTTTTTGCACTACTATTGCAACTTTTTTTTTTTTTTTTTGAGGTAGAGTCTTACTCTGTTGCCCAGGCTGAAGTGCAGTGGTGTGATCTCAGCTCACTGCAACCTCCATCTCCTGAGTTCAAGCAATTCTTCTACCTCAGCCTCCTGAGTAGCTGGGATTACAGGGGCCCGCTACCATGCTCAGTTAATTTTTGCATTTTCAGTAGAGACAGGGTTTCACCACGTTGGCCAGGCTGGTCTCAAACTACTGACCTCAAGCAATTCACCTGTCTCGGCCTCCCAAAGTGCTGGGATTACAGGCATGAGCCACCATGCCAGGTCACAACTTTTAAAATGTCTGAAATTACATCAAAATAAAAGATAGGAAAAATTAGAGAAATAAATGTAGGCAAGGCAGATATCTCAACAGTCACATAACCATGGAAATATTTATTTATTTTGAGGCAGAGTTTCACTCTGTTGCCCAGGCTGGAGTGCAATGGCATGATCTGAGGTTACTGCAACCTCCATCTCCTAGGTTCAAGGGATCCTCCCATCTCAGCCTCCTGAGTAGCTGGGACTACAGGCATGCATCACCACACCCCACTAATTTTTGTAATTTTTGGAGAGACAGGGCTTTGCCATGTTGCCCAGGCTAGTCTCAAACTCCTGAGCTCAAGCGATCCACCCACCTTGGCCTCCCAAAGTGCTGGGATTTCAGGCATGAGTCACTACACCGAGCCAGGTTTCTTTAATATACTAAGGACACATTAACTGTCAACCAAGATTTCTCTCCTGACATGGCGATCACTCAAGATTATGAATCGAATCAAAACCTTTTCAGGCAAAAAAAGACTTGGAGAGTTCATGGCTAAGAGAAATTGCATTGAACTAAGTAGTAGTAAGGATGTAGTTGAAGGAAACCAAAATAATTCACCCCACAATATACTTGGACATATTTTGAGATGGCTGTTTAGAGGGGCCTGCAAACAGAAGCAGCCCTGCAAAGCTGTCTTTTGAGGGGAAGGTTCGCATCTGTAGAGAATCCATACCAGCGCAGGCAAGTTTCCTTTGAAGCCTTCCCTTGTCTGGATCTAGGAAGGAGTCGCTCAGAGTCTGACATGTTTAACCATCAGAAAGAAACACTTACCGTCTATCCTCTCTGAGGACTGCTGTCTGTGTGGTTCTATCTGCATTCTGCGACCACCTTTGCTAGCCAGGCCTCCTCCTCCCTCTCCCCTAACCTGTCCTGCCATGATCCCAGCCCCTGTTCCTTCTGTAACCTCAAGGCAGTAAATAAGCTTCTGCGCACCATTGCGGGGTTGGGATCATCGCTCTGGTTCTTCTCCATGTGCACATTAATAAATGTGCATGCCATTTCTCCAGTTAATCTGCCGTTTGTGAATTGATTTTTCAGTGAACCTTTCAAGGGCAAAGGGGAGGTTTTCCCTGGACTCCTACCGTTTTGGTGCCCTGAACAGAATACCAAAGCTGCTTTGCTCTTCTGGAAGCTTCAGTCAGGGGACCAGGACCTGACGAGCTGGCAGAAGGGTAAGAAATTCTTACCAGCCAGGCTCCTGGCCGGTCTCTCTGTGGAGTCCGGGTGAGCAGATGGTAAAAATCAGTTGTTTTTCCTCTGCAAGATATTGATTAGTGGGGGAAAGGATCTGTGTGAACAGTGTTGGCTGCAGTGACTCTGGTGTACTTTTTGGTGTGAATATTCATATTGTTTAATTAATTAATTAATTTATTATTATTATACTTTAAGTTCTAGGGTACATGTGCATAACGTGCAGGTTTGTTACATATGTATACTTGTGCCATGTTGGTGTGCTGCACCCATCAACTCGTCAGCACCCATCAACTCGTCATTTACATCAGGTATAACTCCCAATGCAATCCCTCCCCCGTCCCCCGTCCCCATGATAGGCCCCGGTGTGTGATGTTCCCCTTCCCGAGTCCAAGTGATCTCATTGTTCAGTTCCCACCTATGAGTGACCAATGGAACAGAACAGAGTCCTCAGAGATAATACCACACATCTACAGCCATCTGATCTTTGACAAACCTGAGAGAAACAAGAAATGGGGAAAGGATTCCCCATTTAATAAATGGCGCTGGGAAAATTGGCTAGCCATAAGTAGAAAGCTGAAACTGGATCCTTTCCTTACTCCTTATACGAAAATTAATTCAAGATGGATTAGAGACTTAAATGTTAGACCTAATACCATAAAAACCCTGGAGGAAAACCTAGGTAGTACCATTCAGGACATAGGCATGGGCAAAGACTTCATGTCTAAAACACCAAAAGCAACGGCAGCAAAAGCCAAAATTGACAAATGGGATCTCATTAAACTAAAGAGCTTCTGCACAGTGAATATTCATATTGTTTAATGCCCTTCCTTCCAGGAAGATTCTTCTCCTCTCGCTTGGTCTTCTTGTGTTGTTCTGTCCTGAAGAGGGGCTCTGTAGGGTAGAATGCGGGCTGAAGATCCTGCCAGCTCCTTGTTCAGGCCGGCCGTGAAGAGCAGCCAGTCTGCGGTTGTGATCAGATGGGCATTCGAAATTTGCCGTGGGTCCTCAAAATAGAAGCCAAGCTGGGTGTGGTGGCTCCCAGCCCTTTGGGAGGCTGAGGTGGGCAGATCACTTGAGGTCAGGAGTTCAAGACCAGCCTGGCTGACATGGCGAAACCCCATCTCTACTAAAAATACAAAAATTAGCCAGGCATGGTGGTGGGCACCTGTAATCCCTGCTACTCAGAAGGCTGTGGCAGGAGAACCACCTGAACCCAGGAGGCAGAGGTTGCAGTGAGCCAAGATCACGCCACTGCACTCCAGCCTGGGTGACACAATGAGAGACTGCATCTCAAAACAATAACAAAAAACAAAATAGAAGCCAGATGAGGACCCCTGTCATCTTGTTTTCTGCCCTGGAGAGTTTGACTTGTGACAAGTGGGAGCACTGTCTCTAGTTTCCGCCATTTGGGGTGTGATTTTTGGGTCACATTAGGTGTTCAGTCTGAAGATGCCTGGGAACCTGAGACACAAGGTTTTAGGCAGCACACTTTTTTCTGAATGTGTACAGCTGTTGGGGAAGTTTGTCTTAATAAGAAGTACCACCCGTAAGGGATTTTTGTGGTCTGGCCCTTGCTGCTTGGTTAGTCCTGGGAAAGTCCCATCTTAGGAGAGCTGCCCAGTGTCATGGGTTAAGGGGTCTGTGATGAGTGTCCCTCAGAAACATGTGGGTCACCAGAGGCACTGTGCACACAAACACCATCCTAACCAGGTGTGGCAACAAGAGTCTCTTGCTTTGCAAGGACATGGATGGAGCTGGAAGCCATTATCCTCAGCAAACTAACACAGGAAGAGAAAACCAAACACCACATGTTCTCATTTATAAGTGAGAGCTGAACAATGAGAGCACATGGACACAGGGAGGGGAACAACACGCACTGGGCCCTGTCGGTGGTGGGGGAGGGAGAGTATCAGGATAAATAGCTAATGCATGCGGGGCTTGATACCTCGGTGATGGGTTGATGGGTGCAGCAAACCACCGTGGCACATGTTTACCGATGTAACAAACCTGCATGTCCTGCACATGTATCCAGGAACTTACAACTAAATTAAATTAAATTAAATTAAATTTTAAAAAAGAAAGAAAAAAATAGGCAAGAAATTGGAATTAAGGAGCTAATTTTTTATTTTATTATTTCAACCAGTAAAATCTGTGAGTTAAAATTAAAAAAAAGTCTCTTGCTATCTGAGTCTATTCTAGCAGTGAATTTCACTGGAGGCATCTTTGGAACTGTCTATTCTGTGCCCTCCTCAGGAAACAATTCTTTCTTAAATGGTAATAACTTACTTTAAACCTGGAAAATCACATCCGGGGCTTTCCATGAAGAGGCTGTGGGATAGATTACTATTAGAATAAGTACATCATTGGAAATTCTAGTCATTAGCAGCTAAAAGATGGATTCTTTAAGTTAGAAAGACCTCTAAATTACAAAAAAATAGTTCAGAGATTTCTTATTCTAAACAACTGCCTTATTTATATTCACTGGAAGATTAAATTAAAAGACACGTAATAGTGTCATGGCTTGCCTTAGAAATTCTCTTGACGAGATTAAAGAGCAAAAGTCTGACCTGAAACAAAGCTAAAATCCTTCATATGCTCCAACTGCCTGCCCTGGGTCCCCTGTGTGGTCTGCAGTGCCGGCCACTCCATCTTGCAGTTCTTTTTTATTTTTATTTTTTAAGACCAAGTTTCTCACTTGTTGCCCAGGCTGGAGTGCAACGGCGTGGTCTCGGCTCACTGCAACCTCCACCTCCTGGGTTCAAGTGATTCTCCTGCCTCAGCCTCCTGAGTAGCTGGGATTACAGGCATGCACCACCATGCCCAGCTAACTTTTGTATTTTTAGTAGAGACGGGGTTTCACCATGTTGACCAGGATGGTCTCAACCTCTTGACCTCATGATCTGCCCACCTCGGTCTCCCAAAGTGCTGGGATTACAGACATGAGCCACCACGCCTGGCCCCACCTTGCAGTCTTGTAGCTGAAATTCCACACTTTCACTGCCGCAGCCTGGGTGCAGGCCCTGGTCAGGAAGCCAGTCCCTTTTTGTTTGATATTTGTGTGACTTTTGACTTTGTGGTGTACCCACTTGTCATTGATCCTTTCCCCTTCCATAGATGACTTTTGGCTTTCTGTCATCTCCTGTCTGAGGGGTTACACGGGGCTCTTAGGCTTTTGTGTATAGATGGTCAGCTGAAAGGCTGAGACCCTGGGAGATATGACTGGCAGATGTGGGTTGTACCCCATTTGTGGCTAGTAAAACTTTCCCTTCTTTGAGCTGTCTTTGAGGTGATTCTGTATCCGGTGAGGACTGCTGTGCACCTCTCTGGAGATGCCTCATGTGCCCTTGGTTAAGTCATAATCTTGATTAAGCCTTATTGGTTTTGGTGAGCCAATTGGGGAGGTACCTTTGTTTAAAAAAAAAAGATCCAATGGTACAATCTCCTGTAATCCAGGCACTTTGGGAGGCTGAGGCAGGAGGATCACTTGAGCCCAGGAGTTCAAGACCAGTCTTGGAAGCAAAGTGAGATCCTGTCTCTACAAAAATACAAAAATTAGCCAGGTGTTATGGCATGGGACTGAAGTCCCAGCCACTCAGGAGGCTGAGCTGGGAGAATTTCTTGAGCCTGCATAATCAAGGCTGCAGTGAGAGCTGTGATCATGCCACTGCACTCCAGCCTATGGGACAGAGTGAGACTGTCTCCAAAAAAAAGTTACTCTTCTTTTTTTCTTTTTGAGACTCTCTCACTCTGTCACCTAGCTGGAGTGCAGTGGTGCAATCTCAGCTCACTGCAACCTTCACCTCTAAGGTTCAAGCAATTCTCATACCTCAGCCTCCCAAGTAGCTGGGATTACAGGCACATGCCACCACTCCTGGTCTTTTTTTTTTTTTTTTTTGTATTTTCAGTAGAGACGGAGTTTCACCATGTTGACCAGGTTGGTCTTGAACTCCTGGCCTCAAGTGATCCACCTGTCCCAGCCTCCCAAAGTGCTGAGATTACAGACATGAGCTACCATGCCCAGCCATAAGGATAGTTTTTATGTTGTTGTTACAATAAAATAGAAGGGCTAGACATAGTGGCTTACATTTGTAATCCCAGCACTTTGGGTGGCTGAGGCAGGAGGATCACTTGAGGCCAGGAGTTTGAGACCAGACTGGGCAACATAGCAAGACCCCAATCTCTACAAAAAAACTTTAAAAATTAGCTGGGTGTGGTGATGCATGCCTGTAGTCTCAGCTACAGTCTAGGAGTTGAAGGCTGCAGTGAGCTATGATTGCACCCCTGCACTCAAGCCTGGGTAACAAAGCGAGACCCTGTCTCTAAAAACAAATAAATACATTAAAAGAAAAGTAAATAAAACAGAAATATCTTTAGAATTTAATTTAGACATGTTTGCCTGGGTCTAATTAGTCAGACAGATTTGTACTGTCTCTGTTAGGTGTTTTAAGATGATAAAACTGAATGGATAGTTGGGGGAAAAAGAAAACAGAAAAATTTCAAGAAGATTTATGAAAATTTCAAGAAGATTTATGAAAATCTTGTTTTGTGTGATAAAAACCGAGATTGAATGGATCTATTTATAAGATTTTATTAAAATTAGCTTTAGCATTAATACACTGTTGCAAAGGTAGAATTTGATTTTCTATTTTAAACAAAATTTTCATGTAGTACTCATAAGAATTAGTAAATGATTTTTGTTTACCTTGTAAGCAAACTGCACATAAAAGAGGGGAGAGATGGATTTTGTTTTCTTCATGCTGTCTTCATTACATCTTTTGATTATTTGAGAAACAGAGTCTCCTTTCTATCAAAGAGTAAAAGATTTTGGTTTTTAAAATCTTTACATTACCACTTGGAATAATCATCACTAATGAATGACTATTACTTTATAGTGGCTTGTGATCCATCCTATTTTTATCAAGCATTTTTATCCATCCTCTTTTTATCTGTCCTGTTTTTATCAATCCTGTTTTGAACTGTTGATATTTGGAAAACTTCCCAAAATCTAATTTCAAATTATAAAACTAAGTATTTTTCGGGAAGAACTTCTGGAAGTCTGAGAGGGACATATTAGGCTTCTTTCGTATGAAAAATCATATGGAAAGACTGGCCAAATAAGAAATTGTATTTAAATTTCTTTCAGTTGTAGTTATAAAAATGTGTCATTAATATGTGTTCCAAAATGGTATGGGATTACTGAAATTCTGATATGTCTTGGTATATGTTATCAGTAATAATTATGATTATTATAGTAAATTGCCGAATGTCACAGAAATAACCACATTTCCTTGTCAATTGTGTTTTTAACCATGGCTATTTTAAGTCTTTTTTCATCCACAGACAATTTTTGTTTTACTTTTATTCTTCTCAGAAAGCAGTTTATGATTTACTATACTCAAAAGCTCGCTTCTCCTTCAAGGAAATTTATAACAAAGACCTTGACAAGTACTCTTGGATACATATTTCTGTTAAGTTTGGATATCATATCATTGAACTAGGCAAAAACTCCCAGAACTCTGATAAGAAAAGGTGATGGATTCCTGAAGATTGCTAACCCAACATTAAGCAGAACAAGAGTTAATTACGTGGGACTAAACTGATAGAGGACTGAAATTTTTTTTCTTGACTCTTTGGTTTGAAACATTGTGTATTCTTTTTATGCTTTGTTTTCCAGAGTCAAGAAAACTTTTTTCTCTTAAGCTATCTATAGCTTTGAACAATTGAACAAAATTGAAACATTCAATCTCTCTCTCTACCAGACTTCTCCAGAATTTGGAAACTATTTGTAAGTATTTTTAATTTATGTCAATCTAGTTACTTGCATAAGTTCAGTAAGAATTTTTTTTTTTTTTTTAAATAACAGGACACAATTGGAGACACTGGTTATTTTACCAAGGTTTTAACTAGAATGGCATATTTTCAGATATGACGATCCTTTTTAGAAGAACTAAAGTTGATTTTGTAGAGCTAATAAAAATCCTTGTGGAAAGACTGGCCTGGTACCTTATCTACACAGCTCCCTTATAAGGTTCTGGACCTTGCAGTAAGTAAAGAATGTCACTTTCTGATGGGCCCAAGAACCTCAAGATATATTGGGACCTCATCAGGAGAGGAATTCACTGAATTTGTACAGGCATTACAGGCACAGTGTGATGGCAAACCCTTGGCTTGGCTTCCTAGCCTTTAGAGGATTTTAAAAGTCTAAGCTGAAATTCCTTATGAAAAAGTTCCAGCGAGGCCAACTTAAAAGAATGGCCAGCCACCATTTTTTCTGTACTTTATTCAAACAATCAGGACAATTATAACAAAACTAAAACTTGTTTTGTGAATAAATTGGTCCTATTGTGATTTGTCTTTGTTAGAAATGGGGAACTGGAGAGAGAAAAATTATGTTTGAGAAAAAAACTATAGTATACCCACTATTATATTCTAGCCCTGTCCATTGCTTTTCAGTTTTTATTATTTGTCTACAAGTGGGACTAAATCCTGAATTCTTTTCTGGCTACAAGTCTCCAAGCTAATGTTTTCACATTTTCGCACATTTTTCTGACTTGGAATCACTAGGAATAAAACACTGTGCTTTTCTTAAAGCCCTGCAAATTGAAGCTAGAAAACTTGATATAAACTTTGGGAGAAATCACTATAGCAACTTCACATGTAAACAGCCTTTGTACCTGTTGATGTATAGACTACTCAGAAAGTTTATTGGAATACCTGATTCAAACTAATACCAAGAAAAATCAGTCAGACTACCACTACAATTTGAAGATGCTTCAGCGACTCTGGAAAACTAGTCTACAGACTATTCCAGACATTAACCTTTGTTTTTCTTCTGTTTCCATAGAAATGTCTCAAAAAGATCTGAAACAAAATATTTAAATTTGTTCTTTTCTGCTCATTCAAATTTGTAATTTCTATTTGTTGCCTATCTCTTATCTAACAAACTCTAACCCAAATCTCTCCAAACGGATCAGCTTGCCGTTTTTGTGTGTGAAACATTTGAAGTTTCAAAGTAGGGAGTGGAGAAAACCAAAATATTTTATCTCAATATGTACTTTGGTGCATTGGAAAAAAGGACTCTGGAAAAAAAGAAAAAGGATACTTTGGCATATTTTGAGATGGCTTTTCAGAGGGCCTGCAAACAGAAGTAGGCCTGCAAAGTTGTCTTTTGTTGGAGAGGTTGGAAAGAAAAAAGCACCCCACAAATACGATTTATTTATAAAACATTATGTGCTGTCTTAGTCCATTTTGTATTACTACTACAGAGTACCACACAGACTCGGTAATTTATAAGGAAATGTATGTCTCACAGTTCTTGAGACTGATAGGCCCAATATTAAGATGCTGACATCTGGTAAGGGAAGGCTTTCTTGCTGCCTCATCCCATGGTGGAAGGTCAAAGAGAGGGGGAGGGAGAGAAGAGAGAGAGAGAGAGCGAGAAGGAGAGAGATACCCACTTCCATGATAACTAACCCACTCCCGAGATAAGGGCATCAATCCATTCATGGGGGTAGAGCTTTCATGGCCGAATCATGTCTTCTTAAAGATTCCACCTACTTTAGCCCTTCCTCATGGAACCTTTTTATTTTAAAAAATAAAAGGTCCCACCTCTTAATGCTGTTGCACTGGGGACCAAGTTTCCAACACATGCTTTTGGGGGCCACACTCAGACCATAGCAGGTGTCCAGCCCCATTGTGTCTTGCAGTCAACCAAACAAAGCCAGGAAGGAGTCGGAAGTCCTGAGCCACGTGGCCTGTCAAATAATCACATGGAAGTTATGTCTGTTTCTCATTGCTGCTATGGCTGAATACCACAAACTGGCTTAAAACCGCACACTTCTGGAGGCGAGAAATCCCAAATGAGTCTATCTGGCTAAAGTCACGTTGTCTGCAGGGCTGCGCTCCTTTCTGGGGACTCCTGGGGAGACTGTTCCTCACCATCTGTGCTTCTAGAAGCTGCCCACATTCTCTAGTTGACAGCCACATCACTTCGACCTCTGCTTCCATGCCCATCTCTCTTTCTATGACCTGGCCCTCCTCCCTCCCTCTTTAGGAAACCTTGTGATCATCTTGGACCCACCTGTGAGATCCAGGACATCCTCTCCAGAGCCACACCTCAATGCAGGGGCACATCCCCATTGCCACATAGGTAACATGGTCACAGGTTTCATGGCCTGGGATGGGAATAGCTTTTGAGGGGCATTGCTCTGCCCACCACAGTAATGAAGAACTTGAGACAGCTGCACTTGTTAACATGTTGGTCCACAAGAACTAAAGCCCTAAAGGATTTGACTGCCTTCCACTCCCTTCTCCTGACTCCAGATAGCAGTGAATCCACAGGAGAGACTGGGATCAGCTGACCTTAGAGTGTGTCTGGTGTCAACTCTAATTGGACCAGTAAGGGAAAAGAAGCCTTTGGATAGTACCAGAATGGACTTGAAGTTCTCAGTCAGCCAATGTCCATGACCATGCTGCCATTCAGATTTTTGCCACTTGTTTTCCAGGCTGCAGATTCTTCAACACACGAAACCAATCACACGATGGGACACTCAATGTTGCTGCTTCCCTGCTTAGTTTGGCCCGAGATTCCTTGCTGCAAGGCAAGCCCCACCTGCAGCTCTGATAACCCACCATTCTCTCCAGGCTCACTGATCTCCCGGGTGGACAATCTGGAAGGGGTCTCACTGGGATTGTGAGGCAGGCAGAGGCCAGAACCAACAGCCATGCCTGGTTAGAGAATGCAGCATCCTAAGCACAGCCAAGGAGGAATCTGGCTGTCCTCCAAGTCTCAGCCTCTTCAGCCGGCACCACAGGCTTCTGTGCCCACGTGCCTGGGCCTGCAGCCACCTGAGGTCCGTATCTATTATGTCTACCAGCTGGGCCAGGGCCATGTCCCCCTCCTCCCGGCTGAGTCAGTGTCTGAAAAGCAGACCTGATATTAATCCGTATGTCTAACAGGGTACTTGTTATCAACACACCAAAAGGAGGAAAAATTCATCAAACTGGAGTTTATGCTCAATTTTTGTTGGCGTATGTCTTCACTTGTCACAATATGATGACAATAAAATAAAAGTTTTATAAGATCTCTCAAACCCAAGGGTTCGGAAACAAATGAAGCCTCAAATGAGGGGTTATAGGTGCCAGACAAACTGTAGGTCTGGAATTTGGAGGGCCAGCCCCACCTGGAGCTACCACTTGGCGGCCCCTTCCCTCCCATAGCAACCAGCACAAACTAAGCAGAGGTGGGCACCTGCCAGGGCTGTGTTCCTCCCAAAGCCCACCCTGCCCCAGGGGTGACACCCTGAGGGTCCAGTGCTCAGTCCAGTCTTGCAGTCAGCCCAGCCCATACCCAAAATCCTGATTTGCCTTCCAACAGCCTTTGGTTGGTGACATCTCACCCCAGATTCCCAGCTAGAAAGCTACTCTAGAACCAACACATTCAGACTCCAAACAGAAGAGACAAACTCACAGGAATTGCACGCTGGAGAGGGTAAGCTCACTCCATATCATGATACATAGACCAGTAAGACCCAAACTGGGCTGCAGCCTGCAGAGGCGTGTGGCACACAGCACAGCTTCCTATCAGAGTTCTTACACCTCTGGGCATCTCGTCTGAGATATCCCCATTTCTGCCATGATGACCTTCCCCTCCACCCACGCCCTCCATCCTTCCTGCCATGCGCTCAGCCTTGATCTATCAATTACCTCTCCTTCTCCTTTACATAAAACTCAGTTCTTGGTCATCCACTTCCCATCAGCCTTTGCAAAAGACCAACTGTCACAAGAGTAATAACCAAAGTTCTGTGCACCGCTGACGTGAGTGTAGCGGCTGGAGTGTGAAATCAGAGCTACAGAGGCAGGTGGACCGTGCATACCTCCAGTGGGTGATAGTACATGCGTGTCCATTTCATTATAACTTTTAGAGTATAAAAATAGACTCTATATCCCCTGCTGAGTATAAGATGTCTTTTCACAGTAATGAGAAATAAACAAAAGCAACCCCCTCCCACATAACCCGTGTCAATTTAGGCTCTTATTCAAGTCAGCTCGGGTTTGAATTCTAGCCAATTGGTAAGAAGCAGCATAATTTTGGACAATCACTTAACTTCACTAAGCCTGTTTTCTACCTATAGGATCAAGCACCTGCTCCAAACAAACAAACAAACAAAATATCAGAAGGTAGAGCCGTGATCCAAGCCCTCTTTTTCATGTTCAGAGCATAATTCTCCACCTTCATCCTACAACAATATCCCAATTAATGAAAATAATTATTTATATTTTTAATTTCTCATGACGTTTATAGCAGCCATGCATGAGGACAGCCTCCACTCCTACCCTTGTTACTAACACGTACAATTGAATGAAAAAATATCAAGACATAATACTCAACAAATAGCCCAGTCTCTGCTTCTCAAGTTAGTTAAAAGCACACCAACGGGTAACTGGGAGATTCATACTGAGTAAGTAGCAAATATTCCAGGCCAGATATTCCTTGTGGGAGGGGCAGTGATGGTCTCTGCTGCTCTCCATGCAGTGGGGGGGCCTCCCTTGGACTGGTCATTAATGAACCTACTTCACACCCTCTGCAGCTCTTCCTGCAGTATTCCAAGGCCCCAGACTTGCCCCGTCCCCTCTCATAGGAGTGCTCTGTCTGCCTGCTGATGTTGGAGGTGCAGGTGGGAGCTTCTTGGACCATCTGCTGGGGTCTCTGTCTCCTTGGATCTGCTGTAGGAGAGCGTCTTCCTGTAACCTCATCCTGTGTGTCTGCCCATTGGCTCTGCCAACTCACAGGGTGGCTGACGTGCTCTGGACAAGACACCCACCAGCACGAGTTCGCCTCTTCTTCATCACAGCAGTCAGGTTTTGTTTTAGTTGTGTCACAGGAGCATTGAGGAGGACAGAAGCAGCAACTGTGACCTCCCCCTTGGCCATCAGAGGCACAGCTCTGCCCTGCTACAGGCCACCTGTAGGCAGACCGTGGCTCTCTGACACACTACATTTGAAAGCAAGTCCACAGTTGTCTTCCAAAATGCTGACTCTTTTGAAACATCATCAAAAAGAAAAAAGAGGAGGGATTGGAAGAAAAGCTGTGAGATGATGGAAATCTGAGACGGAGAACTGAAGAAGGGTGGAGGACATCAGGCCAGGGCTGAGAAGGGTCACTGCCATCCAGCACTCAAGCCAAGGGTGGGCTGTAGCAGGGGTTTGTGGGTGTCCCAACACGGACAGTGCTGCCCTCTTGCACCATCCCTCAACAGACAGGTGGGGAGTGTGACCGCCTGTGCCAAGGTGGGCAGGAAGGGGAACTGCCTCCTATCGAGGTGTGGGAATTTCTTCCTGTGTAGGGAAGTGGAGAACCTATTATTTTTGCTACAATAATTTTGTTCCTTCTCATCTTGTCTCCCTCAAATAGATGCTGGGATCCTAGCCAGGAGGTGCTGCCTTCCGGTTTTCTGTCTTTCCCTGAGCTGGAGTCTCCAGTGACAGGACAGGGCTCCTGACAGACTCCTGAAAAACCCTGGCATGCCTGCACTGTGACCTGAAATGGATACTACCTTCCCCCCTGCGGGGACACATGCTGCTTTCTCTAGAGTTACAATGTCTTCAGGCTTTTCCTCTTCATGGAGGTCACTTTTTACCTCAAGTTATTAATTCTCTTACAACATTTAGCTTCTTGGCAGCAGGCTGTGATGCTTGAGTGGTGCTCACACACTGAGTTCTTAGATCTGAGTTCTTAATGCTTATTTTAAAGTTGCAAGGTCTATTAAATTGACCTGAGGAATAAAAATTAAATCATAAGTTCCCCCAACTGACTGATAGAACCCTCTCTTGGCCAAAGGGACCCCAGAGAAACCTTAAAAACTGAGCTCCTGGCCATGACAGGATGGGACATCAGACACACTTCAGCATGTCCCTTCCATATTAACCTTTAACCGAACTCTTTCCTAAGGAGTAAGCAGAAACCAGCTCTGGCAAACAAGAAACACAGGAATCATTCGTTTATCATCTTTAGCCAATCTTCTGAAGCTGTGGCTGGACTCACCCTACCTCTTTGCAGTTTTGGAGTGATAGTCACCAGCTTCACAGTGCATCCTTCCTAAAACGGACCACTGCCTCTGGGCCAGTTTTGACTGGCTCACAGAGGATGCACAGTGAGTGGTTTCTGGCCTCTGCTGCACCTTTTGATGTCAGAGGCTAAAAACTCCACTCCCAGATCATGCTAATGCATGAACACGTGACCTATGAAGAGGCATGAAACTCAGTGGCACATTCATGTTTCTCCTTTCATAAATATTCATTACTCCTCCTACAGCTTATTGAATATGTATGTTCTGCCACCCAACTCAGCATAAATTCCGACTCCCTTTGCCCCTCCCTCGAAGCATTTGCTTTTGGCAGAGCCAGAGGCTACACTTCCCAGCCTGTGAGCTTCAGTCCTTAACAAGAATTAAAGCTCTCCTTTCCAATGCATGAACTGCATGATTTATCAGTTGACTGCTTTGCTGGTGTTCACACTGCTATCAAGAGCAGTAAGTAGTCAATTCTTAGAAAAACGTAAGGCTAATAAAGATTTTAAAAATCTTTAAGCTCTTGAATGTATTTTCAAATAAGACAACTTTTCTCCTAATTTGCAAAGATAAAACATTACCAAAGATGACAGGTGCAATAATAGATGCCTGCACACACATGATCTCAGGCATTTTAAGGATTCCAGGAAAGCCAAACCAAAGTGTTTTTCCCATTCTCACACAGTGATCCACACAGAGTACAGTCACTCCTTCATATCCATGGGTTCTGCCTCCATGGATTCAGCCAACCTCGATTCAAAAACATTTGAAAACAAAGGTTGTGTCTGTACTAAACATACGGACTTTTTTTTCTTGCCATTATTCTCTGAACAATACAATGTAACAACTATTTACATAGTATTTACATTTAAAGCAACCTTGTCCAACCTGTGGCCTACCCTCCAACACAAATTTGTAAACTTTCTTAAAACATTATGAGATTTTTTTTGGCGATTTTTTAAAGCTCATCAGCTCTCGTTAGTATTAGTGCATTTTATATGTGGCCCAAGACAATTCTTCTTCCAATGTGGCCCAGGAAAACCAAAAGATTGGACACCCCTGATTTAAACCATGTGGAAGATATTTGTAGATTATATGCAAATGCTACACATTCATATATAAGGGACTTGAGCATCCGGTAATTTTGGTGTCCAAATCACCAAAACCCTTCCAGAGGAGGAGTTTTGGGACCAATCCCTTTGAAGATACCAAAGGATAATTGTATTTCTCTGATCACTGGTCACTAAAATGCATAGAGATTTCTCCACACCAGCCACTCCTTCAGCAGATAACAGCTGGGTGTCTCCTAATTCAATTCAATTCTGAAACTCTCTACCTGGACAGTGTCAGACCTCACAGATTAAGGGCTCAGTCCCACCCGACCGCCCTGCTTCAGATACCAGTCACAAGTAGTAGGTTGTGACCTCTGCTTCTGCCCAACTGGCTGCAAATCAGAATTCCCAGTATTCCCCTCCTCGGGTTTGGTTAATTTGCTACAGTGGCTCACAGAGCTCAGGGAAATGCTTGACTTACACTTATTCATTTATTACAAGGGATATTTCAAAGTATGAAAAGGAAAGGCAGATGGAAAAGGCGCACAGGGTGAGGCATCTGGGAAGGGGCTCAGAGCTCCCACACCTGCTCCAGACACACCGCCCTCCAGGCTCCGCGTATTCAGCCATCTGGGAGCTCTCCAAACCCTGTCCTTGTGGGTTTTCACTGAGGTGGCATTATAGAGGCATGATCGACCACAGCATTGGCAATTGGTGATCAACTCAATCTTCAGTCCCTCTCCTCTCCCCAGAGGTTGGCAGGTGGGGCTGAAAGTCCCAACCCCCTAATCCCACCTATGTCTTTCTGGTGGCCAGCCCCCATCCTGAAGCTCTCCAGGGTCCCCAGCCACCAGTCATTTCATTAGCACACAAATGACACTCTTAGTACTCTGGAGATTCCAAGGGTTTCAAGGAGTTTTTTTTGCCAGTAAATGTGGATGGGGATGAAGACCAAATATATATTTCAAAATATCACAGGAGTCTAAATTGGTAACAGGCTTTCTAACATGCAATTTGTTAAGTCATTGCATGACTTAAAAATATAGTTTTAGAAAGCTATTCGAAGGGAAAAGTTGGTGGGTGTTCATGAAAAGATATGGATGAAGCTGTTCATTTCAGCCGTATTTATTCATTTATTTATTTATTATTTTTTGAGGCAGAGTCTCACTCTGTTGCCTAGGCTGGAGTGCAGTGGCACAATGATGGCTCACTGCAGCCTTGAAATCCTGGGCTCCAGTGATCCTCTTGCCTCAGCCTCCTGAGCAGCTGGGACCACATGAGTAGGCTCCTGTGCCCAGCTAATTCTTATTTTTTGTAGCGACGAGGTTCCCCTATATTGCCCAGGCTAGTCTTGAATTCCTGGGCTCACATGATCCTCCCGCCTCAACCCTCAAAGTGCTGGGATTACAGGCATGAGCCACTATGCCCAGCCTCAGTCTTATTTATAATGACAAAAGAAAAACAATCTGATCCATCCTATAAACTAAAAATAAAATCCTAAGCTGCCCCCGTTGACCGAACAGACCCTCTCTTGGCCAAGGGCACGCCAAGCGTTTTTGCACCCCCTCCCTTTTAAAGTTTAGGTGCAACTCTCCAACATTAGTATTAGAGATTCGGAGACTGACAAAGCAGATTCTGTGTCAATAAAAAACCAAATTATAAACAAGACCTAAGGCCATGCCAGGCAAGGGTTTAGTCAGGCCTGCAGGCCATCAACCTTGCTACATAGCATCCTTAACTTAAAACATGCCTTTCTGCTGACATCAAATTTTAGACAGAGCTTACTCCTTTAACCAACCACAAATTAGAGAATTTCTGAATCCATGTATAACCTGTAAACCCCTGCTTCAAGATGTCCCAATTATTTGGGTCACACTAATGTACCTTCCATGTGTTGATTTATGTCTTTGCCTAGAACGCTTTCCTCCTTAAAATGTATACAACCAAACTGTAACTCGACTGCCTCGGGAATGCTTCCTTAGGACCTCTGAGACCGTTTCCCCAGGCCACTGTCACTCATTCACTCATAGGAAACCTCTTTCAAATATTTTACAGAGTTTGCCTTCTCCATCAATACTCCATGTCTGCGAATGCTCAAATCAGCATTCCTCAATTTAAGTTATCTATTTGCTCCTGTCACTGTTTTTGACATACCCTGATATGACCTATGCTTTTTCCTAGTTCTCCTTGCATGCCCCCAGAGACAAGTTCTGTCAGTGTCGCCTCCCAAGTGTATCGTGCATCTGTCCACTTGCCACCATCTCTCTGCTACCCCCTTTCTGGGAGTCCTGACCCTCTTACTTGACGGTGAGTGCTTCGTGCTTCCTGCTTCTTGACGGTAAGTGCTTGCGAAATGGTGCTTCTTCCAGCCAATTCTCTTATGCAGCATCTTATGGAAAACCCAAGCTTGTTCCTGCCTTACAACGTTTTTGCTAGCTGCAAATTCAGGACAACCAGCTTCTCATTAATTACTCAGGCCACAATTCCTATTTTTCCATCAGAGGACCCTTTGACGGCTGGCGTCCTGTGCAGTGCTGGCCCCTCCACACACACAGCCCCTTCTCTGCGATGTCACCCTCATAATCCTGATAGTCACTTGCCATCAACTCATTTATTTCTTAGTAAGAGCTTTAGTGAGACATCATTTGCATTTCAAACAATTCACCACTGAAGTGTACAATTTAGCTGCTGTTAGTATATTCACAGAGCCGGGAACCCATTATCCAGTCAATTGCAGAATATTTTCAGCATCCTGAAAGGACTTCCCATACCTATCAGAGGTCATCCCACGAAGCTCCCCATCCCTTCCAGACCTAAGCAACTGCTCATCTGCTTTCTATTTCTGCAAATTTGCCTATTCTGGACATTTCCATGAATGGAGTCATTTATGACCGGCTTCTTTCACTGAACGTGCTGTTTCCAGTGTTCACCACGGTGAGGCGTTCCTTACGTGTGAATGCTGCATTGTGTGGATGGAGCACGTTTTGTTTATTCACTCATTAGTCGGTGAACATTTCGGTTGTTTCCTCTTCTTGGCTATAATGAATGATGCTCCTAAGAACGTTTGTGTGCACGTGAACATGTGTGAACATGCTTTCAAGTGTTGTGCTCTTAATACCTTTGAGGAAGTTTTGGTGGAACGGACCACAAAAAATGGCATATACATCTCAGCCTTCCGTTTATATAGAAAATATCTCTTGAAGGATATATTAAAAACTCTAGCAGCGTGAGTGTCTCTGGATAGTGGGGTTTGGGATAGGTATTATTTAAGAATTTCTTATTCTTTGCATTAAAGAGAAAATATTACTATTCTAATTAAAAATATTATAAGGAAGTAACATGTCACTCTTTGCCTAGCTTGGTTTGCTGGGTCCACGAAGTCATTGACCTGGCATGCCGGACCGTGACCCCTCCTCCCTCACTCTTGGATTTGCCATAGAAGCGCCTGGCATTTGGGCTCCTGCATATGGAAGCTGTTCGCTCCGGCTTCAAGCCTTGTGCATTTGTCTTCTGCCTGGACGACACTGCCATCCACGCCTCTGAGAGGCTGAACACGCTCACCTTTCCCACTCGCCTGGGGAGCCTTCCCTTAATCCTCGAGACTAGATTCTCTCAGGCACCGCATGCCATCACTCTCCTCATTCTTACCCACATGTTGACTGTGTGTGTGTGTGTGTGTGTGTGTGTGTGTGTGAGCTGTTCTGCTCCTATTAGAAACACTTTCTGAACCTGTCTGTAGGCTTGCTGCAGAAGCTTCAGAAGGCACACGGGGAGAGGGATGCTGGAGTGAAAAAGGTCTCTTTATTGGATGTTTTCTTCCTAATTTCAGGTGGTGACTTCATGCCTGGTGGATCTGAAGCAACATCCTCAAGCACAAAATCATTTTTATGATGTAAAGATCTGTCTAGGGGAGCACCTGGCTCCTGTCAAACACTACTCAGCTCCGCCTAGAACCTGACTGTGTTTGACCCTGCTCTCTCCTCAGACTGTGCTCCGTGTGGACACCTGTGGCTAGCTGGGTGAGGAGGAAGACTGCGGGATAAAGAGAGAAGGAGGAGGCAGGAGAAATGCACCTGGGCACTCCCCATCCCCAGGCATACACGTGAAATCTTTCTGGTTGGGCAGGAAATGCCCATCTATAGTAGCATGGGAAGCAGCCTGGAGATAAACAAAGACCACTCAAAAGAGAGATGCAAAGGCCCCAGCAAGGGAGTCAGCCATTGCCACTTGCATTTTGGTAGAGACTTGCAGACAGGCAGAGGATGGGAAAGGTTCACAGTGGGAAAAGGGGAGGCTCCAGGTACACTCCGAGTGGAGGCTGTTGGCTTGGGGAAGCTGGGGTGGCCGACCAGAAATAGTGTCTCCTGTGTGGTCGGTTAGGGCAGCAGATTTCACTTTTTCTGGTTGGTTCTAAGTTGGAAGCCTGGACAAAAATTAGGGAAGCTGTTACTAGCCAAGTTCTGGCTATTCTGGGCTGATTGTTACAGGGTGGTGTTAGGCTCCCTGGATTGACTGGAGATAGCGGGCTGGCTTCCTGCGCCTCTGACTTCTAGCAGGCTGGCTTCCTGGGCTGTTGCTGCAGATCCTGGGCTGGCTTTGGGGCTGGTTGCTGCAGACTGTGGCTTGGAGTTTGATTTTTGTATATAGTCTGGCCGCTGTCATTGTATAGTCAGTCTCTCACAGGTCAGCTTATCAGCACCTGCTGGGCCACTCCAGGGCTTGCTACTTCAACCAAGGGATGGCTCTTGCAGATCTACCTCGCTAGACCCCATTTCGGATGTGACACTTGAGTCCTAACAAATGAAGGGCACGTGTGTGGAGGCAGCTAACAGCACAGAGCCAGCTTCTAGGAGAACAAGACGAGAGAACATAAAGATGTATTGAAAACCATAACTCCTGAAAACCATAAAACCTCGATCCTCAGGCAGTGTCAGAAATAATTACAATAAAAAATTCTTTGGAAGTAGAGAAAACCCAAAAGGAAATAATCTGTAAAGATGCAAAATCAAGGGAGAGACTGAGAAATTCAAACCACAGCAACAGGACCCCATGGGATCCTAGGGTTGAGACCTTAAAGGGACCCTCAAGGACCTATGTCTAACCGCCAGCCTCCAGGCTGAGTCTTTCTCACTGCCTTGGGGCCCTGCATGGCCTAGCCCCTGCAGGAAGCCCAGGGTGTCCTGCTGGCCTCCGGTGCAGAGTCCTTTGATGGAGCATTGGCTGTGGCTGACTCCAGATGGTGCGGCCTCATGCGCTGTCTGTGTTCAATGCATAGGTGGCGGGGTGGAGAAGAAAGTGACAGGCAGAGAATGACAGATACCCCCTCCCTGGTCTGCTGGGGTGACTAGGGGAGGAGGAGGTGTGGCTCTGAGGCCTCCCTGCTGGCCACTCCAGGCACTCCCAACCCCCTGGCCTCCGGGCCCCACAGGTCCATGAGCACCTCATCAGGAGATCCCTGTGTCCTGGCGGCAGTGACAAAGCTCCTAAAGCCTACCTGTCAAAACTCCCGGCTCTGTGTTCAAGTATGTTTTTCAAAAAACATTGGAATGAAACTGGTAGGGTTTGCATGATCCTTGCAGTGGGAAAAAATATTAATGATGTTGTTGGTTGGAGCCTGTGAGTGCAGCACCCCCTGCTCAGGACACACAGGCATTGGTGCTGCTGTTGCCAGTCCTGTCCCAGCCTAGCTGCCTTAGAGAGGTGCCGGAGGGTCAAACTCCGCAAAACTGCAGTTTGCTGCTGGTGGGTGGCTCAGGATTCAAGGCCAGCCCCCAGCCCCAGTCCTACAAACCTTCCCTGTGGATCTGGCCTGATGGCACCCATCACACCCCCTCTCCCCTGGGAGCGCTGAGGCCCAGCCTGGCTGCCACACTCACTGTCTCCTTGCTCCCCCTAGCCAGAGGGAGGCCCAGCACCTTGTGGCCACTTTGGGTGTTGGGGGTCCCAAGTGCCTGGGGGACGTGTGTTCAGGCAGAAATGGTGCACCCGAGGCCCCAGCCAGCCAGTACCAGCAGCACCCACATTTCTCACGAAGCCTGGCAGCTACAATTCAGGTGAAGTCAGCAGGCCCATCTGCACCTGATCAGCGATACCGGCCCAATAGGCTCCAAATGCCTGGGTTTGCGGTGCTAAACCTGAAGGCCTCACCCTGCAGATGCAGAGGCCGCCGCGGTGGGTCGAGGTGGGCAGAACTCCAGGCTGCTCTAACAGGTCAGCGCTCTGCCCTGGCACCACACCAGACGGCTGCCGACCACCTGGGTTTCTGCTCTGCCACACTGAAGAACATTTCTCCAGGGGACACAAAAGCTTAGCATTCGCTCCTGAGGTTTTCTCTTTTACATTTAACATTGAGGTGTGCGATTCATCCAGAGTGCATATTTCTGTGCACCGTGAGCTGGTGCCCACAGTTTGCTGGCCTGGGGCCAGGAAGGCAGGCATGGACCTGGAGTCCAGCCCTTGTGGAGGAAGCTTTGGCAGCTCACTGACCAGGCAGCGGGTGCCCGACTTGTGTCCCTCTCCGTGCACGCCCCTCCCCCACTTCCCCTTCCAGGGTCTTCACTGGTCTGCCGCACCATCTTAGGGCAATTTTCCGTTCCTCCTGCTGCTCACCCCCTGCCTTCACAGGGCATGTTGCATGTGCAAACCTGGGGCTCCGACTCCCGTCCACCCTGGGACCCAGCAGGGGTAGCTGGTCATTCTCCAGGAGCGTGTGCTGAGGTCTGAACCCTACCCTTTCATCCCCCGAGGTTAATAATAATAATAGTTACTGTTGCTGTTGTTCATCATTATTGTAATGATTACCATTATTATTTGTCATTGTTATAAAAACATTGAATGAAGTTTTTGCATCCACGAAGGGTGTCTGGTTGACTGAAGATGAGGAAGGAGGAGTTTCAGGCTGGGAAATACTCTAATTCCTGCCGGAACCTGGGCACCCCTCACACGCAGAGGTCGGGGGAGTCCTCGGCCCCAGAGGTGCTGAATCAGCCCTTCACACACAGCAAGTTCCCGTGTCTCTGGGGTGAATGCCCGGAGGTTTGGTTGCTGAGTTACATGGCCCTTATGCAGGGGAAGCAAAACTTTACCTCTACTGTTAGTGTCTCTGGCTGGGCCTAAGAGGTAAGTGGACATAAAACGCATTAACAGGAGAAAAGCACACAGATTTGCACATGTAAATGGAACCCCATAGGAAAAAGAAAGATCCAAAGAAGCAGTTAGGCCTGAACGCTTATATACTAGGTTGGACAAAGAATAAGTTGTGAAAATGTGAAAAAGACAATGGGGTCTGGGCTAGGGCAGTTCATTGTGGAGAAGTGATGAGGCAGATGAAGGTGCGTTCAACAAGATTTGTTCATACAGATTCCCCTTGGCCCCAACTCCCTGCCTCTGGTGGTAAGAATGGCTTCATTCCTCCTGGTACAAGGAGGGTGCCTTTCCCAAGGGAGATTCACCTCCTACTTTCAGGAAGAAAAAGGGGGGGTCAGGGCATCTTCCTTGTGTCTGCTGTTTTTCAGGTGCCTTTAGCTCAAAATAACCCTTATGCTAAAGTGGCATATTTTGGGGTGGCATATTCTGCCACACTTCACTCGCACGTTTTTGTTGTTATTGTTTTCTTTTTTGAAACTGCCACACTGTTTTCCAGAGTGGCAGTACAATATTACCTTACCACCAGCAATGTGTGAGATAGCTCGTTCCTCCACAGCCTCGCCCGCATTTGATGCTGTTCCTATATTTTGTTGAAGGCATTTGATGGATGTGTCATGACATCTCACCGTGATTTTAATTTACACTCCCACAAAAGGCTCACGTCTTCTCATGTGCCGACTTGCCATCTGTACATCCTGCTCAGTGAAATGCTAGTTCATGTCTGTGAACTAAGTTTTCTGAAAAGGAATGTGGAAAGTGACTCTATTTCAGTGAACAGTTTGGAAATGGGGGAGTTGCAGCCTTCGGTGTAAAAGGAAAGTAGGTTCTAGAAAACTAAGAAAGCATTTGGGTTCTATGGTAAAAGTTTCTGTCCACGTTTCCAATTACTTTCATTTATGTAAATGAAGGACTGAAACTCGTGCTGTCCTGATTGGTGGATGTAGCTGAATCCTGATTAGTCAATACAGGTGAACCCTGATTGATCGATGCAGGGGAGTCCTGATTGGCCGAGGCAGGGGAGTTCTGATGTGTTGTTCTTTAAGCCCTAAACAGAAGACTGTCAGAAATTTCTTATAAATGGCTGTCAGGGTGCCCAGGGGAGGGGTGCTCAGGCTACAGTTATCTTGGCACTGACAACAGGAACTGGTTTGGTTTGGTTTGGTTGTGGAAGAGAGGTCTTGTGATACTTTTATAACATTTTCCTGAGAACACAGAGTACATGAAGGCTCTCTCACCCAGTTATGACTGCCTTGGTTCCATTTTAACTTTGAGCTCCTCAGTTAGTCTCCTGGGAGTCATTCTGTCTTTCTGCAGGGGGCATACTTTAACATGTCTTTTGTCAATTTTGTAATTGGATTTTGAAGAAAAACACCTTTACATTTTGAGGTTTTTTTTTTTTTACACATTCCTGTAGAATATGTGGTTTGCAAATATTATCTTCTGATCTATACTTTGTTTTCGTCCTCTTAAAAGGACCTTTCAGCTGGGCGTGGTGGCTCAAGCCTGTAATCTCAGCACTTTGGGAGGCCGAGCCAGGTGGGTCACCACGTCAGGAGTTCAAGACAAGCCTGACCAATATGGTGAAACCCCATCTCTACTAAAAATACAAAAATTAGCTGGGCATGGTGACACGCACCTGTAGTCCCAGCTACTTGGGAGGCTGAGGCAGGAGAATCGCTTGAACCCAGGAGACAGAGGTTGCAGTGAGCCAAGATCGCGCCACTGCACTCCAGCTTGGCAACAGAGCAAGACTCTGTCTCAAAAAAAAAAAAAAAAAAAAGAAAGAAAGAAAGAAAGAAAAGATAATTTAGCCAGGAGTGGTGGCACACGCCTATAGTCCCAGCTGCCTGGGAGGCTGAGGCAGGAGAATCACTTGAACCTGGGAGGCGGAAGTTGCACTAAGCTGATTGCACCACTGCCCTCCAGCCTGGGTAACAGAGTGAGACTCCATCTCAGGAAAACAAACAAACAAAACAAACAAACAAACAAAACAAACAAACGAAAAAAACAAGAGGACCTTTCACAGAGCCTGGGTTTTTAATTTTGATGATTTCCAATTTATCCCTCTCTCTTTATGAATCATACTTTTACTTTTTTTTTTTTTTTTTTTGATGTCAAGTACAAAAAGCTCTCCTTTTTTCAGCCTCCCAGTCTGGGACTAGATCCCATTTTTTGTCTAAGAATTATTTTTCCCCTTGTGATCCGAAAGTTTTATAGTTTTACATTTTACATTGAAATGTGTGATCCATTTGGAGTTAATGTTTGTATGAGGTGTGAGGGTAAAACCCCCACAATTTATCCATTTAGAAAGGTGAGGAGACTTTATTTCTCATAAGGATTACAGCCTGCAAGATGGCCATCCCAGCCAAGGGACCAGAAACAGGCACTTTGAAGGAGGAGGGGTTGGGGTAGGAGCTTTATGCTGGGCAGGTTGGCTAAACATACATATTCAACGGGTTATAGGAGGAGTTATGAATATTCATGAAGGTGGTCCTGACCCATGCATATTGAACAGACATGCATGTAGTAGATGACCCATGTTCACTTTGGGGTGGAGACTTAACATTTAAATGTGTTACAGTTAGGTCCTATATGTCAACAGGTCTTTTCAGGGCATGAAGGCACACAAGTGTGCAGCCTCTGTAAACCAGCCAGAGACACTCCATGGTTGGTGGTCTTATCAGGAGGTTATGTCTGGTAGAGCAGGGGTTCAGTAAGTCAGTGGGTGGTGGAGCTGGACATTGTTTTAATCTTGTCTATCTGGAGGCCAGTGGTGGTTTAGCTGCTAGAGAAAAAGAAAAGCCTTGTGGTCCTTAGAATACAGTTTTATTCTTTAGGCGTAGTGACTTAACCCTTGCCTGGCGTGGCCTTAGGTCCTATTTATAATTTGGTATTTTATTGCCACAGAGTCTGTTCTGTCAGTCTTCTGATCTCTATGTTAGCATTAATGCTGGTCTAAACCCCAAAAGGCAGGGGGTATAATGAGGCGTGTCGACCTCCCACCACATTATGACTAGAACTAAATTTTTTTTTTTTTTTTTTTTTTTTTTGAGATGGAGTCTTGCTCTGTCGCCCAGGCTGGAGCGCAGTGACCAGATCTCGGCTCACTGCAAGCTCCGCCTCCCGGGTTCACGCCATTCTCCTGCCTCGGCTTCCCGAGTAGCTGGGACTACAGGCGCCCGCCACCTCGCCCGGCTAGTTTTTTGTATTTTTTAGTGGAGACGGGGTTTCACGGTGTTAGCCAGGATGGTCTCGATCTCCTGACCTCGTGATCCACCCGTCTCGGCCTCCCAAAGTGCTGGGATTACAGGCTTGAGCCACCGCGCCCGGCTGACTAGAACTAAATTTTTAAGATTTTCCTGAGGTCCCCTTGGCCAAGAGGGAGTCCATTCATTTGGTGGGGGCTTAGGATTTTAAAGTTGACAGTGTCTAGGTCAAGGGTTTTGGTTTGCCTGCTTGTTTGCTGTGCCTGTGATGTGCAATTGCCCGACTCCCATTTGATGGAAAGGCCACCTTTCCTCCCACGAGTTGCTTTTGCATGCTTGTCAAAAACCCAGCTGGGTACATTTATTTGGGTCTCTATTCTGTTCTGTAGATCATCTCCTTCTGTCCATACCACATGGTCTTTATAGCTATTTAATGTGATGAAATAGGGGCAACTTAATTCTTGTTTTAAATTCTTCATTTAACATTTCATCATCAACATTTGTCTCATCTAAAACAAAACAAAACAAATTCACACAGTGTATAGTGTGGATGTACTGGGGTTTATTTAAACTGGCCCCTCTTAATGAATGGCTATTATCCCCCACCCCAGTTTTTTTTGTTGTCATAGTAAATAATGCAGAAATCTTTTAAAAGGATCTTTAAAAGTTTATTTTAATTGACAAGTCATAATTGTATATATTTATGGGATACAATGTGATGTTTTGATATATGTATACATTGGTGGAACAATTACTTTAAGCTAATTAAGATATCCATCGCCGACACATCTATTTTTTGTGGTGAGAATATTTAAAATCTACTATTTTAGGAATTTTGACATATAAAATGCATTAACTACAGTCACCGTGTCATGTGAATCACTAAAACGTATTCCTCTTGTCTAACTGAATCCTTCTACCGTTTGACCAACGTCTCCCCGCCTCCTGCCCTTCCCCCGGGCTCAGGTAGCCACCGTTCTACTCTCCGTTTCTATGAGTTCAGCTATTTTCAGATTCCACATACAGGAGAGGCCAAGTGGTATTTGTGTCTGTGCCTGGCTTACTTTGCTTAGTGCAGTGGCCTCCACGTTCATCCATGTGGTCGCCAATGGCAGGATTTCCTTTTATTCAAAGGCGGGATAGTACCGCATGGTGTGCATACATCGCGTTTTCTTTATCTGTTCACCCACTGGTAGATCTTAGGCTGCTTCCGTATCTTGGCTACTGTGAATGAAATCAATATGCTTATCACCCGCGTATTTGCAGAAGTGATTCCCACAGTCATTTGTTATCTTTGGACTTTGCTTGTGTATTTTGTTCAAACGTTATGTTGTCAAGCTGATCGATCATTTCCTTGATGGCTTCTGGGTCTATTTTGTGGTTTAGAAAGGCTTCCCCACTCCGAAAAGACGGGATAAAAGCGATTCACCCACGTTCTCCCTTTCACAGTTTCAACTTCACGTTCTCTCCCGCCTCAAAACTTTCGAATCCGCGGGGAGCCCGGGACCCCGCTGCGCTGGGAAGATGAGGCTGGGCGCCGGCCCCGGGGGTCTCCGGAAACGTTCCCGGTTCGCGGAGAAGATCGCCCATCCCGGAGCCGGGTGGGCGGTCTGTCCTAGCAGGTAGCAGTCCCTCGGAACGTAACGGTGGTTAGGAAAAATCTTCAAGTCCCCTTCGGCTGCGGTGTCGCGCCATTCTAGGCTGTGCCAACTGAGAGCTCCTCCGCTTGCCCCCGGCTGAGAAACGAGATACCAGGTGTCCCGGGACTTGGAGAGGCCTCTACCGCCAGCTATGCCGATCGGATCCGCGGCTGCTCGCACCGGCTGTCGGGCGCCACCTGGCTGCACTGTTAAGGTTTTCTCTCCGGCGCTCTGGAGAAGCCGGCAAGAAAGGGGATTTGACCACAGGGCGCGGTGCAGAGTTCAGGCGACTGGCAGCACTGGCAGGATGAGCCCAGCTTTGCCCGGTGTACTCTTCGTCCTTTCGTCGGAGATTAAACCTGCAGGTCAGCGTTGGAGGCGCGCTCTTGAACTCGGAGTACTGTGGCCTGAGCGGGTCAACTAGTACACGCGGGAATCGATGGGCCTTCCGAGAGTGTGAATGGGGGTTGGGGTACCCAGCCCGGACGCGGTCTGGCTTGGGGCCCTGTCCTCAGGCCTTCCATTACACCCATTATCTCAGCCCCGCCCCGGAGATGAGGACCGGCCCGGCTGTTCCAGGAGGACTGCAAAGGGTAATATGGGACCGTCCGTGGCCACGCGTGGGTCATGATCATCCGATTTGAGCTTTACACCTTTTTCGGAGTCTTGTCTCGTAGGTGGAGACTGGCTTGGGCAGTACGAGAAAAACGGGAAAGGCGCAGTGGATTTAGCTGCGGCCTGCATAATAGGATATTGTGGTTGGACTTTGGGGCCCCACTCTCCCCACCGGGGAAGAGCCTGCAGCCTCTGGCTCCGAGATAGAGGGGTGACCAGATGTCCGATGGATGATCTTTGTTAGAGTGGCTGGGTTGATCAGCCTTTTCTGCAGTTTTGATGTGGCCTCAGAAAGTTGATCAGACCGACCAGCAGCCCAACCCAGCAGATGGGCAACTAGAATTTGGGCGAGGGGAAGGGAGCAAGGGGAGGGGAGAAGGGCGTGGGGGGAGGCCTGTGGGGAGGTGAGGAGGGAAGGGTAGGGGCAGGGGGATGGGGGAACCTGAGGTTTATATAGCAATTGTATAAACCTGAGGTTTATATAGTAATTGTTATAATTATAGTTTAGTTTATAAGTATAGTTTATAAGTATAGTTTATATAGTAATTGTTATAAGCAAGTATTATAAACAAATAAATTATTTACATTTTAAATAATTGTACGTATAAATTATACTTTATAAATACTAAATCTACATAAATAGTGATTAGATATAAACAGTTATAGTTCTGAAGAGGACGCAGGAGGGGTTTTCGGTCCGCAGAAATTTCTAAATGCCCCTGGGGAGGCTGAGGCAGGCCGATTCCGGTAAATTTTGAAATCCACGCTGGGTGGGGATCTGGCCTAGGAGGCGCTGGGGAGTCTGTCCCCTGCCCGGCAGTTGTCCCTGGCCTCCGGCGCTTCCCCCCAAATTTTCCAAGACTTCTTTTGGCTGCCAGGGATCTCACGGTTCCACTCATGCCTGCCAGGGAGCCCCGAGGTGGAAATGCGACCCAAGGTGGACCCGGACAAGGCCTGGCGTCCTGCCCGCCTGCCCGCGATCCTGATCCCTCCGGCTGGCTTTCAGGCTGGTTGTCTGGCGACACCTGGCGGCCGCCTTTATATATAGCAAGCTCGACCGGCAGGGGCAACGTGGGATTGGGTGGCCAGACGGTTAAAGGGGATATTCGGTTATGTTGGGGTTATGGGGGAGTCCTGAGGTTTATACTAGTAGTAGTAGTAATATTCTTCTTTTTATTATGTTACTTATTAATATAAATTGTCATAAATACACAAATAATATATAATTATGTAGATACTATAAATGTAGTATAAATATATGTAATATATAGATTATATATTTTAATAAATATTTATGTATAAATATTAAATCAGTAATTATAATTATTTGGTCTTGCTGTGATTCATCATTATTGTAATTATTACCACTATTATAAATAGTAATTGTAGTAGTAGTAGTAGCAGCTTTTTTTTAAGTAACAACACTGAATAAACTGTCTCTGTCAAAGAAAGACGTTCAAGTGACTGGAGATAATAAAGAAGGGTTTCAGTCCGTGGGATTTAAAAAATCCACCCAAGAACCTGGTGATGCTCTGACCCACAGTCTGTGAAGTAACCAGCTGGAAAAGCCAAACTACAGCTCTGCATACAGCAGCCCTAATGGTCAAGACTGCACTGATGGCTTCCCACCTTTTAGCCCTTGCTTCCAACTTAGGACCAAAAGGGAGAACCAAATAGACACCCTCTTTCCAGTCAGGTAGGATCCCCTCTTCCAGTGATACAGGAGATAGAAAGAAATAGGCAGATAGGGCAAACCAGTCCTTGGCAGAACTTCTAACAAAAAGCAGCCCAAGAAAGCATTTCTTTCTAACAAAGAGCAGCCTGAAAGACTGAGCTGCAAACATAGATAAGGAAGGTGGAAACTTACCTGGGGGGAGGCCTGCAGCCAAACTGATGAAAAGGACTACTTGGGGCCAGACATGTCCACCATAGGGGATTCACCGTCCCTAATTTTTTTTTTTGTTGTTAACACATGCATAGTAAGAAAGAAATAAGCAACATGGAGTAGCTACCCACCTGTGTAATAAAAGATGGGTGTGGAGGTGTCCAGAGGTTTGTGCCCTATGCAGATGGCACATCTGGTCCTAACTTTTTTTGCACCTGATGTAGATCAGACACTGCTACCCACTAGCTCATCTATAAAACTCTTTGCATGTCACTGTGCATCAGCAACCTATTTTTCCAGGACCCCTCTCTGTAGCAGAGAGCTATTCTCTTTCTTTCACCTATTAAATTTCCACTCTTAACCTCACCCTTTTTGTGTCCGCGCCTTTTATCTCTGTGGCTGTAAGACAATGAACCTTTGGTGTCACCCCAGACAATGAAGCCACTTTACTAGCAGCCGCCTCTGGCTTCCTGAAGCAGCTGGCAACCCCATCAGGACTCCTCTTCCCCTTTTCCACCACACAGATTTCCCATTCCTCTCCCTGCCTTTGAGTTTCTGCCAAACACTATTGAGCTGCATGAAAGAACCTTAAATGCATATTACTAACTGAAAGAAATGAATCTGAAAAGGCTGCATACTGTAAGATTCCAACTCTGTCACATTCTGGAAAAGGCAAAACTATGGAGACAGTAAAAAGAGCAGTGGTTGGCAGGGGTTGGGGGAGAGTGGGATGAACAGGCAGAGCACAGGGGATTTGCAGGACTGAAACTGCTCTGTATGATATGACAATGGTGGATACAGCATTAGACATCTGTTCAAACTCACAGAATGTACTGAGGACTAAACTGACATTTTTTCTCTCTTGCCCAAATTCCCATCTAAGGGCTCTAGGGAGTCATACCCTGTAAACCATAACATCTCAACAGTTGGACTTTATTTAACCTTATATATAACACAGCTTACTTTCCCACCTGATTCTTGTATAACATCATATGACAGATAAAGAAGGAAAGAAAAATATTTTACCCCAAAATAGGATTTTTTTTGCATATTTTGAAATGGCTCTGCAAAGCTGTCTCTTATAGGGAAAATTTGCATCTGTAAAGAATCTCTATTACCATAACTAACTCTTTCCCCTTCCAGGCCCTCCCAAGCCTCTAGAGATTTGCTGAAAGTCTAGCACCTTTTAAGAGTCTGAATAGGAAATATTTGCCATCTATTGTCTCTAAGGGCAACCCCCATGAGGCTTCATCTACATGGTAAGAACCTTGGTCTCCACAATCCCCTTATCTTGACCCAGATAGTCCTTTCTATTGATTGCAGGCTTTTAGATAATAACTGTTTCAATCAACTGCCAATCCGAAAATCTTTGAATCCACCTATGACCCGGAAGCCTTCCTCCCACCAACCGCCTTCGAGCTGTCCCACCTTTCTGGACTGAATCAATGTACGTCTCACATGTACTGATTAATGTTTCATGTCTCCTTAAGATGTGTAAAACCAAACTGCAACCCAACCACTTTGGGCACATGTTCTCAGGGCCTCTTGAGACTGTACCTTGGGTCACTCATATTTGGCTCAGAATAAATCTCTTCAAATATTTTACAGAGTTTGGCTCTTTTCACTGACAATACAACACCAAGAGTGACCCTAATGTGAACCACAGATTTTGGGTGATAATGATATGTTGGTGTGGGTTTAGCAGTAGTAACAAATGTGCCCCACTGATGCGGGACATGGACAGTAGGGCAGGCTGCGTGTGTGTTGCTAGGTGGGGGGTGAGGGGTGCATATGAGAGCTCTCTGCATGCTCAGCTCAATTTTGCTGTATAGGTGTAGAAAAAATCTTTCCTCCACCCATCTTAGGTTTATTGCCTTGGCCCCACAAATGTAGACCAATGAAAGCCAGGTTAACAAAAGAAAACAACGCATTTATTAATTCCTGCATTGCAAATACACATGGGAGAGCTCAGTGATAAGTAATAACTCAAAAAGGCGGTTAGAACTTGGGCTTATTAGCACACTAATGGGAGAGCAATATATTTGTAGAGAAGTAGAAAGACAAAGGAAGGGGACCTTGAGCTTCTTTGGATAACAAGTTGCAGGAAGGTAGATACATGGGGGAAGCTGACTGATAAGCTTGATTTGGCATGCTTGTGATGTTGATTTTTCTGGTGCCACCTCTGGACTGGTAAGAGCCATCCTGCTCTTCTGGTAGATGGGGGCAGGGCAGAGAGTTTGTCCTGTGTCTGCTTGGTCTCAGTTGTCTTCAGCTCAAAATAATCTTTATGTCAGAGTGGAATATTTTGGGATGGAATATACTAAGTTCCTTCAGCTGTGAATTCAAAACAACTCTAAAAAAGTTAATTAAAAATTATATTCCTATAACATGGTCCTTGCTGGTGGGGGCTCAGGACACACCACCCCCAAAATATGACAATACAAAACCAGATATGTGAACACAAAATATACTTCTTAGGCAAATTTTGATCTGTTATTCTAAGAAATTGCAGACACAGGAGTAGCTCTTAAAAGCTGCCCTTTTGTAAAAGAAATTTACAACTATAAAATAAATCTACATTAGTGAAGCATCTGTATCAGGAAGAGGGCTGGTTCCAGACAACTTCCACCACCCCAGAGACTTTTCTTTGCAGAACAAGACACCTTTTATTTACCAGACATTGCTTCCCCTCACCTTCCCAGAACTTGTGCCCATCCCCAAGAAGCCCCAAGCCCCTGTTCCTTTCTGTAACTCAGGACACTATCTAAGCTTCATTCATCTGGCCCTTCTCCTGGTCTATACTTTGTGGGATTCCTGTGCATACAGACGTAATTAAAATGGTTTTTCTCCTATTAGCCTGTCTTATGTCAATTTAATTCCTAGCCCAGAATCCGGGAAAAGAATCTAGAAGGGGCCCAAGGGGAAGCCATTTTTCCCTCCTCCACTACCTGCTTTTCAATCTCCTGACCTTGTGATCCCAGTTTTACTTGGAACCCCACTTCAGAGTTAGCCCTCTGTAAATAATTGTCAGTACTCATCTTTTCAATGTTTTCACCTGACATTCCCTCTTTATTTCACTCTTACATCTCCCAGCAGGTTGCTCAAGAAACTCTCCCTTGCTGTGGACACTGCTGACTTCTGTAAAATACATTTACAGGAGGCCATTGGTTTGGACTGAGCTTCTGCACTAGGCCCAACAGACTGAGATGGAGCAGGGACCCCTATTAGAGGCCTGCTGGGCCTCCTCCAAGCGTGGACACAAAGGAAAATCTTGATTTCCTTCAAGGGAAATTCAGGCACCTAGCTGGCCTTGAGAAGTAAATGAGCCACCTGACAAGCAAGAAGGGAATCATAGCTTCAAGTAATAGCCACTCAAGCAAGTCAGAGCCACAAGGTGTTTGGTCCCCTATTGAAACTAAAGATTACATCTTAGCATATGTCCCTGAATGGCTTTTCAGAAACCCAGACCCACTTCAGATGGAAAATACTGACCATCATCACAGAGACCTCAGGTGACCTGGAGCTGAGGGCTGCACTCTGACAGCTGCTCTTTGTTCTAAATTTCTTCCTCAGGGGCCTGGAGAGAGTTATGCCCATAGGCCAGACCTTAACATTCCTTTCTGCTGACCCCAAGTTTTTAGGCAAAGCCTGCCTTCCTTAACCAATTGCAATCAAAGAATCCTGAAGCCGCCTATGACCTGTAAGTCCCTTGCTTCAAGAGCTTCCACCTTTTTGGTCCAAACCAAGGTATACCCTCTGTATTGATTTATGGTTTCCCTGTAACCTCTGCTTTCCTGAAATGTTCCCCTGCCTTTAAAATCCCTTGCTTGTAAACCATCCAGGAGATTGGGTCTGAAGCGTAAGCTGCCCCATTCTCCTTGCTTGGTGTCCTGTAAGTTAACACCCTCCTTTCTCCTGCTGCAAACCTCAGTGTGGGTGTTTGGTTTTACCACACGGGGCAAGCTGACCCAGGTTCAGTTCAGTAACAAGACCAGAATGGAATGGAGTTCCTTGCGCTAAAGTTCCACCTTTCCAAACCAAAACTAAGTTGTTGATCTGACCTTCTGAGAAGTCAGGACACAGAGAGATAAAAGGCAAATCCCCAACAGTCCAGGTTTAGCCAGCATGATAGGCAGTCCCTCCCGTCTGCTTTAATGTTTACAAGAACAGTAACTTTGCAACCAATCCGTGTTTTATTCTCTGTTTCTGCTTCAGCCTTTTCTATCCATGAAGCCCATCTCCCCCGCTCTGCTGGGAGGAACGCTCAGTCTGTTTTACGGAATGAAGTGTTGCCTGATTCTAGAATAGCGAATAAAGCCAATTACGATATTTAAACTAAATCTGTTGTACTTTTGTCTTTGGACAGTTCCATGATGGAAAATCTAACGGCCACTTTCCATTTACCACGTCCAAGGAGCAGTCCAGGTAAGTGGCTCCCTTTTGTTTCCATCTTGCTCCTGGCTTCTGACACTGATGCTTCTCCTTCTGGAACGTCCTACCTTTCTGAATGCTCCTCCCCAATTTTTACCAGTGCGCTCACAACCCCTGCTTGGGATTTAAAATCTGAAGTGTGTCATAACTCACCCCGAACTCTGTTATTCTTTTATTGGTATGCCGGAAAAAAAGAACCCCAAGCCCTCTGGGTGACCAAATTGATTTTTAATGCATTAATTATTAACTCTATTCTTACAACCTCCAGATTTTATCTCCACTCAGAATTGTATGTACAGCTGCCTAGCTGATTTCCAGACTGAAATGCCTCTTTGACATTACATATTAAAACTGATCCCGCTCTATAGTCTAGGTCATTTTCCTTGACTTGGCTGTGACCCAGACTTACTGTCTAAATAAATGGTGTGACAGCTCACCTAGGGACCCCATTCCAGACTCTAGAAGAGTTTCTTCAGCCTGTATCCCCCCACGTCATAAACAATCCTTTACCGAGTCCTGTTCATTCTTCCTATACATCTCTCCAAAGGCTTCCCTCCATTTCCACAATGACCCCAAGTGTTTTGCCATTTGCTCCTCGAAGAACATCTGGATTTGTTTCTGGCTTTTGGCTATGAGGAATAAGCCTGCTGAGAACATTCACCTCCAGGATTTTGTGTGAATGTAAGTGCTTTAGGGGTGGGGCAGGACCCTGCAGGCCATCGCTGGGTTGGATGATTCTCTAGAGGGACCCAGAGAACTCCACCAAGCTGACCTAAGCCCCTGAAAGTCAAACAGATACTGCATGGCCCAATGCCTGCACCATAGCTCACTTGTTGGAATAAACTGCCCAAGAAAAATGGAGGTAAGTGATTACATTATCAGAGGCATCCTAGGTGGATCCTGGAGATGTGGACAGTACCTGTAGTCATGAAGCTGACAGCTGGAAGAAGCCCGTCTGGTTCAACCCCTGTCTGGCATATTCCTTCCTTCTCCATCCTCACTTTCTACCCCTCACAGGGACAGATAATTTACAGCTTACCGAGCCAGGTCATTGCACTTTTGGACAACTCTACTAAATGGATTTTCCTCATGCCATCACATAACTGCTGCCTGCCACCAGAGCCTTAGAAATGTATGGTTTTCCATCAAGCACTCATGGAACACATCACTGTGGGCACTTCTAGGGGGGTTCATGATGGATCCTCCAAGATCAACTAAATATAAAACAAGCTCCCAGGTAACAGAACCACTTCAGCTGTTAAATAAAATCATCTGTGTTAACCTAGTTTAATTACGAGGGACATCTCTCCCAAAGAGTGTGTGTGTGTGTATATATATATGCGTGTGTATATATGTGTGTGTGTGTGTGTATATATGTGTGTGTGTGTGTGTGTGTGTGTGTATATATATATATATATATTTTTTTTTTTTTTTTTTTTTGAGACAGGGTCTCACTCTGTCACCCAGGCTGGAGTGCAGTGGTGCCATCACAGCTCATTGCAACCTCATCCTCCCAGGCTCAAGCAATCCTCCCACCTCAGCTTCCTGAGTAGCTGGGACTATAGATGAATGCCACTATGCCTGGCTAATTTTTTAAAACCTTTTTGTAGAGGCAGGGTTTCGCCATGTTGCCCAGGCTGTTCTCCAACTCCAGGGCTCAAGCAATTTGCCTGCCTTGGCCTCCCAAGGTATTGAAATTACAGCATGAGCCACTGTGCCTCCAACATAATAATTTTTTGTTTAAAGAATATTTGGTATTTGTGGGCCGGGTATCGTGGCTCATATCTATAATCCCAGCACTTTGGGAGGCAAAGGCAGGTGGATCACTTCAGGTCAGGAGTTCAAGACCAGCCCGGCCAACATGGTGAAACCCCGTCTCTACTGAAAGTACACAAATTAGCCAGGCGTGGTGTGCACGTGTAGTCCCAGCTAATCCAGAGGCTGAGGCAAGCAGATTGCTTGAACCCGGGAGTCAGAAGTTGCAGTGAGTGGAGATCGAGCCACTGCACTCCAGCCTGGGTGACAGAGCAAGACTCTGTCATAAAAAATAGTTTGTATTTTAGCCTTTCTTTCTGAAATCATTGATAGTGGCCTCGTTCATCTGTTGAGGTTTTATATGAAAACAAAACCTTATACCCTTGTGTGGAGAAAAGTGCTGACCTTCTTTGTGGTGGGGTGAATATTCAACACACCCAGCAGCTGTTTTGCGTTCTCAAGAAGGGAGGCCCAAAGTATTCCAATTGTAATAGGGTCTCTCAGTTGTGACCTTGCTAGTCACAGCGTGGTCCACAGACCAGCAGCACTAGGGTTACCTGAAGCTTGTGTGAAATGCTGCATCCCAGGCCTAATGCATCCCATGCATCAAAAGCACACGTGTTCTTCCTATTGCTGAGAGGGAAGAGGGACAGCAGCACAGGAGCAAAGCCAGCACTGTGATTGCTGTTAGGGACAGTGCCAGAGCACCCAGCCCCAAGCCCCACCACCACCGCCCCTTTTTCTTAATTACAGAATTCACTTGAAATTAAAAATCCCTGCTCCCTAAATACCCACCCTCTCCTCTGGCTTTCTTTTTTAGCTGAGGCAGCTGCTCTTGTCTCTTCTTTCACCCTCTCCTGGCATCACAGCATCCTGGGATGCTGCGTTTCACACAAGCTTCAGGTAACCCCAGTACTGCTGGTCCATAGACCATGCTGTGAGCACCCTCAGGACTCCTCATTCAAGTGCAGTCGAGTACCATGCAAATGGCAGGGAAAACCAAAGAAAGCTCAGGTGGCCCATCATGGCTGTCATTGGTGGAAGAGTGTCTCTATTTAACTCTGAACCTTAGTAATGACATGCTCTCCCCTTTTCCTGGACCTTCATTTTAAAATAGAGCATTCAGGTGGGAAGGGACCCACAGGAGCATTTCGATCCTGAGCATGCGCTGGGCGGTGGCTCTAGCCTTTGGGATTTTGTTCTCATTTACTTTTTTTTGAGATGGAGTCTTGCTCTGTCACCCAGGCTGGAGTGCAGTGGTGCAATCTCGGCTCACTGCAACCTCTGTCTCCTGGGTTAAAGCAACTCTCCTGCCTCAGCCTCCTGAATAGCTGGGATTACAGGTGCACGCCACCATGCCCAGCTAATTTTTGTATTTTTAGTAGAGATGGGGTTTTGCCATGTTGGCCAGGCTGGTCTCATACTCTTGACCTCAAGTGATCCACCCGCATCAGCCTCCCAAAGTGTTGAAATTACAGGCGTGAACCACCATGCCTGGCCTGTCCTCATTTACTTAAAGAGCAGTTACTTACCCCCAATTTCCCATAGATAGTGGCCAACTTCTTTGAAATCCGGAGACATTTTCTAATGCTCAACCCTTTCTTCACCAGTTGTATCTGTTTCTAAAATAAGTGTCACTCAGGATGGATATGCTTTTAGAGAAACACTGTGACGAAGACCCTTTGCTCCAGAGGAGGGACCTGCAGTGGCCCCAGGCTGTGGCTCCAGCATCACTTGAGACAGTGTGAACATTTGGACACAATTATAAAGAGGACACTTAATTAAAGAGCACACTTACAAAGGAAAGGGGCAGGAAAGCCGGGAGGCAGGAGGTCTGGGACCCCATATGGGACAGGCAGTTGTGTGTTGTTGGTACCGCCTTCCTGCCATGGCTTTCCTACACCAGCAGAGAGAAAGCCCACTTCTTTTTTTTTTTTTTTTTTTTTTTTTTTTTTGAGACAGGGTCTCACTCGTCACCCAGGCTGGAGTGCAGTGGCGCTATCTCGGCTCACTGCAAGCTCCACCTCCCGGGTTCACACCATTCTCCTGCCTCAGCCTCCCGAGTAGCTGGGACTACATTCTCCCACCAGCACACCTGGCTAATTTTTTGTATTTTTATAGAGACGGGGTTTCACTGTGTTAGCCAATATGGTCTGGATCTCCTGACCTCGTGATCTACCTGCCTCAGCCTCCCAAAGTGCTGGGATTACGGGCGTGAGCCACCACTCCTGACTGAGAAAGCCCATTTCTGCTCTTTGCTGCAAGCCTCTCTGGATGGAAGGCCCAGTTCCACAGGAAGGAAATCCTGGTAGCTGAGGCTTGGCTGTGCACAGACTGGATGGCTCAGCCTGTGGCCGGCAGGCACCCAGGGCCCCTGGTGGGGGTCTCACCAGCTCAGGACACCCTCAGCTCCCAGGTTGCAGCCACCACTGCCATTTCAAAGGTGAGAAGGAAAGGGTGTGTGGACCTCTCATCCCACACAGTGAGGGAGGCGGGAGCTGGGTGGTGCAGGGAATTAGGAAAGGCAAACCTGGGACCTGTTGTACCCTGCGGTGCAGTTTCCAGAGGGGAGCAGCCCGGGGTGGCAGACGTTTGCATTTGCATGTTAGAAATGCTCTTCCTCGCGGGGCGCAGTGGCTCACACCTGTAATCCCAGCACTTTGGGAGGCCGAGGTGGGCAGATCACAAGGTCAGGAGATCGAGACCTTCCTGGCTAACACGGTGAAACACCGTCTCTACTAAAAATACAAAAAATTAGCCGAGTGTGGTAGCAGGTGCCTGTAGTCCCAGCTACTCGGGAGGTTGAGGCAGGAGAATGGCGTGAACCCAGGAGGGGGAGCTTGCAGTGAGTGGAGATCACACCACTGCACTCCAGCCTGGGCAACACAGTGAGACTCCGTCTCAAAAAAAAAAAAAAAAAAAAAAAAAAAAAAAAAAAAAAAAAAAAGCTCTTCCTGACTTTTCAGAGCTGACTGAAGCCCCCGGTTCTTGGCCTGTGTCTTTTCCTTGCCTTGGGGTCCACATTAACCAACTATATTCAATCAACAAGCTTAACATTGAGAATCAAGAGAAGCCCAGGACCTGGGGAGCCTGGGACCCCCTTCAGCATCCACTGTGCTTGGGATGGGGCTCCCGACCCCGCTTCAAGTCACCTCTTGTTCTCCCGCCCCAGAGGAGCTGGCACACCAAGCGATGCTTCCTTTTGTTCACGGCCTTTATGGGAAGGGACTGCGGTCTCTCCTTGGTGCCAGTGTTAGAAGGAAGAATTGGCGCTCACTCGGTCCTGCTGTGTGTGGAAGTCTCCTCCGCACCCCGCCCTATCTTGTCAATCAACACCACTCGGTTGAGCACTTTGTTCCCAGGCTTTGTTTCCTGGCCCTTGACAATAAACAGAACAGTCTCCCTGAGCCTTTCACACCACATAGACCTCTCAGGATGAATTGCTGGAGCAGCTCCTGCTGATGCTGGGCCTTGGGAAGAGGGGGCCAGCAGGGAGGTCCCACCCCTGAGCTGAGAGCTCCCTTTATAAAGGCAAGTCCAAACCCCAGCGTTTTGGGGGTCAGCAGGGGAGAGAGCAGGGCTGAAGGCATAGAGGGGGCACCCTGCACTTCATGCCTGAGCTGAGAGCTCCCTTTATAAAGGCAAGTCCAAATCCAGCGATTTGGGGGTCAGCAGGGGAGAGAGCGGGGCTGAAGGCATAGAGGGGGCGCCCTGCACTTTATACCTGGGGCAATGCAACAACAAAGGTGCCAGGTGTGTGGACACACACGTAGAGGAAGAGTGCTGCGCACCCTCAAAGCCTGGTCTGAGGATCAGCAAACCAGCCTCTCTGGGAAGCTTGTTGGAAAGGCCAGCTCTCAAGCCCCTCCCCACCCCTGGTGCACCAGAACCTTCAGTCTGACTTAGCCCTGCGTGACTCTCCTGCTCCCGATGTCTGGGACGGGCTGCCTGCAGCACTGGCTCTCAATCTGCCTGATCGTCAGCACCACCTGGAGAGCCGGAGAAGTTCTGAAAAGACAGATCTCTGGGTGCTTCTATCCCTGGGATTGTGACTCAGTAAGTAAGGGGAGAGGCACAATCATTTGTATCTGTGTTTTTAAAGCTCCCCCAGTGTTCCGGATGCTTAGCCAGCCTGGGGACCCTCTCTCTGCTCTTCGGGTATCTTACAGGTAAGAAAGATGTCATTGTAAGCTTTTATCCTTGGAAACACATTCATTCCAAACATATGGAAAGAACTTACTAGGCCGTGTGTGTTGTCAGCTTTTATCCTTGCCCATAAACATCCTTATGCCCGTAGAGCTTTGGGAAGCCAAGGTGGGCGGATCACTTGAGCCCAGGAGTTTGAGACCAGCCTTGACCTCCTTGACTGCTGGGGAGTTGATGAGGGACCTGGACACCATCAGAGTGGTTTTTTGTTTCCCTTTGTGTACAGTTCTGAGTTCATTATTTATGTATTATTAGGGTTTGGAATAGGCTCATATAAATATTTCAGGTCCTAAAATAGCTGTGACAGTGTCACTGATCTACCCCTGAGCTGAACATCCACTCCTCCACTGCCATTTTAATCCTCCCGTCATGTGAGGGATGATGGGAGTCTGTGTGAACATCTTTCTCACTCGTGTTCAAAGATCATATCTGCCTGTCTTATCTGTCAAGTGTAGATTTTGTTGTGATGGTGGATTCAAAATAGACGAAATGTGTGGTCATTGTACTTGGCAAACAGCTTTTCACGTCAGGATGCTTCCACTCCCAGCTTAGGGCTGGTCCAACTGTGTGACGAATGCAGCTCAGTGCAGGTGCCCAGTCTGCCACCCTCAGCCCTGCAGCTGCAGTGTTAGAATAGCCGTGCCATGGGCACACAGCGCTGGTGATATGGGAAATGTGGATTAACAAATGCTTAATTCACATGTGCTTATAGAAAAAACTTTATACAATAAAAACAGCCAATTGTTAGATTTACATCTTTTTCTGTCACTATATTTAAAAGGAATCAAGAATTTTCATGCAGCTTCCAGGTATTCTTGAGACTGGTATATCGTTTCTTCTTGAAAAGTGCATTATTGCATAACAACACATAGTTAAAAATATTTTTATATTTTTATGTATTTATAAGTATATTTTAGCTGAAAAATATCAATAGTATACATAGCTTATAGCAGTTTGGGAATTGTTGATATATATGGTAATAATGCATTGTTTGGGATGATTTAAAATTATATTAGGATATTAGGAGCCCAAGATAATGATCCAAATTGAGATCCTCTTGTCTAGTATCCTTTAAAATGGCAAAACATCAAATCTAGAAAATAGATAAGAAATGAATTTTAAGATAAAGGTACAACAGACTTTCTATTTTTACAAAAATCATTATTGATTTTCAAAAATATAATTTGGAATTCAAGCTGTTAATTTAAAAAGTACTTATTTCATAATACAGTGAACAAAACTGGCTGTTAGAGAAAACACCTCATCTTGCTGTCCCCAAATCTTGCAACTTTTCAAAGTTTCAGAATTTTGTAAAATATTTTGAATAGCCCAGACTTTCTGAAAATGGGTATAGCCTTTCAAAGTATTAGAATTGACAAGCTTTTAAATGCCAATCTTATTTTATAAAGTGTTGACTTTTCACTGTAGACTAATAGCAAACAGTTTGTAAAGAAATGTAAGTAAAAAATGTAAATAAAAAAATAGGCTTATTAGTTTTCAAAAACTTTATTTAAAAGGAAGGGGCAATGTTGATTGGAGTAAGGAAATATTTGAAAATGTATTTTGTGAAAGAAATCAATGCACGCGCATGCGCGCACACACACAGCCCTCAAAAGCAAAACTCCAACAATGCAGCTGTTGCTCCTTTGCAGCAATATTTACCTCACTTTGAGTGAGGGCCATACTGCTTGAAAGTGTAGTAACTTAAACACCTTGCCTATGTCTAATGATTAAAAACTAAGTTCTACTCAGCCCCTGACCCCCACCAGAGAGAGATTCTAGGTTATTCCTTGTGGGCAAATGTGTCCATGGACCACTGGATCAGGGATTGTTGAATCAGATGTGTGAGCCTCTCTACATGTCATGGTTTGTAGAGATCAAAGTTTTCCCTGAGTTTGATTTCCCTGTAGAGATCAAACTCCCTGGGGGATGTCATCTCCAGCTATGAGCTCCAGGGCAATGCTGTCTCGGATGAGGGTCTGGGGTAACCTGAGCTCCTGCAGAAAGCTGGGTGTACTTAAGCACTCTATGAAGACTATATGTGGTGGCAATGATGTTGGGGTACCCCATGGGTAGCCTAGAAAAGAAGTACCATGTCTCATTGCAGGTGAAGGTGAATTAGGGCAGAGAGGCTATTGAAGTAGGCACTGAACAGAACATGATAGCTGAATCTATAATAGCAAAATCTTTACCAGTTGTTGATTGGATGGGGTCAGTAAGTTCTTTAATACTGGCTATTGGGTATAGGGGCCTTAATGAAAGGATTACAATGTTAAGGTTGTAGGACTCTACTGTGAAGCACCACTTATTTCTTCCAGGCTTAAGCACAGGCAAGACTGAGCTGTCTAATGGAGAAACAGTGGACAGAATCACCCTTTTATTAATTAGGTTTCATATATTAAGTTTTAAACTTGAAGGTCCTGTACATCGGAATTGTGTCTCTCCCAAAATTACATGTTGAAGCCCTTACCCCCAGTACCTCAGAATGTGCCCATATTTACAGATACAGCCTTTAAAGGATGTGAGTAAGTTAAAATGAGACCATTAAGGTGGGCCCTAATCCAACATGACAGGTGTCGCTATAAAAGAAGAAATCTGGAGACATAGAGAGACCTCAGTGCTGGGTGTGCTCATAGGAAGGGTCATCTCAGGTCAGGAGTGAGGCCTCAGAGAAACCAAATCCCCCACACCTCAGTCTTGGAATTCCAGCCTCCAGAACAGTGAGGAAATACATTTGTATTGTTAAAGTCACCCAGGCTCTGGTAGCCCTAGCAAACTAACACATCTGGCTATAACTTACAGAGTCGTATTAACTATTTTAACTGGGGATCTGCAAGGTCCAATTTGTCTCATAGTCATAGTCATATTAACTATTTTAACTGGGGACCTCCAAGGTCCAAGCCAATTTATAAGTGCCAAAGACTTAATTGAATCATATTTATTATTCACTGTGTTAGAGCATATTTTAGGGCAATGAGTATTATGCCTATGCAAAATTTAGGCAAAGCTACAGTTAAAATAAAGCATGCCTATTTTTCCTCTATAGTTATTTTGCCAGGATTACAGGCATTGCAGTGTTCATCCCAGGTATAACTGTAACTTGAGTCCCAGCATTGACTAAGTTCATGAAGCTTTGTCAATTGGTGCATTTTAGCATTTGTTAATCTGGAGCCCATGCTGTACAGGCACAAAAGACAATCAGGGCTCCTTTTATCTCTTTGTTATATAAATCCTTATAGTAAATTTTGTGTTTCCAATTGGGTCAAGTTATGGACCTTTGTTTCATTACATATTTATGTTACTGGGAAGGGGTCCTGATCCAGACCCCAACAGAGAATTCTTGGATCTCGTGCAAGAAAGAATTCGAGGTGAATCCATAAAGTGAAAGCAAGTTTATTAGAGAAAATAAAGGAATGAAAGAATGGCTACTCCATAGGCAGAGCAGTGGCATGGGGTGCTCAACTGCTTGTACTTATTGTTACTTTTTGATTATATACTAAACAAGGGGTGGATTATCCATGAGTCTTCCAGGAAAGGTGTGGGCAATTCCTGGAATTGAGGGTTTGTCCCCCTTTTAGACCATATAGGGTAAGTTCCTGACATTGCCATGGCATTCCTAAACTGTCATGATGCTCGTGGGAGTGTCTTTTAGCATGCTAATGCATCATAATTAGCATACAATGAGCAGTGAGGACAACCAGACATCACTTTCATCACCATCTTGGTTGTGGCTGGCTTCTTTACCGCAACCTGTTTTATCAGCAAGGTCTTTGTGACCTGTATCTTGTGCCAACCTCCTATCTCATCCTGTGACTTAGAATGCCTACCTTCCTGGGAATGCAGCCCAGTAGGTCTCAGCCTCATTGAAGATTCTCCAGGCTTAAAGGTGGGGCCTAAATTACCCAGGACCTATTCAAGATGGAGTTGCTCTGGTTCAAACACCTCTGGTATTTATATTAAAATATATAGACTTTTATTTTGGTGTCTAGGCCTGCCCTCTCCCTCATTTCTGGGCATCTGGCTGCCCAAAGCTGAGGTTTTGAGTTACTGTCTCTGGCTGACCTCCTAAGGGGTTACAGGAGGCAGGGTGTGGGGTGGGCGTAACAGGCAGCCCAGCCTCTTTCTCAGGCTCTCCAATCCCCTCCCAGGGAGCCCTGGCAAATTGAGCTCATGTTGTCCATGGCTTGTGAGTGAGACCAGATCCAGGACTCGCTGATGGGCCACCTAACTGAACCTGGGCTGTATGCAAACATCCCAACATGGAGGGCTCCAGCATCACAGTGAAGCCCCTGCCTTCGGCTGATCCCGCCACCATCTGCAATCCTTCCCTTTTCTGCATGACACAGCCTAGGGTCTCTGCTAATCCAAAGCACAGGTTTCAGCCTTCCCACCTTTAATTCCTCCTGGAAGAGCAGCAGCTCAGAAAATCAGCAACCTGGGGAGGGCCAGGGGCAGGGCAGAGGCCACAAGGACAGCCAAGGTGCCTGCCAGTTCTTACCTAACGTGCAGATGAAAACCACCAATTCCAGAACAGCCCCCAGTGTGGCCCTGTGGCTCCTCCATGGAATCAGCAGCGGTGTGGGCAGCATAAGAAGCCAGTGGCCACCAAGGCACATCCTCCAAGGAAATATCCTCTCCAGGCAGCTCCATCAGGTGCAACACCAGCAGAATTTGCCTGAACGTGTGACCTCAGCCACTTCCTCCTACCAACACCCATGCTTCAGGCCAGCCCGAAAGACCCGGCGTGAGCTCAAAGCAGAGTGGGGGTGAAGAAGCCTCACAGGGTGGACAGGTGAGGGGCAGGATTAAAATGAAGGATGTATGTGTGGGTGTGGGGGGTCAAGTGTGTCCCAGTGCTTTCCACGGAGCATGCAGTCCCCGAGTTACATGGAGCACACAGACCCCGAGTACCACAGAGCACAAGGACCCTGAGTTCCATGGAGCCAGGAGACCTCAAGTTCCACAGAGCAAGAAGACTTTGAGTTCCATGGAAAATGAAGACCCTGAGTTCCATGGAGCAAGAAGACCCTGAGTTCCACAGAGTATGCAGACTGCGGAGTTCAATGGAGCTCAACGAGATGATGCAGGAGATCGGCCAGGAGCGGGACACAAAGAGCTGCTGTGTGTGCACAGCATGTTTGGTCTTGGGGGCCCTTGGAGGTGGAGGTTGAAGGGGCATAAAATGCGGAGGCATTTGCTCAACAGGTTTTCAAAGAAGAGGGCATACAGCACTTCCACACACTCAAAAGCACGCCGGGTGGAAGGTTATATGACAGCCTGCAGCTGGCTGGGCAACCAGAGGAGAGGCTGGCTGGCCTGTGCCCACCTGGGCGAAGCTTCAGAGACTGGATGACTTTTTTCTGGGGCACTTCTCCCCTCCTCTTCTCGGGTGCTTCTCTTGTCTTTTCTTTCACGTTTGTGGGGCAGGGGAGATGATTCTGTAGAAATGAACAAAGATAAGAAAACTTAATGGCCAGGCATTTAACATCTTATTTTCTGAGCTTCTGCTAATGATGGGTTGTGACTACTGACTTGAGTGATGCTCATTACGTTCATCTTAGAGAACACAGGATCGTCACTTCCTAGAGCAGGTTGCATAACAATGATATTAACACCAACAGGCACCACCATGCCTGGTTAATTTTTAAATTTATTTTGTAGAGACAAGGTCTCATTATATTGCCCAGGCTGGTCATGAACTCCTGGGCTCAAGCAATCCTTCCACCTCAACCTTCCAAAGTGCTGGGATTACAGACATGAGTTACTGTGCCTGGCCTGGCAGTTCCTTATAAAGCTAAGTATACCCTTATATATAAGCTGACAACTTATATTCACACAAAAACTTCCATGTAAATGTTTATGACAGCTTTATTCATAATTGCTAAAACTTGGAGGCAATCAAGATGCCTTTCAGTAGGTGAATGGATAAACTGTTGTGGATTCACACAATAAATTATTATTCCTTGATTTAAAACTGAGCTCACAAGCCATGAAAAGACACACAGGAAACTTAAATGCATATTGGCAAGTGAAAGGAGCCCATTTGAATGCTATGTACTATAGAATTCCAACCATATGATATTCCGTAAAATTCCACCTGATATTCTATGGAAACAGTAAAGAGAGCAATAGTTATCAGGGTTGTGGGAAGGGGAGGGTGAAAGAAAGAAACAAATAGCTGAGGCACAAGGGATATTTTAAGACAGTGAAACTATTCTGTATGCTGCATTAATGATGGATACATGTCATGTCATTACACATTTCTCAAAATTATAGAAGGTACAACACAAAGAGTGACCTCTAATGAATTTTAGTTAATAATAATGTTTCTACATTGTTCATCAACTGTAACAAATGTACCACAAGGCAAGGCTGTAAGGGTAACAACAGAGCATGTGGGCAGGAGATTGGGTATATGGGAATTCCCTGACTCATTTTTTCATGTAAATCTAAAACTGCTCTAACAAAAAGTCCAATAGTTAAAATCCAAAGGACCATAAAGGGTAGAATGGATAAATAAATTACAGTATGTTTATACAACTGAATAAAATGAATAAACTTGCAAGTTAAATGTAATACCCATGATGACACACACATACACATACACACACACACACAAAAAAATAGAATATATACAAAAGGAAATGAGGAAATTAAAACATTTCATTACCAAAAATCAATTAAATACAAAAGAAGACAGTATGTAGGAAATGAAGAACAAAAAAGCTGTAAGGCATATAAACAACAAACAGTATATGACAGAAATAAATCCCTCCTTATCAGTAAATAAACAAAACCAAAAGTTGGTTTTTGAAAAGATGAACAAAACTGACAAAACTTTAGCTAGATTGACTAAGAAAAAGAGACTCAAAGCCAGAAATGACAGTGGGACATTATTATGAATTCTACAGAAATAAAGAATTATAAGAGGTGTACTATAAACAACTGTTTGCCAACAAATAGGACAGTCTAGATAAAATAGACAAATTCTTAGGTATACAAAACCTACTAGGACTGAATAATGAAAAAACAGAAAATTAGAATAGACCCCGTAACTACTAAGATTGAATCCGTCATCAAAAACTTTCTGACAAAGAAAGGCCCTGAACCAGATGGTTTCACTGGTGAATCTTACCAAACATTTAAATAACACTAATACAACTCTTCTAAAAAATTGAAAATGAGAGAACATTTCTAAACTCATTCTATGATATTCTATGAGGTCAGAATTACCCTGTACCGAAGCCAGAAAAAAAAAAGTAGACAAGAAAACTAGAGATCCATATCACTTCCCTGATGCATACCAATGCAGAAATCCTCAACAAAATACCAACAAACTAAATTCAGCAGCATATTAAAATAATTATACACTATGACCAAGAAGAATTTATTCCTGGAATGCAAGGATGGTTAAACATTCAAACATCACTGCATTAACAGAATGGAGTGGCAAATCATGATTATCTCAACTGATGTAGAAAAAGCGTCTGCTACAGGTTTTATTCTACGTAAATTTAAAAATCAACAAAGATGGTGAGGGGGTCAGATGGAATGCAGTGGGTGACAAATGAATCTTACTGCATTACAAATTATGACTAACCCATATTGAAGAGTGTGGGGAAAAAAAGTCTTCACCTAAGTAACCTTGGAAAATACTGTTTTGACTGCATACTGTAAGACTCAAGAACTGTACACAAATATACTGTTGGCAAATTTGTTTCAGGGTATGGGTTAGCAATTCTGAAATTATTTTCCATGTTAGCAAATATATTTCAGAGAATTAGATCCCAGTTTCTCTCTGTAGGTGAAAGAGTTACAAATAAGCAAAGGGAGAATGCTAGAATAAATCCTGAGGTGCTGCACTGGAGTTAGGAATGTCAGTATGAACCTTTGTCTATTTTAATGTATCTGTTTAGATAGACAGATATAGACAGGTAGATGCTGAGTTTGTATTCATGCATACATGTTTGGAAACATGTGAATGTTTCCAAACTATGCTGAGAGAGCCTAGAAGCAGTGATATCCCAGTATTAATGAGCACACCCAGTACCCAGATCTTAGTTTCTATATACCATTCTCCTATAAAAGAAACCCGGGCTTCTTGGAGAAAAGACTAATTCTAGGCCTACCATGAAAAACACAAGATGAGACTAGAGCATCTTGCAGTGCCAGAAAATAAAAAAGTGCTTTTAAAAAACATAAAAGGGTGGAGACATGTCAAAAGAAGCCAACCTGGAAGAGCTTTCTGTGACTCAAGGTGGAACAATGTGAGTGGCAAATAATTATGACAGCACTAAATTATAACCCAGAACATAAAAGAAATAGCCACAAGTCCATACTGATATAGAAAAGATTAAATCAATCAGGAAGGAAAGACAAATCTTCCTCACAGAAGAATTCCAAGTAATAAATGTTGAAGGATAGCACAAATAGAAAACTACCACTAGAACACTACAGTAATCATTACTGCAGGAAAGAGTCATCAGTGAATGCAAAAATTGGATGAAACTTAAAGAAGAAACAGTATGTTTCTGTGGCCTCAAAATATCTCCCTCCAAATATTTATTAATATATTTTTCTTTTTTTCCCTCTTAATTTCATCTAAAGATCTATGACTAAAGCAAATATAATACTGTGTTGTGGGGTTTTTGACATGTACAGATATAAAATTTATGGCAACAACAGCACAAAGGATAGGAGATAAATGGTGCTATTCTGTAGTAAGTTTTTCTATTTTATATTCACTGTAATAGAACAATATTAACTCTAGACTGTGAGAATGTTAATGACGCACACTGTAATCCCTGGAGCAACTGCTAAAAAATGAAAATATGTGTCACTTCAATGCTAATAAAGGAATAAAACAATACAAAAAAGTACTTGTATAAGGATATTCATAGATCTTTACTAATATGATAGCCCAAAGCAGGAAATAGCCCAAATATTCATCAACAGAAAAATGTATGAACAAACCACAGTGCATTTATACAGCAGAATACTATTCAGCAATTCAAAGGAATAAACTAAAATACACACTATGGAGGTGTCTCACAAGCATTATGCTGAGACAGCTGGACATAAAAATGTATATTGTATGATTTCAAGCAAAATGAACTTAATGGTTAAAAAACCTCCACAACAGTACTTTCCTCTGGGGGAGTTAAAAATTGCCTAGGAATGAGCATGAGGGAGGTTTCTGGGGATGATGGAAATATTCCATTCTGAAAAGGGGTGATGGTTATATGGGTGTTATTTATTTTTCAAAGCTGTACAATTAAGATTTGTGCCTTTCAATGCATGTATATCTTACCTCACCAAAAAAGAACTAAAAAAATACATAAAGTGAGGGGTAGGGAAAGGGCTGAGGTACAGAAGAAACAAAAATGGCACATGATTACTAGCTGTTGAAGCTGGGTCACGGGTCTATTATACAGTTTTGTTCATTTTGCATATATTTAAACTTTTCTGTGATGAAACACCTTGCACAGAAAGACGAAACTGATCTATAATGTCAGCTGTTAAGACACTGGTACCTTTGAGGAGGAGGGAGGGAGAAAGCGCTTGTGGACCACATGAGTGAGGCTGCTTCTATTTCGTGGTTACCCACGTGTATTAACTTTGTCATAATATATGTCGAGCATAAGTGAACGCTTTATGCCCATATTTCTGTATGCATGCTATGTATCAACAAAATATTTAAATACCACATATTTGCACACATAATTTAGTATCTCAGAGTAACAGCAGTGTTTTGTTTTGTTTCAAAGTGGGACACTTCTACCCACAGCATCATCAGATGAACTGTCATATTCTGATGTATCTATTAATGTCCCAACCCTTGGGTGAGACCCCCTAGGTCTTCCCATTTTTGCCTCAATTTGATAAGTAGCAAGACTCTTATTTCTGACGATGTGATTTTATTTCCCAGCAAAGTCCTCCCCAAACCAAGGACACAATAACTAGCATGGTGCTCTGCACATCATATGCACTCAGTACTTGTGAAATTGAGTTGAGTCAAACAAAATGAGTAGCAGAGGTCAGGTCCTGCAAAAGACAGTATGTAAATAACGCAAGTAAGACTGAAAGGCTATAGCTCAGCAGCAAAGACTTTACATTCATTTGAGAAACCATTTGCTACTAGTTCATCAAAAGATGTTGGTTTCAAGCAGTGGTTCTCAACGCTGGCCACACACCGTAACCAGTTGGAGAGCTTTAAACAGCAAGGGTGTCTGGATCCTGCCCCAGGGATTCTGATTTCACTGGTCTGTTGCAACTTCAGTTTTGGGAATTTTAAAAGCCCCCTGCCACCCAGGTAATTGTAAGGTGCATCAAGGGTGAGAACCTTAGCTGTGCTAAAGGATGCATTGGCTGTGCCTGATTTCCTTGTGTGCTGTGGGGATTTGCCTCATTGCAGCATCTCAGCTTTACAGGGAGGGGTGGCGGGCAGTCTTAGAAAACAGCTCTGTCCTGTTAAAATCAAAGGACGGCTTCAAGACATGCTCAGCTGCTTGACTAAATTGCAGCAGGAGGAAATGTCTTCTCAGCAGGTCTATCTTTACATCGGGTGCTTTCAGAGGAAGAGGTTGTTTTGGGCACAGCATTTTGATTTAGTCTGTGTTGAAGACCAGTAATAGCCTCCAAATGCCAAGATGGGATGAAAAGAATTTCCAAACATGTGGAGTGCTTTATACGTGTTTTCAAATTTCTCCTATGATTAGAAATGAAAAATATAGTGCTAGTGCCTTGATTTCTTAACTCAGCCTTCAACCATTTCCCCAAAATTATTCCAAGTTATTGCAAGACGCTTCCCAATCATTATCTGGAGAGGAATATTCCTAACGGAGAAGAATACTACAAGGATGAGAATCTTGCAGGAATCCTGCCTCTATTGCAGAAGAGTCACCCTCCGGAACCTGGAAGGCCCAGGGAAGCCGTGTGATAGTGCGGCCATGGAGGTGGATGTGTTCCGGAGTCAGGCCGAGCAGATCCTGAGGCCCAGCACAGCCCGCTTAGTAGCTATGGGGCTTTGGACAAGTTCCTTGACTTGGACAGTTATATAAATCTTGTCTGCAAGAAAAGGCATAGTGATGCTAACTACAAAAGCAACTGCAATTCTTCATCCCTCCCTGTATCTGCACCCTTTGCAACGTGCTTTTACAGCTGCTCCCATCCAGAGGTAGAATCTGTTTCCCAAAGACTTGGATCCAGCTGGCAGTTTTGGGTCCAGTCTCAAAAGGTCTTGAATGATTCTTCCTTTTCTTTCAGAACCCTGCCATCTCCATGACAACAAGCCCAGGTTAGCCTGCTAGAGGATGAAACATTTTGGGGAAGAGAACCGAAGTTGGCCAGTCCACAGCCAACTCACTCTCAACAGCAGAGCTGCCTGGTCACCAGCAGCTGACGCCCTTCTCCCATACACACACATGAAGATTGCTATGCCTGATAAAGGTATGGCAGGTTTTACAGGTATCACAATTCATTCATGGCAGGAGCCTGCCATAAATTGCTGACCTGCTCAATTATGAGCTAAATAAGTTTTGGGACGGCTTATTACACAGTAACAGTGAACTAACACACCCAGAGCAGACAGGATGCCAGGATTAACAACATGCTGATTACAAGTTAGCTGGCAAACGGTAGGAACCATCTAGGTACCTAATTCCTTTTCCCCTTATTAGAAGTTGGGACCCTTGAATTATAAAGAAATGCATGTAGACACGTATGTGCTTAAAACTCACACAGTATCACACAACACAGGAGGAAACAGATGACAGCCTGACCACTAGGGCCAAGGCCAAATAGCAAGGTAAAGCATTTGTCTGGAATCTATTCCCTCCAAATCTAATCTCTGGAGGTCAAGGCTGTGGACAGGGCCCACCTCCTGGGACCCCGCTATCCTCTGATCTCTGGAGGGAGAATGGCCCCACCAAGCAGCAGATGGGTAGCAGTGTTGTACCTGTGGCCACCTCCTGCTGGCAGCCCCTGCCCTCTTAGGGCACTCTCTCTTCCTTTGGGACCGAAAAGAGGTGTGGGTAGGGAGGGGGAGCTCCCTGGGTCCTGGCAGAGAAATTCGGTTCAGGCCCTTCACCTTCCTGAGGTCAGGGAGTCAGAGCCCTCAGAACATCAGGAATGTGGCTGCTCCGAACTGGGATATGCTAGAAGTGTAAAATATGGGGTGAGTTTTAAAGATTCAGGACAAAGAAATGTAAAATGTTTCATTAATAATTTTATACTGATCACACATTATAATGATATTTTGGATATATTGGGTCAAATAAATTATATTATCACAAATCAATTCCACCTGTTTCTCTTTAGTTTTTTTAACCTGGCTAGTAGAAAATTTAAAACTCCAGACAGGCCTAGGTCATATTTATATTGGACAGGCTATCTTAGAGGACGGCCTTCCTTCTGAAGCTCAGGCTGCCTCCAGTCATGATGGAAGGCAAAGTGGAGCAATGAAGAAAGGAGGTGGGTGCCAGGTGCTTTCAAACAACCAGCTCTCATGTTTCATAGAGCAAGGACTCACTCACTAACGCCAGGACAGCACCAAGCCGTTCCTGCAGGATCTGCCCCCAACACCCAAACACCTCTCACTACGGTCTGCTTTCAACATTGGGAATCAAATTTCTTTTTCCTTCTTTCTTTTTTTTTTTTGCTAGAGGCCAGGAAGGTTATAAAATATGAAAATGTTAAATAATTTGTCATTTTGTTGTTTCCATTTATGAACAAAGGATTTAATAAAAAATGTAAGATGTAACATTACAGTAAAATACATTCATTTCGATATCACGCTGGAATTCAACATTGCTTTGCACTGGGGCTGCAGAAGCAATGCAGAGCTGCATCCTCCTCCAGACCCTCACAGCTCAGCAAGCCTCTCAAGGGCTGGCTGCTGGCCACTGCGTTTCCAGTTTTTATAGGTTCTCTTCCTTCCAGGTGATTAACGAACAAGGCCAAAGGTGTTTGAAAGTTTCAGAAAACACAGGATTTTTCTTTCTGTGGCTCACCAGCATTTTCATTTCTAATATCAACAATACCATATGCAGGCCACAGCTGAGCCAAAACACATGATGACTTGAGTCTGAAGTCAGATTGTACCTAATATTTAGGGCCATATGCATTACTCAAAAGGGACATATCTTTCAACAATTCCAGTAAGTTCCCAAGACTTGGTTCCCACTGGGTACTAGCCTGTGGTGGTGCCCCTGTGCTTGTTTCTGGGGGCAAAATGGGACAGTGTTTGCTGAGTTCAGAGCTGAGGGGCTGCGGTGCCATGCAGGGAGCACGACTTCCCACTGAATAACACTCCCCGTGAGAGCGGCCTGGCGGCCAAGGCCAGCTGGCTCAAGGCAACTGTATCCTGTTTTCCTAACAAGCAACGTTTTCAGGGAAAAACCCCAGCTTCAATGTAGGAATGTTTGGATGGTGGCTCAGGCCTGGGACTGAATTAAAAAGGGATAAGGAGATAAAATCCACATTTTAATTATAAACAAATGTCTCACTGAAAAAATTCCAGACCCATAAATCCATGTATGTATTAGTTATCAGAGTAATTTAAAATGTGAGGAAATTATACAGTGTGTGCCCGTTATTATATACTTCTCCCCTGCCACCACTTTTTAAACATCTAAAGTTCCTAACACATAGATACTCTTTATGAGTGAAAAAAAACCTATTGACATTGATACAGTTTGAAAATTTGTCCTCTCCAAATCTCATGTTGAAATTTGATCTCCTAGTGAGACCCTGTCTCTACAAAAAATAAAAAAATTAGTTGGGCATGGTGGATTGAGCCTGTTATCCCAGCTACTCAGGAGGCGGAGGTGGGAGGATCTCTGGAGCCCCAGGAGTTGGATGCCACAGTAAGCTATGGCTCAGCTCAGCCATGGCTTCTATAGTGAGCTACAACTGCACTACTGCACTCCACCCTGGGTGACAGAGTGAGATTATCTCCTTAACAAAACAAAACAAAAAAGAAATTTGATTCCCAATGTTGAAAGCGGGGCCTAGGCTGGGCACGGTGGTGCGCCCCTATAATCCCAGCACTTTGGGAGGCCAAGGCAGGCAGATCACAAGGTCAGCAGATTGAGATCATCCTGGTTAACACGGTGAAATCCCGTCTCTACTAAAACAAAAAATTAACCAGGCATGGTTGTGTGCACCTGTAGTCCCAGCTACTCGGGAGGCTGAGGCAGGAGAATGGCATGAACCTGGGAGGTGGAGCTTGCAGTGAGCTGAGATCATGCCACTGCACTCCAGTCTGGGTGGGAGAGTGAGACTCTGTCTCAAAAAAAAAAGAAAGAAAAAAAAGAAAGTGGGGCCTAGTGACAGGTGTTTGGGTCTTGGGGTCAGATCCTTCAGGAACGGTTTGGTGCTGTCCCGGTTGTAGTGAGTGAGTCCTTCCTCTATGAAACATGAGAGCTGGTTGTTTGAAAGCACATGGCACCCACCTCCTTTCTTCCTCGCTCCACTTCCCCCTCCACCATGACTGGAGGCTTCCCAGGGTCCTCACCAGAAACAGATGCTGGTGCCAGGCTGGTACAGCCTGCAGAATCATGAGCCAAATAAACCTCTTTTCTTCATAAATTACCCAGCCTCGGGTGTTCTTTTATAGCAACACAAAATAGACTAATACAGACATCAATGTGAATATTTAATATTGGAAATTTTTTTCATTTTCTATTTTGTCTGTATAGCTAACATTAAAGAAGCCAAAGATATAGAATGCTACATCTCAGATACTGCCTTTCGTAAAAAACATGAAGGTAAAAACTTCATTTCTTCAAGTACTAATCCATGATAGTTGTACTTTGCCCGTTTTATGCAGAATACAGTTCCATGAACCGTGGGGAGATGGAAAATAACCATGTCCCAGTCTTCTAGGGAAGTCCCTGGAAGGCTGGGACAGCTAAAATTGCATCTCTGCGCTCTACAATGTCTGTCTCACAGCAGGCACTTAATGGGAAGGCTGCTGAATGAAAGAATACTTCCAACTAGCCTGGAGCCCAAATGCAGGTTCTCCCTGAAGTTCTGCACCTAACATTGTGGGCTTCCACGCACATGTCCACACCACCTGTGTACCCACTTCCTTCCTGGACCTGAGCAGAGCCCCACTTTCCAGCCCCTGCCTGTGAGGGGATGACCAGACCCCTGCGACCCACATCTTCAGCATCTGGAATTCAGAGTTTATGACCTGCTGTTTTCCACATTCCCCTTCCCTCCCCCTCAGGACCTGCACCCCGCTGCATTGTACCTTCTATTCTGCTGTCAAGGTCCAGAGCTCTGTTCATTTGCTTTCAGCAGCTCTCCATCCCACTTCCTCCCTCCCCTCCTGCTGGATCTCTTTCTTTCATTGGTTCTTGCCCCTTTCCCTCAGTAAAAGAACTCTCCTTCCACTCTGCCTCATTCACATTCACTTGGGAACCAAACATTCACCCCACAGCTTAGTATTCCCAGTTGTGGAACAATTCAGTCACCTTCTGGAATGAGACAAATGTGAAGAAGCCAGACATGAAAAAACACTTATATGGATCGATTTATATGAAATGCCCAGAGAAGACAAATCTATTGAGATGGCAACTAGATTTGTGGTTGCTTACAGCTGGGGTAGGGGCTGGGGGGAATAACAGGGTGATAGCTAAAGGGTACAGGACTGATAAAAATGTTCTAAACTTAACCATGGTGTTGGTTTCACATAACTGTGATTATAGTAAACTTTAGTGGATCATAAGGTACGTGAATTTTTCCTCAATAAAGCTGTTTAAAAAAAAAAAAAAAAATTAGGCTGGTCACAGCAACTCACCCTGTAATACCAGCACTTGGGGAGGCAGAGGCAGGAAGATTGTTTGAGACCAGGAGTTCAAGTCCAGCCTGGACAACAGAGTGAGACCCCATCTCAACCAAAGATTTAAACAATTTAGCCAAGCATGGTGGTGTGCACTTGTAATCCCAGGTACTCAGGAGGCTTAGGTGGGAGGATCACTTGAGCCTGAGAGTTGGAGGCTGTAGTGAGCCGGGATCATGCCACTGCACTCCAGCCTGGGAGACAGAGAAACACCCCGACTCAAAAAAAAAAAAAAATTATTATGAGCTATTTTATACATACAAAACTACACATACACACACACACACACACACACACACACACACACACACACACCGACTCACATAAAAGTAAAATAAATACATTGTAGCCATCACTTACACCACTACATTTGAAGCCATCTGCATGGTTGGCCCTTCCTTAATATAACCCTTTGCCTCCCCATCTAGGACAATCATTCAACTGAAGTTTTACAAAAAGTATTATTTCCCTGACTTTCATTATACTTTTATTACATAATAATAGCTCTAAATAATATATCGTTTCTCTAAATAATATACTGTTTAACTTTGTAAGTTTTTACACTTTCTATAAATGTGCTATGTATCTCTGTAACTTGCATTACTCATTCCACACTGTATTTTTGAGAGCCTTCTATGTTTTAAATAGTTTCCTGTTCAATTCTATGTATTGCTTACTAATTAGTCTTTAAATTGAATATACTCAGACCTACTCGAGAGAGAATCCTTGTGGGATAATGAGTATAAAGTGCTTAGGCGGGCGCCAGTCCCCTGTATGCTGAGCGCTGGTCCCCTGGGCCCACTTTTTCTTTTTCTATACTTTGTCTCTGTGTCTCATTTCTTTTCTCAAGTCTCTGGTTCCACCTAATGAGAAATGCCCACAGGTGTGGAGGGGCAGGCCACCCCTTCACTGACCTTGTGATCCGCCCGCCTTGGCCTCCCAAAGTGCTGGGATTACAGGTGTAAGCCACCGTGCCTGGCCAACTCTATTTTTTTATTTTTTATTTTTTATTTTTTGAGACAGAGTATCTGTCGCCCAGGCTGGAGTGCAATGGCGTGATCTCAGCTCACTGCAACCTCCACCTCCCACGTTTAAGCGATTCTCCTGCCTCAGCCTCCCGAGTAGCTGGGATTACAGGTGCTCGCACTACACCCAGCTAATTTTTGTATTTTTGGTAGAGGTAGGGTTTCACCCTGTTGACCAGGCTGCTCTCGAACTCCTAACCTCAGGTGATGCACCTGCCTCAGCCTCCCAGAGCGCAGGGATTACAGGTGTGAGCCACAGAGCCCGGCCTCTTAACTCTATTTCCACAAGAGTTTTTCCTGTTAGTTACTGATTACCCATTGTGTCTTTTTCCTTGAATCACCTGGGAGGAACCATCTTTAAATAAGTGCGGTCCCATCATGCACTTTGGCTGTCCGTTGGTTACCACGTAAGGGATAGTTGTCAGTGGCCTCCGTGCCTTTGGGCCATGTCGAAGGATGCCCTGAATCTGGTGCAGATGAAGGAGCAGGCTTTGAAGCTGGAGCAACAGTCCAAGCTCAAACAACTTGTCAATGAGAATAACTTAGGGAAGCAAGAGGTGTCCCTGCGGAAGCACCATCAGACCTTCTTGGCGTCCATCAGGACGGCTGTCACCATGTTTGGGGAAAGATTCCGTGCCTTTGTGACAGACCGGGACACAGTGACAGCCACGGTGGTTGGGCTGACGCTGCTGGCTGTCGGGGTAAAATCAGCCAAGAATGCGACAGCCGCCGGGGCCCGCTTCATCGAGGCTGGGCTGTTGAAGCCATTCCTGGTGAGCAAGAAGTCCCGCATCACGGTGCTGGAAGCGCTGCAGCACCCCCTCCAGGTCAGCCGGCGGCTCCTCAGTTGGCCCCAGGACGTGCTGGAGGGTGTCGTGCTGAATCCCAGCCTGGAAGCGCAGGTGCGCGACATTGCCATAGCAACAAGGAACAGGAAGAAGAACTGCAGCTGTACGGGCTGAACGTCCTGCTGTGCGAGCTGAACGTCCTGCTGTACGGGCCACCAGGCACCAGGAAGACGCTGTTTGCCAAGAAACTCGCCGTGCACTCGGGCATGGACTACACCATCATGACAGGCGGGGACGTGGCCCCCATGGGGCGGGAAGGCGTGACCGCCATGCACAAGCTGTTTGACTGGGCCAATACCAGCCGGCGCGGCCTTCTGCTCTTAGTAGACGACGCGGACGCCTTCCTTCCGAAGAGAGCCACTGAGGAGATAAACGAGGACCTCAGAGCCACCCAGAACGCCTTCCTAAGCCACACGAGTCAGCGCAGCAACAAATTCATGCTGGTCCTGGCCAGCCGCCATCCCGAGCAGTTCCACTGGGACATCCGCAACTGCATCGACTTGGTGTTTCACTTCGACCTGCCGCGGCAGGAGGAGCAGGAGCTCCTGCTGAGAATGTATCTTGACAAGTATGTTCTTAAGCCGGCCACAGAAGGAAAGCAGCACCTGAAGCTGGCCCAGTTTGACTATGGGAAGTGCGTGGAGATCGCTTGGCTGAAGGAGGGCATGTCGGGCCGGAAGATCGCACAGCTGGTTGTGTCCTGTCAGGCCACGGTGTATGCCTCTGAGGATGGGGTCCTCACCAAGGCCATGTTGGATACCTGTGTGCGAGACTTTGTCCGGCAGCACCAGCAGAAAATGCGCTTGCTGAAGAGGGATGGCCTGGGCCCGAGGAAGAGCACCCCTCAACCTGAGTCCATGGGGAGACCACACCTCATGGAGCCTGGCTGCGGACCCCTCCCACCCCTGCCTTTCTGGTCCCTGCACATTTAAGGAAATTCTCCCCCTAATAAACTCCCACAGGTGCTGTAAATAAATAAATAAATAAATAAAGTGCTTAAAACAGTGCCCCATTCATTATAGGCATTCAATATTATATATGTAATACTATATACAATATTTTAATACTGAGTATATACATATTATGATTGCTCCTTTCTTTGTGGATGTACATTATTTCATCAACTGCATTATGAACTAATAGTTTTCTTTCTTTTGGGGGAGGGGGTAGGGTCTGGCACTGTTGCCCCGGCTGAAGTACAGTGGTGCAATCACGGCTCACTGCAGCCTGAATCTCCCGGGCTCAAGAATCCTCCCACCTCAGCCTCCTGAGTAGCTGGGACTATCGGCAGTGCCACCACTCCCAGCTAATTTTTAAATTTTTTGTAGAGATGGGGTTTCATCATGTTGCCCAGGCTGGTCTCTAACTCCTAGCTCAGTCGGTGGCTCACCGCTGTAATTCCAGCACTTTGGGAGGCCAAGGCAGGAAAATTGCTTGAGCCTAGAAGTTCGAGACCAGCCTGGGCAATGTGGGGAGATGTAGTTTTTACAAAAATATTAAAAATTAACAGGCATGGTGGTGCACACTTGTGGTCTCAGCTACTGGGGAGGCTGAAGCAGGTGGATCCCTGGAGCCCCTATCATGGTGCAGTTTGGGCAAAAGACAAGAATCTGTCTCAAATTTTTTGGCTGATGGTTGTAGAGATAAAGTTTGAGCTTTCAAGAAATACAACATTTTAAACTAGTTTGCTGGAAAAGCCACATGTTGCTTCCAGAAACAACTGGTTGACCACCAGGATCATGACGGTGACTTCGAAAAGCTTTGGTGTGTTGACAAATGAGTGATACTGCTGGTCTCAAGCCACTGCTACTGCATACAAGGCAACTGCATGGTAACAACCATATCAAATGTGGGTGACCAAGTGGCAACATTTAAGTATTTTACATCCTAACTTATGTGCAACTTAAACCTACTGCCACACTGTGAGTTAGGAAATTGGTAGGTTTTTTCTATTGACTTGCTGTGCCCTATAATTTTTCCTATTTTAAATAATGGGAAACAAGTTCTCAGTTTTTTTTCTCAGAGAAAGTCTGACATTTCAGCCACAGATATGTCTGACAGTTATTACCGGCAGAAGAGTTTCCAGGCTTTTCACCGTAAAATTTTAATTACTTGCCTTGGAAATTACTTAACTTCGTTCCTTCCAACTCTGGTAGTAAAATGGGTGCTCCAGAAAGATGTAGCATGGATATTCTGCTGCTTTGCTCGTCCCCGCACAGACCTGGGGCTTGAGGAGCCTGCAGCCACGAAGTACAGGGACATCATCCGAATGGAAAAGTGAGCCAGGTGGTCCCGCAGCCGCAGTGCTGAGGCGCAGAAGCGCAGCCTATGCACGGCGCGTGGGAGGCCCGCGGGCTCGGGCCTGTGTTTTTGCGGCTGAGAGGCCCCCACAGGACAAGGAGGCCCCGATCCAGGCTTTTGGAACCAGCGAAGCGGGGGTGAAACCCCAAGGGGCGTAAGAGTCCTTACACGTGCGGCCGAGCTTCCCCTCTGCATGGTGAGGGGTTGGACCTTTCCGTGGTGATTTTTTTCCCATTATGCCAGGCTCGTAGCGGGCCCTGGGGCGCGAGATGGGTGCCGGCGTTCAGCCAGCCTGGGGTCCTGGATGCCGGCGGGCGGATTAGCAGCAGCCCTAGGGACGGAAGGACGGTGGAAAGGAGTCTCTACTTCCAGGTTCCCGGTGATCGCTATGTTCGTTACAAGCAGTAAACTGACGACTTCAGACACCGGTCTCGGAGACCCACGCGCAGTCCTCAAACATGCAGCCCCGCGGGGCAGGCGCACTGCGCATGCCTCAGGGGGCGGTGCCGGGCGGAGGGGACGAGGCGAGGTGGAGGGGGCGGGACAGAGCTCGGCCGGGAGGAGTGGGGGGAGGGGCGGGGCAGGGCGAAGGGGGCGGGGCTGGATGGAGGGGGCGGAGAGGGGGCGGGGCGGAGGGGCGGGGGGACTAAAGGGAGGGGGCGGAGGGGCAGGGGGCGGAGAGGGCGGGGAGAGGCGTGGCGGGGTGGGAGCGGACGGGGTGGGCTCAGCGGGGGCGGGCTCGCCCAGCGCTGAATCCAAATCGCATCTAAGGTATTTTCTAGCTCTGACATGGTATACATCACTGCATATGTGAATAACATGCCAAATGCTGTATAAACAAATATTGACTTTTTTTCTTCTCTGGAGGTACTATATAAATGAAGTATGTACATCGTATGTAATATCAGAACATTCAAATCCCGTATTGAAAAGATTATAAATTGACCATAATCCTATAATTCTATTTAGCAACAGTGAGTTCCTTCTCAGTCTTCACTTTTAAAATATCTAAGAGGCTCGATGTCTTGAGGCTTTTTCTTTTTAAACCCAACATCCTTTTTCACATTTATAGTTTAGTACTTTGGTTTTACTCAATAAAAAGGTGAGGTCACAAAAAATCTGAATTATTCTGCAGTGTTTCAGGCAACCGAAGCTGAAAACAGCACTGTTAAGGCGGGGGGACAATTCTTATACTCTGTGAGTCTTCTTGTTTAATTTTCATTAAATTTCCAGAATAATAAGTGTAGGATAGCTAAAGTTTGTCTTTCCCTGGTAGATTAGTTAACTTTTACTGAATTCACAATATGGCATCAGAGATTTAATCTGCATTTCTTAATTCTTATAAATTAAAGCTGAAGTTTAAGCTTCATTTGCACATCAGAAATACCACTTGCCCCGAATAAATAATGTTTTTAGTAGTGAGCGTTCCTGATCTACCTGTTTGTTAAGAATTGTCTGCTTTTTTCAGCTGCTACTCTGCTAAGACAGAGGTAGCCCCTGAGCTATGTTATCAGTTCAGGGGTTTGCAGATAGCCCTGTATTGTTCGGGAAAAGTAAACATGGTTTTCCAAAAGGAGGAGAACATTTCTATAACATTGAGATTTTTAGTAATCAGGACTATTGATGTCAAATGGCTGTTGGGACAAATGACATCATAAAAAATACCAAATTTAAAATTATGTTTTTTTGTTTTCAGATTTTTTAGTAGTAAAGGGGCTGTGTTTTCACTCAGGCTTGTATGATGAGGACATTTCTCAGACCAGCAGCCATCTGTGAGCATTCTGTCCTGGACTTTGGGTGCATCTGTGAGAGTAGCTGGGCCTGTCATCCAGTGAATAGCTCATAGTTGACACTTCTCCATCAGTATAAGCCTGGGTGTGGGTGACTGCATGGTAGAAGGGGCCGGGGTAGCCAGGGACCAGAGGTTAGTGAACCATTGGGTAAGATGTATAACTGTTACTCAGGCTCATAATTTTTCAAAATTTTCAGATAATAATAACAAGAAAGTCCATCCTTACCAGTGTCAGTCTCTGTTTTAAGTGTTATTCATATATTACCTCATTTAATTCTCACACCCACGCTGTGAGAAACTGAGGCTCAGAATGTAAATAGGCTACTGAGGTCACATTGCTGGTGGATCTTACTTGATCTCAGGCCAGCTTGGCTCCTGAGTGTGTGTTCTCACTCTATTGCCTCTGGAACAGGAAGGACTATATGGGTACTGTAAATTGTTAAAGAACAAGTTGAAAGAATTTTATTTCCGGCAACATGGGCTGACAAGGACCAGAAAACAACAAAAACTTCTGGAATACATATCGTGAACCATTTAAAAAATGTATCAATGAGCTGCAAAATAAGAGTTCTCACAAGCAAAAAAAAATCAAAATTAAAAAGTGAAAGTAGAAACCCAAAGAAGTAATTAGATGCCATTTTTCACCCTTAAGATAGTTGGCAAGTGTCGTACTGAAACTCTTTTTTCATAGTCTGGGATGAGGATGGGGCAGCAGAATAGCTAGATGAAGTTTAGATCCTGTCCAAGCTAGGAGGGTTAGGAGAAGACCTCAAAAAGTAGGACACCAAAAAGATAGGCTTAGTGTAGGAGGGAACTGTGAATCAACCTGTCTGCCTCCCCTGTCTCCTGCCCGCTCAGTCCCTGCAGCCCCTGGAACAGCAGCAGGATTGTCCATCCTGAGGGAAAACACCTCTCCTGAGAGTGGGTATACATTAACATATAACCATGGGCAGCCCTTCCACTGGTGGCTTCACACACAAGCTGTATAATCTAAAAAGTCTCAAGCTGCAAATGTAAAGTAACATGAGGTTTTTAATGCCTTCCAGGTGCCTGGCAAAAGCAAAATGGAAGACAGCTTCAAGGAATGTAAGTTCTTAATAAAAAATCGCAAACATGTATAATGGGCAAGAGCCAGCAGAAACAATGGACAGAGGAAACAACCTACAGAGGCTTAAGATATTAGAGTCACCAAACATCACATAAAGTGTGTCTTGCACATAAAGAAACAAGGGGATTAAAGAGCATGAGTATGAAAATAATCAAGTAGATTGGGAAAAAGTACCAAAAAGAAATCTAGATTTGAAAAATACCGTAATCAAAATGGAAAGTTTAATGGATTAGAGTCACAGCCAACTAGATACTACCAAAAAGAGAATAATGGATATGAAGAAATAAATACATTTTTAGATGTGTAAAGACTTAGGACTTTCTTACCTGGAGATCTGCTCTACAAGAAAAATTAAAGGATGTCTTTTAGGCGGTAAGAAGGATACCATATTGAAATCTAGATCTGCACAAAGGAATGAAGAGCACTGGAAATAGTAACAACACGGACAAATATGTGATTTGTTATTGTTACTTAAGTCTCTTTAAAATATAATTGTTTAAACAAAAATAATAGAGTAATATGGAATTTATGACATATGTAAAATAAAATGGATGACAGTGATGGCTTAAAGACTAGAAGGGAAGAAGTATACTGATGTAAGTTTCTTATACTAAAGTCATATATTACCACTTGAAGGTTGACTGTGATCAGTTAAAGACATGCACTATAAACCCTAAAGCAACCACTAAAATAACAAACCAAAGAATTGTAGCTGTTCAGGCAAAAACAAACAATCTCATAAAAAGTGGGCTAAGGACACGAATAGACAATTTTCTCTTTTTTATTATTATACTTTAAGTTCTAGGGTACATGTGCACAACGTGCAGGTTTGTTACATATGTATACATGTGCCATGTTGGTGTGCTGCACCCATTAACTCATCATTTACACTAGGTATATCTCAAAAGAAGATATACTAATGGCCAACAAACATATGAAAAAATACTCGACCTTACTAATTATCAGGGAAATGCAAATCATAACCACAACATGATATGACCTTAAAAACCTGCAAGAATAGCCATAATAAAAAAATCAAAAAATTAAAATACATGTTGGTGTGAATGTGGTGAAAAGGGAACACTTTTACCCTGTTGGTAGGAATGTAAACTAATACAACCACTATGGAAAACAGTGTGGAGAGTCCTTGAAGAACTAAAAGTAGATCTACCATTTGATCCAGCAATCCCACTTCTGGTTATCTACCCAGAGGAAAAGAAATCATTACACGAAAAAGATACTTGCACATGCATGTTTATAGCAGCACAGTTCACAATTGCAAAAATAAGGAACCAGCCCAAATGCTCATCGATCAATGAGTGAATAAAGAAAACGTGAATAAAGATAATTCTACACCATGGAATACTACTTAGCCATAAAAAGGAATGAAATAATGGCATTTGCAGCAACCTAGATGGAATTGGAGACCATTATTCCAAGTGAAGTAACTCTGGAATGGAAAACCAAACATCGTATGTTCTTACTCACAAGTGGGAGCTAAGCTATGAGGATGCAAAGGCATAAGAATGATACAATGGACTTTGGACTTGGGGCAAAGGGTGGGAGGGGTCGAGGATAAAAGACTACACATTAGGTACAGTGTACACTGCTCTGGTGATGGATGCACAAAAATCTCAGATATTGCCACTAAAAATCTTATTCATATACCAAACACCGCCTGTTCCCCACAAAAACCTATTGAAATAAAGAAGGGTAAAGAGGAACCAGAAAAAGAAATTGAAAAGCAACCAGTAAAGGAGAGTATCATGTTCACAAAGCCAAAGGAAAACATTATTTCAAGAAAATGGTGGCCAACTTTATCAAATGTTGCTGAAAGTTGACATAAAATGAGACCTGATAATCAGCCATTGGATTTAGTAAAGTGACTAGCCCTGATGACCTCACAAGAGTCCTTTGAGTGAAGTGATAAGGAGAAAGCTCGACTGAAAGGGATTTCTGAGAGAACAAAGTAGAGGGGTTGAATGCAGTAAGCACAGACAACCATTTCAAGAAGCGTCACTCAAAAAAGGAATAGAGAAAAGGTAAGTAGTTATAGAGGAAGTAGAGTCAAAATCGCTGTGTTTAATATTTTATAAGATGAGAAAAAATAATAACATGTTTGCATGCCAATAGAAATCATCCACAGAGAGGGCAAAATTGATAATGTAGAAAATACAAGGAAGTATTTCTGGAATAATGTCCTTGGATTGGAAGTTATGAAAAAGAAATAATGACTTCAGATGATAGATCATTCCATTCATCCATAGTAATTGGGATATGAGTATATGAGCACAAATACAAGTAGATGCATAGATGTGTTCATGACAACTCTTAAGTTTGCTTTCATGAAATAAAGGCAACATGGTACTTTTTCTCCACTTAAAAATTTACAATAGTTAATAATGTCATATAGAATTATGTGGAATTCTTAAAATATTCAGTGGTTAAAAGAATATTTACTGGCCGGGCGCGGTGGCTCAAGCCTGTAATCCCAGAACTTTGGGAGGCCGAGGCGGCCGGATCACGAGGTCAGGAGATCGAGACCATCCTGGCTAACACGGTGAAACCCCGTCTCTACTAAAAATACAAAAAGAAATTAGCCGGGCGTGGTGGCGGGCGCCTGTAGTCCCAGCTACTCCGGAGGCTGAGGCAGGAGAATGGCGTGAACCCGGGAGGCGGAGCTTGCAGTGAGCCGAGATCGCGCCACTGCACTCCAGTCTGGGCGACAGAGCGAGACTCCGTCTCAAAAAAAAAAAAAAAAAAAATATTTACTGAAGCATGTGTTCTGCCACATATTTTTTTAGGCACTGGAGGTGAACCAGAGACAAGGTTCATACATTTGTAAAGTGAGGACAAACAGATATATATCACAGGGCACACAGCAAAACCAGCTTTCATAGGGAAGTGAGGAGTCAAGTTCAGAGAGAGCAGGCCCCTGGTCCACCATTCTCTCAATATCTACAGAATTGGGGTTGTAGAAGGGATTGTTTGAGGTCTTCCAATGACTAATTTGAACTTGCCATTCCAGATTCATCTCTCATTCATTCTCTGCCTACATAATTAGCTTCAGCGACTGCAAATCCCAGTACAAAACTACACCAACATTCCCACGTGTACTGGTCTGTTTTTTTTTTTTTTTTTTTTTCATACTAACTCCTTAGCCTCAAAGCCCTTTTCCCCTTTCTCATAGCTTACCATTATTTAACCCTACACAAATAACACATCTTCAGCACCTTTCTTCAAATAAAATGTATTATCTTAAGGTTCACAATTAAAAAAAAAGAATTGTAGGTCGGGCGCAGTGGCTCATGCCTGTAATCCCTGCACTTTGGGAGGTCAAGGCAGGCGGATCATGAGATCAGGAGATTGAGACCATCCTAGCTAACATGGTGAAACCCTGTCTCTACTAAAAATACAAAAAATTAGCCAGGTGTGGTGGCGGGTGCCTGTAGTCCCAGCTATTCGGGAGGCTGAGGCAGGAGAATGGTGTGAAATTGGGAGGTAGAGCTTGCAGTGAGCCGAGATTGTGCCACTGCACTCTGGCCTGGGCAACAGAGTGAGATTCTGTCTCAAAAAAAAAAAAAAAAAAAAAACTGTAGCTGTTTAACAAGAGAGATAAAATGAGATAAAATGGTATGATAAAAATATTTGATTAATTCAAAGGAAAATGGAAAAAGGAAATAAAAATAGATGAAATGAATAGCAAACATATGCAAGATGAGTGGCTCAACCTAATCATATCAGTAATCACATTAAATGTAAATAGTCTAAATACCCCAACTAAAAGGCAGAGTGTCAGATTACATTGAAAAACTAAGACCCAACTATATTCTGCCTGTAAGCAATGCACTATAAGTATAAAGATACAAATAGGTTAAAAGTATAAAGATGGAGAAAGATATACCATGCTAACACTAGTCAAAAGAAATTTAGAGTGGCTATATTAATATCAAAATAGATTTCAGAGCAAAGAATTATTTCTAGGAATTAAAGGTTATTTCATACTGACAATGTGGTCAGTGAAGAAGATACAACAATCCTAAATGTTTTTGTACCTAATAAGGCTTCAAAATGAATAAAAGAAAAACTAATGAAACATCAAAGAGAAATAGACAAATGCACAACTATTAGAGATTTTAAAAGCCCTCTCTCAATAATTAATAGAACAAGTGGGCAGAAAATCAGTAAGAATACAGTAGATTTGGCTGGGTGCAGTGGCTCATGCCTGTAATCCCAGCACTTTGGGAGGCCGAGGTGGGCAGATCACCTGAGGTCAGGAGTTCGAGACCAGCCTGGCCAACATGGCAAAACCCTGTCTCTACTAAAAATACAAAAATTAGCCAGGCATGGGGCAAGTCCCTGTAATCCCAGGTACTTGGGGGGCTGAGGCAGGGAGAATTCCTTGAACCCAGGAGGCAGAGGTTACAGTGAGCCAAGATTGCACCACTGCAGTCTAAGCTGGGCTACAGAGTGAGACTCCATCTCAAACAAACAAACAAACAAACAAACAAACAAAAACAAAAAAAAAGAATATAGTAGATTTGGAAAACACTATCAGCTAACTTGATTTGATTGATATTTGTAGAACACTTCACTCTACGATAGCAGAATACAGATTTTTTCCAAGTGCACATGGAACATTTATGAAGCTAGACCACATTGTGGCCCATTTTTTAAAGTCTCAATAAATTCAAAAGTATTTATCATGCACAGTATGTTCTCTGTGGAACATACTACATGTGACGAATTAGAATTAAATTAGAGATCAGTGGCAGAAAGACCCTTGAAAATCCCCAAATATCCAACATCTAATACGCTTCTAAATAACCCATAGGTCAAAGGAGAAATCTAAAGGGAAATTAGAAAGAAATTTGAAGTGAATGAAAACAGAAAACAACATAGAATATATGATGGGCTGTCACTAAAACAGTGCCTAGAGGAAAATTTTTGTCATTAAATATTATATTAGAAAAGAAGAGAGGTCTCAAATCAGTGACTTCAGTTTTCACTTAAAGATGGAAAAAGAAAAGCAAATTAAATCCAAAGTAAGCAGAAAAATGGAATAATAAAGATCAAAGTGGGAATCAATGAAAGAAAATAGGTTAGAGGAAAATCAATGAATCCCAAAGCTTGTTCTTTGGGAAAATCAATAACATTGACACATTTTCAGCCAGATCAATCAGGGAAAAAAGAGAGAGAAAATTACCAGTAGAAGGTATGAGAGAGGTGACATCACTAAAGATTCTACAGGTATAAAGGGATAGTAAAATAACATCAGGAATACTTTTATGCCAATTACATTCAGCACCATGAGGTATAAAGGGATAGTAAAATAACGTCAGGAATACTTTTATGCCAATTACATTCAGCACCATGAATAAAATTGACAAATTCCTTGAAAGACACAAATTACTAAAGTTCACCCAAGAAGAAATAGATAACCTGAATAGCCCTGTATCTATTAAAGAAACTGAAATTTGTTTTTACACTTGATCTTAGGTAAAAGGCCTAGAAGTGATGAAAACTGTTGTTTTAAAACCTCCCTATAGGGTAGGCACAGTGGCTTATTCCTGTAATCCCAGCACCTTGGGAGGCTGATGCGGGTAGATCACTTGAGGTCAGGAGTTCGAGACCAGCTTGGTCAACATGGTGAAACCCCATCTCTACTAAAAATATAAAAATTAGCTGGGTGTGGTGGCAGGCACCTATAACCCCAGCTACTTGGGAGACTGAGGCAAAAATTGCTTGAACCTGTGATGGGGAGGTTGCAGTGAGCTGAGGTCACATCTCTGCACTCCAACCTGGGCGACAGAAGGAGACTCTCCCTAAAAAAAAAAAAAAAAGGGGGGGGGCCGGGATCCATGGCTCACACATGTAATCCCAGCACTTTGGGAGGCTGAGGCAGGTGGATCACGAGGTCAGGAAGAGGAGATAGAGACCATCCTGGCTAACACAGTGAAGCCCCGTCTCTACCAAAAATACAAAAAATTATCCAGGAGTGGTGGCATGTGCCACTACTTGGGAGCTACCAGCTACTTGGGAGGCTGATGTAGGAAAATTGCTTGAACCTGGGAGGTAGAGACTGCAGTGAGCTGACATTGTGCCACTGCACTCCAGCCCAGGCGACAGAGTGAGACTCTGTATCCAAAAAAAAAAAAAAAAAAAAAAAAAAAAGAATAACAAGAAAACCTCCCTATAAAGAAATTCAGGCCCAGATGGTGATAGTAGTGAATTTTACCTAATATTTAGGGAAGAAATAATAACAATACTTCACAAACTCTTCCAAAAAACTGAAGAGGAGGAAATACTTCCCAACTCATTCTGTGAAATCAGCATTACGCTGATACCAAAATTATCCTTGTACCCTGGTCAGACGAGGATATTAGAAGAAAAGAAAACTACAGACTAATATTCCTCATGAACATAGGGCAAGAATTCTATGCAAAAGTTTAGCAAATGAAATCCTAAATATAATAGAAAGGTAATACATCATAATCAAGTAGTATTTATCCTAGGAATGAGGAGTTGATTTAAGAATAAAAAATAAATCAATGTAATTTGCCATATAAATAAACTAAAAAATTATATGATCACTGTAGTCAATACAGAAAAAGCATTTGGCAAAATCCAACATCCATTTTTGATAAAAACTGAGGAAAACTAGGAATAGAGGGAACTCCCTCAAGCTGATAAAGGGCAATTCCAAAAATCTTTCAGCTAGCATCACATCTGATTGTGGAAGACTGAATACTTTCCCCTTCACATCAGGAACAAACTAGGGTTGCCTGCCCTCACCACCTCTATCCAGCACTGTATTGGAGGCTCTAGACTGTGCTCTCAGCCAAGAAACAAAAATAAAGGACATTCAGGTTGGAAAGAAAGACATAAATGGCTGTTATTCATGGATGACATCATTGTCTATGTAGGATACTCAATAGAATCTACAATAAGTTATTAAGTGGGTTTATCGAGGTTTCAGCATAAATTAAGGTACAAAAATCGTTTAATGAAAGATTTGTAACTCAAAATTAAAATGTAATGTGTATATTATTGGTTGGATTTAGCCATCCCAAAATGTATACATATTGAAAAATATCATATTGTATACTATGAATAGATAAAATTTCTGTTTCTGAAGTAAAAAATAAAATAAAGAAATTAAAATAAAAAATTAGCAACATTTACAATAACATGAAAAATGTAAAGTACTTAGGAACAAATCTGACAAAAATGTAAAAGACCTGTACACTGAAAACTACAAAATACTGCTTTGATAAATTAAAGAAGCCATAAATAAATGGGGAGATACATCTTGTTCATGAGTGAGAAGACTCAATATTGTTAAGATGTTATATTCTTAAAACACAAATTCAATATAGATTCACTACAATCTCAATCAAAATCCCAGCAGGCTATTTATTTGTGTCTAAATCCATTTCATCAAAGACCTGGAACCCACAACAATCTGCCAATCCATTTGAGAAATAAGAGTTATCCCTGGTGTGCCTGAAAAGCACCATAAGTTCCTCAGGTCACCAGAAGCAAAAGTCTTAACTGGCTCTGAGTATTGGACATCAGATTACCCTGGTTTCAGTATAACATACAGTCAAGTTCGGCTGAAAATGAAGCTGTCCACAACCACTGCTTTATGTTGGCTTTGGGGCCTGGCAACAACCATTTTACTTTCTGTCTGTATGAATTTGATTATTCTGGGTATCCATGTAACTGGAATATTGTAGTATTTGTCTTTTTGTGACTGGTTTATTTCACTGAACACAATATCCTGAAGATTCATCCATGTTGTTGCATATATCAACTTTCCTTCGTTTTAAAAACTGAATAATGTCCCATTGTATGGATATACCACATTTTGCTTATCCATTCATCTGTCAAGGAACACTTAACATGGCTTCCACCTTTTGGTTATTCTGAATAATACTGCTATGAACATGTCTCTTTATGTGTTTCATTCTATTGTTTTGGGTATATACCCGAAAGTGGCATTGCTGCATCCTATGTTAATTCTGTGTATAGTTTTCTGAGGAGCCATCAAACTTTTCCACAGTGGCTATACCATTTTACATTCCCACCAACAATGCCTGGGAGTTTCAATTTCTCCACATCCTTGCCAATGCTTATTATTTTCTGTTTTGTTTTATTCGTGGATAATAGTCATTCTAACATGTGTGAAGTGGTATAACATCATGGTTTAGATTTGCATTCCCTGATGACTAATGATGTCAAGGGTCTTTCCATGTGCTTTTTGTGTATCTTCTTTGGAAAAATGTCTTCTCAAGTCCTTTGCCCATATTTAAATCAAGTTGTTTAAGTTATTATAAGGATCAAATAAAATAGTGTACTTAGTACCCTGACTGGATCATAATAAACACTCCACAAAATGTTAAAATATCAAGTTTTTTTGTTGTTGTCATTGAGTTGAATGATTTCTTTAATTGAAGTTTATCTGTACAGATAAGCCACAAATCCCAAGAAAACAGATTGATGAATTATCACAAAGTGAACATATTTGGGACACCAGCTCTTAGATCAAGAAATAAAATATTACCAGAGCTCCCATCCAAACACTAAGATAATCACTATGCTGACTTGTAACACTATAGGTTTGTTTTGCTGGTTTTGGAGCTTCATGGAAATGAAATAGTGCAGCACACATTCATTTGTATCAGGCTTCTTTCACTCAACATTATGTTGGTGAAATTCACCAACTGTGTGTGGCAGTTATTAAACTATTTTCATTACCATAAAAATTCCATGGTATAATATATATTTGTCCATTCTTCTGTGATTAACACTATGCTATTATGAAGTATACCTCTATCAGGATGCATTTCTTTTGGGTTTTCACATCGGAGTGGGAATTCAGGATCATAGGGGTGCTCACCTTTAGCAGTGTTCCCAAAGAATTTTCCAAAGTACTTGTGCTATTTCACATTTCCACCAGCACTGTATAAATGTTTCAGATACTTCACATTCTCACCAACACTTGGTATTAACAGTCTTCTTAATTTTAGCCATGCTGGTCAGTGTGTATTGGCTTCTCATTGTGGATAACATTTGTCTGATAGTTTATGAGGCTGGGCATTTTTATATGCTTTCTAGCCATTTGGATGATCATTTGTCTTTCCTTACTTCCTTTTTCTTTTTTCTTTTCTTTTCTTTTTTCTTTTTTTTGAGACGGAGTCTCGCTCTGTCGCCCAGGCTGGAGTGCAGTGGCCGGATCTCAGCTCACTGCAAGCTCCGCCTCCCGGGTTCCCGCCATTCTCCTGCCTCAGCCTCCCGAGTAGCTGGGACTACAGGCGCCCACCACCTCGCTCGGCTAGTTTTTTGTATTTTTTTTAGTAGAGACGGGGTCTTTTCTTTCTTTTTTTAAAAAATGAAGTTCCTATTCCTTTCTCTTGTTCATTTGTCTGTTGGATTCTTTCTTTTATTTGTAGAAATTCTCCTTACACTCTGGACATGAGTCCTTTGCCTGTTATATTTGTGACAAATGTATTTCCCATTTGTGACTTATCTTTTCGCTCTCTTATTGAATTTCTTAATTTTACTATCATCCAATGTATTGATCTTCTCCTTTTGGGGTAATGATTTTTTTCTATTGAAGAAATCTTTACCTGCCTTCTGAGGAGCTTTTAAAATCTACATATGCTTACTAAACCCCTGTAGCTGGAGTCAGGCCAAATGTTGGTCTTGCTAAAGACCAACCAGAAAATTGATATATATTTTATGCTAGAAAAAGAGCTAGGCACTTTCATGATGTTATTGTCTATTTTGTGAGAAAATATCATCATCATTTTCCCAGGCCAGGACACGATATGTGTGCAGGATAATGCCATAGCTCCCCAACATCGAGAGCTCTTCCTGCATTGGGGAGGGTGGGCCTGACGCAACAATGGGGTCAAGTGGGTGCTAATTCCCAACTCCACAGGTGCGGGGCTTCAAAAACGGAGGAGAGCCAGGTCAGAGCTGTGGTCCTGCAATGGACTGAGGATATAGAATCGTCTGTTTGTATTGCCATGGGGGTCCAGAGACTGCAGGAGGTGGGAGAGGAGCAGATAGAAGAGAGATCCTGTGTGAGGAAGAGCAGAGCATGAAGGGTGAGGCCCCAAGAAAAGGGCAAGAAGGGAGGGACCTTTTGCTTAGCAGCTCAGTATTACGGACATCTAGAGGTGAGGGCAGAGCCACTGGCTCAAAATGTACTATCTCTGGCATTTGTTATTTTGGTGCAAGGACTGGGAGAAAGTTCTGAACTGTACAGAGCCTGCCCAGGAATGGCAGACACCGCAAAGCTTGTGGATGGGCAGTCAGGGCTGTCCTGTGGGCAAGGGCTCTAGGGCATGTGAGCCACTCTGGAGCTGTGGATAGGGTCAGGCCTCCCAGGAAGGGCCCACACCAGCCTTTCTCTCTCACTCTTTCTGAATCAAAAATGTTGAACACACAATGAAAAGCCCAACTTACAAAAAGAAAGTATTTGCCTGATTGAAGTGGTGGCCTGCCCCTCCACACCTGTGGGTGTTTCTCATCAGGTGGGAGGAGAGACTGAGTAAAGAAATAAGACAGAGACAAAGTATAGAAAAAGAAAAGTGGGCCCAGGGGACCGGCACTCAGCATACGGTGGACCCGCACTGGCACTGGTCTCTGAGTTCCTCCAGTATTTATTGATCACTATTTCTACCATCTCGGAGAGGGAGATGTGGCAGGACTATAGGGTAATGGTGGGGAAAGGGACAGCAGGAAAACATGTGAGCAAAGATCTCTGTGTCATAAATAAGCTTAAGGAAAGGTGCTGTGCCTTGATGTGCATGTAGGCCAGATTTATGTTTGACTTTACACAAACATCTCAGTGCATTAAGGAGCAGTATTGCCGTCAGCATGTCTCACCTCCAGCCATAAGGCAGTTTTCTCCTATCTCAGTAAACAGAACGTATGATCAGGTTTTACACCAAGACATGCCATTCCCAGGGATGAGCAGGAGACAGATGGCTTCGTCTTATCTCAACTGCAAAAAGTCTTTCCTCTTTTACTAATCCTCCTCAGCACAGACCCTTTATGGGTGTTAGGCTGGGGGACGGTTAGGTCTTTCCCTTCCCATAAGGCCATATCTCAGGCTATCACATGGGGAGAAACCTTGGACAATACCTGGCTTTCTTAGACAGAGGTCCCTGCTGCGTTCTGCAGTGTATTGTGTCCCTGGGTACTTGAGATTAGAGAATGGTGATGACTTTTAACAAGCATACTGCCTTCAAGCACTTTTTTAACAAAGCACATCCTGCACAGCCCTAAATCCATTAAACCTTGAGTCAACACAGCACATGTCTCTGCAAGCACAGAGTTTGGGCTAGGGTTGCAGATTAACAGCATCTCAAGGCAGAAGAATTTCTCTTAGTACAGAACAAAATGGAGTCTCTTATGTCTACTTCTTTCTACGTAGGCACAGTCACAGTCTGATCTCTTTCTTTCTCCCACACCTGATGAGATTAGAACTGGTATTATAAGTAGTTTGCCAATCTATATATTGTGATGGAAAGCAGATCAGTGGTTACTTGGGGTGGAGCATGGCAGGAAAGGCAGGAGGAAGGGATCACAAAGGAGCACAAGAAAATCTATGGGGGATGGACATGCTCGCTGTCTTGATAACGGTGATGGTTTCACGGGTGCCCAGGTCCTTCTACTATATGTCAATCACCTCTCATTGAGGCTGTTATGTGTCCTCCCAACACACACGTGCGTGCGTACACACCCACACACACACACAATGTAATGAAATGATTCAAGATACCCTTGAGTTGCACAAATACACGCTCTCCAAGCCTGCCCGTTTGGCTTTTCGAAGCATCCCAGTCACGAGGGAGAAAGATCAACATTTGGCCTGACTCCAGCTGCAGCATGGCTGCTGACACTACTTCAGGTTCAAAGTTCTGGGACTCCATGAAGCCCCAACTTGAGGAGAGAGGCTGCCAGAGGTACAGAGGAGGAAAGACTACTAACCCCACATCTGTCTCATCCCCTGACTACTACACACAGGCAATCACTGGAGCTTCTGACTTGAACTTCAAAATCTGTGGGCCCAAGACGGGAGACATCCCTCCAAACCCCTCTCCCCCCATTCATGGGAAAAATTGAGAGCGGAGGAGAGGATTAAAATACTAAGGGAATGAAACACATCTGAGCTCAGTTCATTGCTGAGAACGGCTGTTGGAATGATAACCATGCACCTTAGAGAACAAGAATTGTGGGTAATTTTCCTTTCTCCAAACAGTATGTTTCTTTACTAGTTTCTTACTGCAGGAGGCTTTAAAGCTCTGTAGAATATCTTCAGTAATAAGCAACAAAACGAAAAATAAAAAACAATGGTAACTGTCACAGCTAACAGATTGCTATCAGCAAAGATTTTCAGCAAGGTGTAAAAATCAACAGGCTGTATTTTTACCTAGTGATCCCTGCAGTCTAGGAAGAGGTGCCTCCAAGGTAGTGAAGACACTGACCTGCCATCATGGAATATTCCTGCCCTGGTCCAGGAGGCCTGAGCTGACCCCGTCCACTTCAGTTCCTCTGTGAAGTGATCGACTCTGGTGCTGATCACTTGTTCCCTCTGGTAATCGACAGCTGTTGCCAGGCAGCTGACCAAGGATGTTGCTGAGGACCAGACAGGGGCAAACGGGCTCCCACCCTGGGACCGTTAGCACAGGGCTCTCACCATCTGAGCACCAGCTCCAGAGAAAAAGGAGAAAGAGTTGACAATGTTACCATTGGTGTGGGGTCTTCAGTTCTTGTCTTCTTGGAGGAAAGAATTCAGCCAAGAAGTAAGCAGTGACAGTGAAGCAGCTGCAGAGTTCATTTAAAGAGACAGTATACTCTGAAAGCCAAGTCAGAGCGGACTGCTTGGGAAAAGAGACAGCGCTGATTGGCTGGGGAAGCTCCCTTATGAGGGTCTTGTATGATTATTCATGAAAGGGGTTGTGAAGGGGTGTTACTAGCAAGCATGTTTTGGGTGGTCTCCTGGGCGCACATGCTCTATGGTGATACATGCTAGTACATGATTCACATGTCTTATTAATGTCTGAAATCGCCACCCAGGGGTATGTTTTTTTTACCATTATAATGAGTAAATGTTACCTTTAGGGCAAGCCAATTTGAAGCGTGCATGCTCGCTATTAGGGAAAGTTCCTACTGAAGTTATCTCCTGTCAGGGTCAGATAAGTCCCAGTTAGGACCAGAGAAGCCGAACCTCAAGTTGAGATGTGGACTTAGGTGACTGAGGGTCTGAGGAGTGAATTGTTTGCTTCACAGTAAAATCTAAAACATTTATGCAGTACGCGAGTCGATGCATCTTCAACACAGGAGTGTCCAGCCTGGCAAACCAGGGGCCACCCTAGGGAAAGATCCAGTGACATCACAATCTTTAAACAGGAACGAGAGGAACAAGGCTGGGGGACATCTCTCTGAGGGCATTATTTTCCAAATATTTGAGCACGGCCTCCTTTGCAAATCTGGGTGATGGTTATCAAGACAGGGACAAGCGGTATCAGCAACAGGTGTATTTTATAAAAATCAGTTATGTAAACATGCTTGTAAAACTTAAAACACCACAGCAATGTGTTTGAAAAGTAAATATCTCTCACTATTACACCCACTAGAGATAACTAGAGATGGCTAAACAAAAAGCTTGGTGCGTGTTTTGTGGACACTGACTGCCGGAACCTTCCAAGTCTAGTTGGCTTCTGATTTGGAGGGAGAGTCAAGCACCGAGCTTGACTCAGGAGGGAGAGCATTATCCAAATGAATGTAGCTCCAGTATGAATAGCAAGAGTTTATACAGACAGGGACTCACCTAAAAAGTTATCTGATTTTATTCAATTATTGAACATGATAGTAAAAGTTTGGATAACAAAGGATAGCTGTAAAAACACACATGATGAGAACACAAACTGCTTCTAATATTCATAAACCAGTAAGTATCTGAAACAGGTCTCAATCAATTTAGAAGTATATTTTGCCAAGGTTAGGGACAGTTGGAAGGAAAAAACACAGAATCATAGAAACAATCTGTAGTCTGTTCCTTTCTCCAAAGATGATGTTGAGGCTTCAATATTTAAAGGGGAAGAGAGTGCTGGAGGGGAAAGAGGAAGGGTGTGGTCACATTACTGAATCCACACATTGCATGAGAAAAGGATAAGGCAGGGGAATAGTCAATTTTGTATTCATCTTATGCTCAGTAAGTCAGCATTTCACATAAGGTAAGATGAGGACAGAGCACCTACCTGTGGGGATATTTAACCTTCTATCTGGAGCTGTGTGCTTAGGAGCAAAAGCAAAGTCAGCTTCTCTCTTGACTCAGCTTTCAGCTTAACTTTCTCCTTCTGGCAGAGTGAAATGGGGTCCCAAGTTTCTATTTTCCTTTCACACATTTGAAACTAGACTTGATTTTGCTTAGAAATGTGACATTTATTTATACTTATAAACAAAATCAAGGCTAGTTTTCAATTGCCCATTTTCAGAGAATGAGAAAGCCCAAGAGCTCAAGACTCCTTCCCATTTCCTTGGGTTATGGATAACAGGACCCTGACCAAATTCTGCAGAGCCTAGGGACAGTGGATGAGAGAATGCTGTTTCTGAGCACGATTTGGTTGCTGTCAGATCCCTGTTCCTAAACTTACTAGGGGGTGACTGGTCAACAAAAAGAGTCAAACTCTAAAATATTTGAAGAGATTTATTCTGAGCCAAATATAAGGGACCAATGGCCCATGACACAGCCCTCAGGAGACCCTGAGGAGGACATGTGCCCAAGATGGTCAGGGCACAGCCTAGTTTTACACATTTTAGGGAGACATGAAACATCAGTCAATACATGTAAGGTATATATTGTTTCGGTCGGGAAGGGCAGGACAACTCTAGGTGGGGACTTCCAGGTTGTAGGTAGATTTTTAAATTTTCTGATTGGCAATTGGTTGAAAGAGTTATTATCAGTAGAAAGGAATGTCTGGGTTAAGATAAGGGGTTGGAGAAACCTAGATATTATCATGCAGATAAAGCCTCCAGGTAGCAGGCTTCAGAGAAAATAGATTTTTTTTTTTTTTTCTCTTTTGAGATGGAGTCTTGCTCTTTTTGCCCAGTGCTATGGCATGATCTCGGCTTACCGCAACCTCCACCTCCCTGGTTCAAGCGATTCTCCTGCCTCAGCCTCCTGAGTAGCTGGGATTACAGGCATGTGCCATCATGGCTGGCTAATTTTGTATTTTATAGTAGAGACAGCATTTCTCCATGTTGGCCAAGCTAGTCTCGAACTCCTGACCTCAGGTGATCTGCCCATCTCAGCCTCCCAAAGTGCTGGGATTACAGGCATGAGTCACTGCGCCTGGCTGAAAATAGATGTTAAAGGTTTCTAATCAGACTCTTAGGTCTGGTGTTGATGTCTACAGGTCTGTGTTGATGTTAATGCTGGAGAAATATAATAGGCCTGTCCAACGCTCTCTTACATCATGGCCTGAACTAGATTTTCAGGTTCACTCCGGAATCCCTATGCATGAGAGGAGGGGTACATTCAGATGGTTGAGAATTTTATTTTTGGTTTACATGCTTCCACTTATGGCTAATATTTGCCAGAGTCAACATCAATGGCTACTAATTTTTTTTCCCACAGCACTGCTTGGGTGGCATGGCTGCCTGCCCTGTGTCCATCCTGTCCTTCAGTGAGACTCTCTATGGTGGAGGGACTTAAAGTGAAAAGACTTATAGACAAGTAAGTGTTCTAGGCCGGATAGGAATGGACTTGGACAGGCATTCATTACCCCTTAAAAGATTTATTTAAAGTAAAGATCCAAAAGCACAAAGCCAATGGTGAGTTTACAAAAATTGACTTTTCTTTAACTTCTATGCATTGAGCTACTATAATCTTGGTTTTAATTACAGACTTATGGTGATTAACTATATAAAACATAAGCATTTTTCTAAAAAATAATTTTATATATCTAAATATATTTATCTGTAAAACTTATAACTGGGAGTAGTATACCCAGGAGGCTTGGTCATGAGGTAACTTTATCCTCTTAATAATTATTTTCTTTTAATTCCAGGAAGCAGCACATTTTTTATGGTTGGGGTGGATAAAAAGGTGCCACATAATAGCTGAGAAAGCCAAGTTGTTTGTTTTACAAGCTGTTTAGGCACCTGTGTACCCTCCTTGATTTGGAGGGTCTGAGCTAACTGTGTCCCTCAAAACCAGCCCTTACAATCTCATGCACTCGTCTCTTCTGCAACAGTCTCTGGGCCTAGAGGGAGGGTCCTTGCATAGTCGTAGCAGTAGGACATTTGCAATGAAAAACAGATCAGGTCCAGTGGGATGCCAAACGAGGGAGATTTGCATTTCTAGTCTTCACAACACCATGATTCTTGTTGCATTTGAAGTGAGACAAGGAGAGATAAATAACATTAATATTTTGACCATCAGAAGAGTATTTGTGTGTCAAAAGAGAAAAAATACCCTATTTCATTAGGTCAGCAACTGAAAATATGAAAAATATGATAATCTTATACTCATTAGAAGATTATTGTAACTATGAAAACTTTCAGGACTGTCAGGATTATCTTGGCTATACAGGGTCTTCTTTGATTCTGTATGAAATTTAAAGTACATATTTTTTAATTCTGTGAAGAATGTCAGTGGTAGTTTGATGGGAATAGTATTGAATCTATAAATTACTTTGGGGATTATGGCCATTTTTATAGTATTGATTTTTCCTATCCATGACTTAAGACTTAAAACCTCAAACATAAGACTTAAATGTCAAGCCCCAAACCATAAAAACCCTAGAAGAAAACCTAGGCAATACCATTCAGGACATAGGTATGAGTGAAGACTTTATGATGAAAATGCAAAAAGCAACTGCAACCGAAACCAAGATTGACAAATGAGATCTAATTAAACTAAAGAGCTTCTGCACAACAAAGAAACTATCATCAGGGTGAATAGGCAAACAACAGAAGGGAGAAAAGTTTTACAATCTACCCATCTGACAAAGGTCTAGTTTTGCAATCTACCCATCTGACAAAGGTCTAATATCCAGAATTTACAAGGAAATTAAACACATTTACAAGAAGAAAACAAACAACCCAATTAAAAAAAATGGGCAAAGGACATGAACAGACACTTCTCCAAAGAAGATATTTACATGGCAAACAAACGTATTTTAAAAAGCTCAACATCACTGATTATTTGAGAAATGCAAATCAAAACTACAATGAGATACCATCTCACACCAGTCAGGATGGTGATTATTAAGAAATGAAGAAACAGTAGAAGCTGACCAGGCTGTGGAGAAATAGGAATGCTTTTACACTGTAGGTGGGCACATAAATTTGTTCAACCATTATGGAAGACAGTATGATGATTCCTCAAGGATCTAAAACCAGAAATACTATTTGACCCAGCAATCCCATTACTGGATATATACCCAAAAGAATTTAAATTATTCTACTATAAAGACATACGCACACATATGTTTATTGCAGCACTATCTACAATAGCAAAGTCATGAAACTAGTCCAAATGCCCATCAATGATAGACTGGATGAACAAAATGTAGAACATATACATCATGGAATACTATGCAGCCATACAAGGAATGAGATCATGCCCTTTTCAGGGACATGGATGAAGTTGGAAGCCATTATCCTTAGCAGACTAAAACAGGAACAGAAAACCAAACACCACATGTTTTCACTCCTAAGTGGAAGTTGAACAGTGAGAACACATGGACACAGGAAACAGAAAAGCACACATCAGGGCCTGTTGAGCTGTTGGGGGTAAGGGGAGGGAACTTAGAGGATGGGTCAATAGGTAGAGCAAACCACCATGGCACGTGTATATCTATTTAACAAACCTGCACATTCTGCACATGTATCCTGGAACTTAAAGTAAAATAAAATAACATAGAAAAATTTTATGATTCAATTTGTACTCAAGAAAATAAAAGCCACAGCTGACATTTAGTAACAAGTATTAACATTTTCCCTTGAAACAATCTCTCTCTCTCTTTCTCTCTCTAGCTCTCCTTTTTTATTAAAGAGAAGTCATAGTAAGAACAATTTGTATGAAAAATAAATTTTAGCCGGGCGCGGTGGCTCAAGCCTGTAATCCCAGCACTTTGGGAAGCCGAGACGGGCGGATCACGAGGTCAGGAGATCGAGACCATCCTGGCTAACACGGTGAAACCCCGTCTCTACTAAAAAATACAAAAAACTAGCCGGGCGCGGTGGCGGGCGCCTGTAGTCCCAGCTACCGGGAGGCTGAGGCAGGAGAATGGCGTGAACCCGGGAGGCGGAGCTTGCAGTGAGCTGAGATCCGGCCACTGCACTCCAGCCTGGGCGGCACAGCGAGACTCCGTCTCAAAAAAAAAAAAAAAAAAAAAAAAAAAAAAAAAAAAAAATAAATTTTAGGCTTATGGTTGGCTTGTGATATGGCTTGACCCTGTGTCCTCACCCAAATCTCATCTCGAATTGTAATCCCTCCTGGTGGGAGGTGATTGTATCATGGGAATTGTGTCACGCATGCTGTTTTCATGATAGTGAGTTATCATGAAATCTGATGATTGTATAAGTGTTTGACATTGTATCCTTTACACACACACAAAGTCTGTCCTGCCACATTGTGAAGAAGGTGCCTACTTTCCTTTCCATCTTAACTGTAAGTTTTCTGAGGCCTCCCCAGCTATGCAGAACTGTCAATTAAACCTCTTTGGCTTATAAATTACCCAGTCTCAGGTAATATCTTTATAGCAGTGTGAGAAGGGACTAGTACAGCCTGAGTATTCACTTAAAGTGCAGAAACAATTACTTGGCCATACAGGCTCCTGTCAAGTTGGGTTTGTTGTAATTTTACCTAAAATTAAGTTATTCTAGTCAAAGCCTGGGTAAAATAACCAGTGTCTCCATTTGTCCCATTTTACAATCAAAGATATACTTACCTAAGCAAATAACTATATTGTCACCTAATCAGAATACTCACACCTTTCAAATTTTGGATAACCTAGAGAAAAATAAATTTGCTCACAAAAACACACTTTACCCAATTCTTCTAAACTATAAATAACTCAACATAAAAACATTTGCTTGACTCTTCTTTAATAAGAGCAGTGACTGTCAAACACAATGTCATTTGTTCATCATGGAACTGCTATCCACAAGTCAAACAGCTCCTGTTAGATGGGAATGGCCTATCAAGCACTATAGAATATGTAGCAGTTCCTCAGATAGTTACAGTCAGTCCTATGGGAAAACAGAGGCCCTTTGCTTAGGAGTATTATTCTCCTTGCATTCCTCAGGTAGCAAGATGCTGTATCAAAAGTATTTGGGTCCCCAGCAGGGATTTGGGACAAAGGACTCAGGACCTTTGTTTTATCTTCATCTTACTTGTCTCAACATTGCACCAGGCAATATCATTATCTTCATTATAACTTTTGCCTTTTGAGTAAAAACATTTTATATCTGGGGCAAATAATGAATAAGTATCCAAACATATCTACGATTATTCTGGGGCAGGTGTTTATTTTCCTTCTTTCCTCAATCATTTTATTATTTCCCTAAACATTTATCAAGCATTTGTACGAGCCCTGAGGGACAGCAAAATTAATAAGGCTTCTCTTTCATATGATTGTGCCGAAGCGATGTTACCCAGAGTACCAATGAGAAAGGGGCCCTTTCGAAACCTAAATTTTTATTTGCATGAGTGCAAGCCACATTCTGAAAAGCCTGCTGGAGGAACAAAGAGGTTTCTGAAAAGTTCAATGCACCCTCAAACCTTCAATGCCCAGGCAGCCTTGATACAACCTCACCTGCACCGAGCCCCAGTCCCAGCCCAGTCCCGTTGGTTCCCTGACATTCATTACTCCCAAAAGACTCAGGGAGTCAGTCCACCCCGGAGCAGGAGAGAGGATGTCCCTCAAGGATGAGGCAGGAGATGCAGAGGAAACGCAACACCGCGCCTGTCCTAGGAGACAAGGCCAGTCACAGCAGCCTACCGCTCATTCTCGGCAATCCACCCACCGGTGAGGTGAAACATGGAGACCAAGGTAGCTTCCCTGTCTGAGACACGAGCTCCAGGGTCGTCAGACCTGCCCAATCAAGCAGAAACAGGTTTGATGAGAGAAACAATCACGACGTGGATCTCCACGAAGTGTCTCCCTGATGGACTGGGAAGTGATCTTCGTGGAAGACAGTCAGCCAGACCAAGAAGCAGCTAGGCCCCTCAGAAACAGGGGAGACAGAGCAAGAGGGAGGACAGAGCAGGGGCCAGAGCCCAGGCAGGATGCAGCACCGTGCCACCGCCATGGGCATGAAGGGGCGGGGTGCCAAACGGGTGACTTGTCCGGAGAGGCCAGCGTTCCAGGGACAGGGATTGTTGCCATCTCCCATTCCCGGCCTCCTCTTCAAGACTGTAACGTGGTGTGGCTTCATTTCTCCGAGAAGAGCCGTGAAAAGATACCACCATCTTCTTTGACGTGGGTCTGCTCCTCTCCTGCAGGACGATGAGCTCCTGCCGGACTTTTGTCCTTGGCTGGTGCGTGGTCATCTTGATCCTCGAAAAGAGGCCACTCAGGATGGGGATGAGATTTCAATTGCTCCGGGAGCAACGCATCTCCTCCCGTGGCAGAGGCCTTCGTGAAGCCAAAGCGGAACTACCGGGAAAACGATGGACAACCGGCCACGTGACCCAGGCAGACACGCAGAAAGAGGCTCACCGAAGACCGGCCGACATGCAAGAAACACATCGCTTTCTGGCGCCCAGGGCACATTCGTTAAAAAACACACACACGCACACGGGCACCCACACACGCACGCAAACCGACGGAGAGAGGGAAAGAAACAGACAGAGGGTGAGAGGAGAGAATTTGAGACACACACACACACACACACACACACACACACACACAGATAGTCTTACAGCAGCGGCACCGAAACACAACCCCCGCCGCCCCCACCTCCCCAGGAAACCCCTGAGGCTGCGGCATTCTGCTGTCCACGAGAACGACCCTTGGGTGAGAGAGCAGCCCACGGGCACGCAGGTAGATCTGTCTTCGAGGTCACGGGGGCACGACTTTTGGGAAGGCTCACCCGAACACCGTACGGGCAGGCGTGACGTGGGGTTTCAGCGCCGCTACCCTCGGACTGGACTAGTGGTTTCGTCATCCTGGTCGGCCCTTGGCGACTCCTGGCAGCCAGAGGCGTTCCTGTCGATCCCGTGGAGATGTCTGGCAGGAGCCTCATTGCCTCGACACCCAAGCACTGCCTCTGAGGTCTCCTGCTTTGCCAAGCCTTAGGGACCGGTGTCTAAGACAACCGTGGGAATCACTGTGAGGGGAGCATAGGCTCGCGCCTCCCGCATGCGCATTGGCGGGGCCGACTTGCGCTCTCCTCCTGGTAGTCAGGCTGTGTCCCCTTTAAACAATGGCGGCTGCGCGGCGGCCGGGGGGGTCTCCTGCTGCAGCTGTTGTGGCGGCTGGATCCGGGGTCCAGTAGGGGGCAGCGTGGGAGAGGGGGCCGCGGGCATCCCAGGGCCAAACCCCAAGAGTCCTGTCTTCAGGACCTCCTTGAGCCGACTTCCACCTGTGGAGGAGGAGCCTCAGGTCTGACATAACAGTGCCGGAAATTCCCTAGGTCTATGTAATATTTATACCAAGCCACGCAGACTTGCCTTGAAGTTAATTTACCACTCCTCAAACCACCTGCATTTTCTCTTCAGTTCTAATGATGGTTTCATTTTATAGTGCAATTTTCATTCAATCACACTCACAACATTCCCTTTCGTGTGGCAGGACATCTGAATACGTCTCTCAAGTTTGCTACTCAGCTGAAAGCAGAAAAATAATCAGAGGGAAAGTCTTCTAATGTTGCTTGGAATACTAGCATGTTCTCAGTCAATTCCACATAACCTCGGATGTGTTCTGTTAGACACATCTCAGGGATGTCTGAAATGAAGGCTGCCTGATGAGATAAAAAGTTACTTTATACAAAAAAAAATATTAGCCAGGGGTGGTGACGCACACCTGTATTCCCAGCTACTGGAAAGGAGACTGAAGCAGAAGAATTGCCTGAACCCGGGAGGTGGAGGTTGCAGTGAGCGGAGATCACACCATTGCTCTCCAGACTGAGAGACAGAGGAAGACCCTGTATCCCCCCTCCCCCCAAAAAAAAGAAAAGAAAAAGAAAAGGCAAGGAAAAGAAAAAGGAAAAAGGGAACTTAACTGAAAAATTTCAGAGCTTTAATCAAAATACATTGTATTGGGGCCTATGAGCATGCTTCAACTGAAGTATAACATACTCCCTTTTGTGCCACTGCACTCCAGCCTGGGCGACAGAGCAAGACACCGTCTCAAAAATAATAAATAAATAAATAAGCAAACAAACAACATCTTCCCTTTTATCCAGCTGATATTTTACTCAGAAAATACAACTAACCAGATAGGAACTACTTTTAGTTCCCCCACTATCAGATTCTCAGATCTGCGTGAATTGGCACCTACATAATCTCTTCCCTCCCCTCCAAAGAGGAAGTATCCCAGTTCCTATTAAACACTAACTGGGCCAGCAGCCTGGTCTTCTCGCAGCCTCTCAAATACCTTTGTCCTGCAGTTTTCTTTCTCTTTTTCCTCTCCTTTTTTTTTTTTTTTTTTTTTTTTTTAGACTGAGTCTTGCTCTGTCACCCAGGCTGGAGTGCAGTGGCATGATCTTGGCTCACTGTAACCTCTGCCTCCTGGGTTCAAGCTAATCTTGTGCCTCAACCTCCCGAGTAGCAAGGTTACAGGTGCCCGCCAGCATGCCTGGCTAATTTTTGTATTGTTTGATAGAGATGGGGTTTCACCATGTTGGCCAGGTTGGTCTCAAACTCCTGACCTCAGGTGATCTGCCTGCCTCGGCCTCCCAAAGTGCTGGGATTACTGGCATGAGCCACTGGCACCCGGCCTTGTCCTGCAGTTTTCTTACTAGGTCACTACCATCAGTTTACAAACATCCTCTATATCTTCCATCTTTAGTAACAAAGAAACAAAACCCCTTCCTATATCTTGCATCTGCCTCAAGCTACTGACCCACATCTGGCCTTCCAGCAAAACATTTCAAGAGTAGTCTACACGCTATCACCCCTTCCTATCTCCACATTCACTCTGGTTGTTGGCTGTTTTGTTTTCAGATGGGGTCTTACTCTGTCACCCCAGAGGTGGGGCCTGGTGGGAGGTGTTTGGATTATGGAGGTGGATCCCTCATAAATGGCTTAATGCTTGGTGATCAGTGAATTATCATTCTGGTGGTTCAGGAGAGATCTGGTTGTTTAAGAGTGTGACACCTGCCCTGTCTCCCTCCCTCTCTTGCCGTGTGAATTGTGACATCCCCTTCTTCCACTACGATTGTAAGCTCCCTGAGGCCTCACCTAAAGCAAATGCCAGCACCATGCTTACTGTACAGTCTGCAGGACCCTGAGCCAAAATAAAATTCTTTTCCATATAAATTATACAGTCTCAAGTATTCATTTATAGCAATTAAAACACACACACACACGCACACACACACACACGCGCACACACACACACACACAAAGATGAACCAAACTGGCACATAAACCTTATTAAATACTTCTCAAAAAATTTACAGGAGCTTTCTCACCTATCGATTGTACTGAAATAGTCAGAAGTCAAAACTTGCTTTAGTCTTGGCTCTCCCCCTAAGTAGACGTGAAAGTATTGTTTTGTTTTTCCTTTTGTGACACTGGATCTCACTCTGTCACCCAGGCTAGAGCACAGTGGCACAATCACAGCTCACTGTAGCCTCTACCTGCTGTGCTCAAGTTATCCTCCTGCCTCATCCCTCCACGTAGCTAGGACTACAATTATGCGCCACCACATCCAGCTAATTTTTGTATTTTTATAGAGACTGGGTTTTGCTCTGTTGGCCAGGTTGGTCTCCAACTCCTGGGCTCAAGTGATCTGCCCACCTCAGCCTCCCAAAGTGCTGGGATTACAGGCATGAGCCACCGCATCCAGGCTTCTTCTTTCCCTAGATATACAATGGGAAAATAATTGGATGCATGCTACTATCCAACAGAACTTTCCTGAAGATAAAATGGTTAGAATAGGGGTTTCCAAACTGTTGTCCCTGGTACAGCAGCATCAGCATGCTCTGGGAACTTCTCAGAAATGAAAATTCTAGCCCCGACCTGATTTACTGAATCAGAAACCCTGGGGAAGGGCCAAGCAGCAAATCATCTAGGTGATTGTAACATACACTGAAGAACCATGAATTTAGATAACAACATTCTGCAGGGGGACGTGGGGGAGGGAACTAGAGGCTAAATAAATGCCAAATTATGTTATCATTGCCTTGTATGACAAAGTCATGTTTAACCTTGCTATTGAGCAGTGGTCAATAGGCAAAATTCCAATGCAGATTTTTCATAAAACAGCTGTGTTTTTTCTTAGTACTGTCATCCTTCTGGTATCCAAGGGGAAGTGGTTCCAGGACACCCCCACAGACACCTAAATTCACGGATGCTCCAGATCCTCATATAAAATGGCACAGCATTTACATACAGCCTAAACACATCCTCCTATATTCTTTGAATCATCTCTAGATTACTCATAATACGTAATACAATGTAAATGCTATCCAAATAGTTGTACATTAACATTTGTATTTTTAAAATTGTTGTATATTTTAATAGTTTCCATCCAGGGTTCAATGATTAATGGATGCAGAACCCACGGACACAGAGGGCCAACTGTATCATAAAGAGAACACCTTAAAACGTGAAATATATGTGCAAAGAGGGAAAGCAGAGAAAAAGATGGGGTACGTCATATTAGAAAGGACAAGTTCATTTCGATATTTAAGTATCTAACTCCTCCTAAGAGACTAAAAGATACAGTGATGCAGTGGCATTTAATGAGTTTTTTCTTTAAGGTTTCAAGGTCAAGCTCAAATGCTGTGTGTTGTTGACATTCACCATTATTTAAGAAAACCTTTCATAACATTCTTTATATTATACTGATGAAGGATTAAAACATCCTTCAGGAAGGGCTGGTTTACAAAATGGAACTTTGTCTAGGGTCTGAGCCATTTTTCTCATACCCATCCCATTCTCTCTCCGTAACAGCAGTGGGAGGAGTGACATAGCTCGCAGGTTAAGACTGACATGCAGGTGTTGACATCTAATGCACTGAACTGTGGAAGTTCTGGGAAGCTGTTTTCTCCTTTTCAAAATAAAATTAGCCAGGCATGGTGACTCATACCTGTAATGGCATCACTTTAGGAGGCCACGGAAGGATCACTTGTGCCCAGGAGTTTGAGACTAATCTGGGCAATATATGGAGACCCCATGGTTACAAATTTTATTTTATTTTTTTAAAACTAGCACAGCATGGTGGTGCATGCCTGTAGTCCCAGCTACTTGGGAGGCTGAGGTGGGAGGATTGCTTGAGCCCAGTAGGTGGAGGAGATTGCAGTGAGCCAAGATCCCGCCATTGTATTCTGTCCTAGGCAACAGAGCAAGACCGAAAAAGAAACCAAAAAACAAAAAACAAGATATTATCAAAAATTTAATATTTAATGCAAACGTGTCCCATGGAAATATGCAGGGCAGGAAAACTGACATTCCAAAATTAGCATAACTGAAAGAGACTAATTATATGATGCCTGTGCATGTATGTTTAACAAAAAGTTGAAATTTTCTAAGCTCATTTTGCAAAATGTTAGAAATACAAAGAAAGAGGTCAGTAGTGCAGCAGTCTACAACATTTTTGGTACCAGGGATCAGTTCCATGGAAGACGATTTTTCCACGGATGGTTTGTGGGGCTAGGGGAATGGGGATGGGACATTTTCAGGATGAAACTCTTCCACCTCAGATCATCAGGCATTGCATTCTCATAAGAAGCGCACAACCTCGATTCCTCACATGCACAGTTACCAATAGGGTTCGCCCTCCTATGAGAATCTAATGCCACTGCTGATCTGGCAGGAGGTGGAGCTCATGTGGCAATACTCGCTTACCTGCCACTCACCTCCTGCCATGCAGCTGGGGGGGAGTTGGGGACCCTGATATAGTGTGTATAACATGTTAAAATAATTACAACAGATTTAGATTGTACTGTCCTTTTAAATTTTAATAAAATGATTAATTACATATTACATAGACAGCAAGTCCATCCACTCATCTGTGATAAAATTTTAAAAATATTTTCTATAAAATGTTTTGTATTTGATTGGAAATGAATCCAGTATAACATGACTTCTACAGATACAGCATTCACATCCTCACTCCCATTCTTATTAATTTTGAGAAACGTTAAAAATACAGAAAAGTACAAAATATAAGACAAGATATCCATATACCACAATCCAGAATCAATCAGTATCTTCTCATATTTACTTGAAGTCTTTTGAAAGAGAAGCAGATGTTTATATAAAAAAAAAACTGAAGTCCCCTTTAACCAATACCTACCACACCTCCCACACTCATTACTTTCCCTTCTCCACTCTTGACAAGTGACCACTATCGAGAGTTTGGTCTGTATCCTTGCAATCCATTTCAAAAACATGTACATACATATATGCATCCATTACCAATAGATAGTACTGAGTTTTGTGAGGGAACTTTTAATTCAAATTTACAAAATGTCATTGTACTAGCTGCATGGCTCTGCAACTTGATCCCCCATCAACAACTTTGGGATCTTTCTGTTAATACAAGTGGATTTCATTTGTTGCATTTTACAGATACATAGCATTCCATAAGAATTTCCCATATTGTTCATGATGGGCTTTTTCAGTTGTGTCTAATTTTTGGCTACTACAAATCAAGCCACAGTAAACATCCTAGTACATATTTCCTGAGCATTCATACTCACAAGTGGAACTGCTAAGTATCTCTGAAGTTGTTACAAGGAATGTTTCCCTATTCCCAAGGTCATAAGTATTTTAGTACATAGCTTTTTCATATTTCTGTTTCTAACTTCTGGATTCACTTTTGTGTATAGTTTACGATGTATTTTTTCCCCTTGGAGAACAAGTTACCTCCACTTAAATTAATAGTTCCATTATTTCTTCACTTCCTGATGCTGTTTGTATCATATTCCAAATTCTAATAAGTGCATAAGTCTTTCTCTGAAATCTCTTCTGCTCTGTTGAATCAATACCACAGGAGTCTTAATATTAGTTGTAGATGACCATGTTATCTATTTTTGTCTGTTTCTTTCCATTATTTACACTCATTTTTCTTGTTATCAGTGAAGATCTCCAGATCTATGGTGTAGCAATAAAAAACAGGCATTCATTTTCTGTTGCCATTTTTAGTGAAAATGTGCCTAAATTTTTACCATTATCTCTGCTGCAGGTTTCTTTGTTGGACACAGGCTTTTGATCATACACATGTCTTTGTCTTCTGTACAAATTTTCTGGTGTCCCTTGAATTTTTAGTGTGTGTTAAAGTTAACCTCATTCGTGGTGCTTTGCTTCAGAAGGATTATTTCTGGTGCATGATGAGGTGCAAATTTCTGATGAACGCTTTTCCACTTTCAAGGCATTCATGGGGTTTTTAGTGAGTATGAATTTTCTAGTGTCTAATGTCATGTGACTTCTTGCTAAAAGCTTTCCCACAGTCGCTCCACTGATAAAGCTTCTTACCTGTGTGTATTCTCAAATGCACAGCAAGGGTTGAGAACTGAGAGAAAACTTTCCCACATTCATTACAACCATAGGGCTTCTCACCTGTATGGCTTCTCACATGCACCGTGAGAGATGCGCTCTGAGAGAAGCCTTTTCCACAAGCATTGCATTTGTGAGGTTTATCACCTGGATGAATTCTCACATGTAGAATAAGTGATGTTCGCTGAGAGAAGGCTTTTCCACATTCGTTACATTCATAGCGTTTCTCTCCACTGTGAATGTTCTGATGTTGTATGAGGTACTTCTTCTAAACAAAGGTTGTTCCACATTCACTATGTTTAAAAGGCTTCTCTCCAATTTGCATTTTGTCATGCTCAGTAAGGTTGGATTTGTCACTAAGGTTTTTCTACACTCCTTACATACATAGGGCTTCTCTCCTGTGTGAGTTCTCTGGTGTCTGATGAGGTTTGTCTTCTGAATGAAAGCTTTCCTGCAATCTTTACACTCAAAAGATTTTTCTCCAGTGTGAATTTTCTGGTGCATAAGGAGGTTTTCCTTCTGGCTAAAGGATTTTCCACATTCAATACATTCGAAAAGCTTCTCACCGGCATGGGTGTTCTGATGTTTACTGACATACTCCTTTTGGCTAAAGGCTTTTCCACACTTGTTACATTCAAAAGGTTTCTCTCTCGTGTGAAAATGCTCATGCTCAGTGAGGTTTGACTTGTGGCTGAAGACTTTCAAATAACATACCTTACAGACAAACGGGTTTTCCCCACTGTAAATTCTCTGCCCGCTGAGGTGTGACATCTGAATGGAAGCTTTCCCATATTCACAAGGTTTCTCTCCAGTACAAATTTCTTGATGAATGAGGATGTACTTTTGGCTTAAGATATTTCCACATCTCTTACATTTATAAGGCTTCTCTGTGTGTGACCTCCTAAATGCAGAGTAAGGGATACGGTTTGAGAGGAAATGTTATCACACTCAGTACATTCAATGCTTTCTCTCCAGAAAAATTTTCTCATATTCAGTAAAGTATTGCTACCTTCACTGGTTTCTCTCCAGCATGAATTTGCTGCTTCTCAGTGAGGTTTGTCCTCTAGCTAAGGGCTTGTCAATATTCCTTAGATGCACAGGGTTTCTCTTCAGCATGACTTCTATGTTCAATGCAATGTGACATCTGAGTAAAAGTTCCCCCACATTCAGTAAATTCATAGGGCTTCTCTCCAGTATGAACACTCTGGTATCAGATGAGGTACAAATGTTTAAACCAAAGGTATTTGCACTTAAAGGGGGTTAATACCATAAGGAGTAAGCTGTGGTAGAGAAGCTCCCAACTAACTCCCTTGATGATTCTTTCCTACACAAGCTCCCTCATGATTTCAGTCCAAGTTGTGATTCAAACTCAAAACTTCAAAAAGGTGTGGCCTTAAAAGAAATAAGGTCTGAGAATAGAGGAAGTATTTTTTCGTATATTCAAAGCTCTTTTCCTCAGTCTTTACTGGAAATGGATCAACATGCCCCCCAAGTCCTTGTGCCTGTCTATCTCTTCATCATCTTCTCGGGCTTCTTCTAAAATGGAATATAAAGAACCATAGCACAAAGGAGTTAATTCATAAACTGCCCAGAACCATGGCTGGCACATGGTAAGCCCTTCATCTTGCCTTTGTACTGCCATCACTTTTATTTGTGAAATTTCCCATTACAAGCAATAAAACATCAGACTGTGCTTTTTTGAGATTAACTCTGGTAGCCCATTTCCCAATATGAAAAGCATTTATATTATTAATGCTTCCAACTAAATCATGAGAAGGGAACCCTACTTCAGGTGATCTAGGTAGAAAAATAACATAAATGGGTCCACAAAGCTGAGAGTACTCTTGAAAAATAACCTTTCTATTTCAGAATTTAGCAAGTTGCATAACAAATAATGAAGAATTGTTAAATAGAAGAAAAAGATGACTACATAAATATTAGAAAGTCCACCTGGGATGCCAAAGAAGAAAAATACTGCTCATATTTCTATTTATTTATTTATTTACTTATTTATTTATGAGACAGAATTTCGCTCGTTACCCATGCTGAAGTACAGTGGTGCGATCTCGGCTCACTGCAACCTCCGCCTCCTGGGTTCAAGCCATTCTCCTGCCTCAGCCTCCCATGTAACTGGGATTGCAGGCATGCATCACCACACCTGGTTAAATAATGCTCATATTTAAAAGAAAGAGAATAGACCAACCAACAAGTGCTTCCTCCCAAAACCCCATGAAAATGATAAGAAAGGGGAAAGTGGTACAAACACACAAGAAAAAAAAATACAGAAGAGACACTGGTACACAACAACAGATATTAACAGATTTTTCAATAATGGAAAGGATATGGAAGATTTCAGTGCACAGCAGAGTTATCTGAGGAAACTCAAATAATGAAAATGTACTGCGGAAGAGAACGCCAGTGATTTGTACCACAAAATATCAGAAAGACTCAGAAAATGAAGGGAATTAGGTTTTTCAAAAGGAATAAAAGATGGTGGCTGAAAAAAAGTGTAAGGAGCAGTTGAATACGCAATGTCCTCTCATGAGAAAAAAGGACTGGTCACACCTTTATACGAAATGGAAGTTTATCCTTGCAGAAATTTAATCAGAGCTCAGGAGCATTCAGGAAATGAGATGACAGGAATGAGCTTCTATACGGAAATCAGAGATTAAACCTACATATATGGTAAGACCTGCAGCACCATTCTGCAGATGAAGACAAAAGATGCTGGCAATGAGGTGTATACACCTACGGGCAGGATATAAGAGGATCCTTCTCTGGAGAAACTGAAAAGCCCACAATGAACCTCATTAGCAGCCTGGCCAACATGGTGAAAACCCATCTCTACTAAAAATACAAAAAATTAGCCTGGGGTGGTGGTGTGCATGTGTAGTCCCAGCTGCTTGGGAGGCTGAGACATGAGAATTGCTTGAATCTGGGAGGCAGAGGTTGCAGTGAGCTGAGATCACACCATTGCACTCCAACTCCAGCCTGGGTGACACAGCAAGACTTACAAAAACAAAACAAAACAAACAAATAAAACCTCATTAATATGCCCCTCCAAGATGAAAAATGCCACTTTTATTCATATTTCATTGGCTAAAACAAAGGACTTGGCCATGGCTGAGTTCACTGGAGTCAGACAGTATAATCCTTCTGCAAGACGGAGACCAACTTTTTTTGTTGTTGTTCTTTGAATATTTCCTCCAATGAGTTTTCTTTTCTTTGTTTTATTTTTTGTTTTGTTTTTGGAACTTCTTTTACTCAGCTTTTTGTTTCCTTGGTGTATCCTCTGAATTTGTCATTGAAACTTCTACCATGAAATGACACTTTTCATTTGTGATCCTATTTTACTGGCCAAGCGAGCACCTAGCCATGACTGAGTTTGCTGGGGTGAGGCAGGCTATGCCTTCTGGAACAAGGTGCCTTCTTGTTCCAGAGACAAATGGTTCACTAAGCATTTCACTTTTTAGTCACTGAAGCCTACCAGATATGAGCACCCAGGTACAAAAGAGCTTATGATCACCTTTTAGTGAGCTGTTAACAAATATTCCACTAATTCCACTAACATGAAAGACATCAAAATCAAGAGAAGAAAACTATGAGGAAATAAAGGCAAGGCCCAGCAAACAACACTAAAACCAATCAGGAATAGGTAGAAGATATTTTGTCAGTTAAACAATAACAGGATTTTGTAAGCAAGAGATGGAAAGGAAAGTTCCCTTAGAAATTAAGACTGTGAGAGAGGGACAAAAAAAAAAAAAAAAAAAAAAAAAAAAAAAAAAAAAGATAAAGTGGAGCATATCCACATTCACCAATAAGAAGGCACCTTGTTCCAGAAGGCATAGCCTGCCTCACCCTAGCAAACTCAGTCATGGCTAGGTGCTCACTTGGCCAATAAAATAGGATCACAAATGATAAGTGTCATTTATGGTAGAAGTTTCAATGACAAATTCAGAGGATACACCAAGGAAACAAAAAGCTGAGTAAAAGAAGTTCCAAAAAACAAAACAAAACAAAAAAAACAAAGAAAAGAAAACTCATTGGAGGAAATATTCAAAGAACAAAAAAACTGCCTCTACTGTAAGTCAAAGGGCCCACTTGAGTGAGAATAAGACCCATACCTAGACACATTACCATACATTTCAAAACAGAAAATATGGAGGTTATAAATGTTCTCAGAAAGAAAGAACAAGGCTGGACATGGTGGCTCACACCTGCAATCCCAACACTTTTGGAGGCCAAGGTGGGAGAATCTCTTGAGCCCAGGAATTTAAGACCAGGCTTGACAACATAGTGAGACCCCATCTCTACAGAAAAAAAAAGTAGAGTTTCTGAGACCAAACAGTCTAAGAACAGCTGCTCAAAATATTCATTCAGCAAATACTCGTCTCCTTACCATGTGCATAGCACAGTTCTAGGCTCTAGGGATAAACAGTATTGAACAACATTGGTATCTTCTGCTCTCATCAAGTTTACATTCTAGTGGAAATAAGAATAGAGATGGTTTGTTAAAAAGCAATCCAGGTATAGTGGCTTCCGCATCTAATCCCAACACTGGGAAGATGAAGCAGACAGATCACTTGAGGTCAGGAGTTTGAGACCAGCCAGGCCAACGTAGTGAAACCCTGTCTCCACTAAAAATAAAAAATTAGCCATGGCAAGGTGCGGTGCTCGTGCCTGTAATCCCAATGCTTTGGGAGGCTGAGGTGGGCGGATCACCTGAGGTAAGGAGTTCAAGACCAGCCTGGCCAACATGGTGAACCCCATCTCTACTAAAAAAAAAAAAAAAAAAAAAAAAAAAATAGCTGGTCTTTGTGGCAGGTGCCTGTAATCCCAGCTACCTGGGAGGCTAAGGCAGGAGAATCACTTGAACCCTGGAGGGGGAGGTTGCAGTGAGCTGAGATCACACCAGTGCACTCCAGCCTGGGTGACAGAGTGAGACTCCATCTCAAATAAAAAAAAAAAAAGTTTTAAGTGCTATGGAAAAAAAATTAGGGAAGTGGTAAATAGTTTCAATTTCAGATAGGATGATCTCTGACAAGGCAAGAATCATGTCAAGACATTAAGATAATGAAATTAAGATAATGATCCTTACAGGTATATGGGGAGAGAACTTTCTTTTGTCTTCTTTCTTTCTTTCTTTCTTTCTTTCTTTCTTTCTTTCTTTCTTTCTTTCTTTCTTTCTTTCTTTCTTTCCTAGAACTTTCTTTTGTCTTCTTTCTTTCTTTCTTTCTTTCTTTCTTTCTTTCTTTCTTTCTTTCTTTCTTTCTTTCTTTCTTTCTTTCTTTCTTTCTTTCTTTCTTTCTTTCTTTCTTTCTTTCTTTCTTTCTTTCTTTCTCTCTCTCTCTCTCTCTCTCTCTCTCTCTCTTTCTTTCTTTTTTTTTTTTTTGACAGAATTTTGCTCTTGTTGCCCAGGCTGTAGTACAATAGCACCATCTTGGCTCATCGCAACCTCCACCTCCCGGGTTCAAGTGATTCTCCTGCCTCAGCTACTCTCTCAAGTAACTGGGATTACAGGCACACACCACCGGGTTCAAGCGATTCTCCTGTCTCAGCTACTCTCCCGAGTTGTTGGGATTACGGGCGTACGCCACCACGCCCAGGTACTTTTGTATTTTTAGTAGAGATGGGATTTCACCATGTTGGTCAGGCTGGTCTCGAGCTCCTGACCTCAGGTATCCACCCGCCTTGGCCTCCCAAAGTGCTGGGATTACAGGCGTGAGCCACCACACGTGGCCTGGAGGAAAAACTTTCTTTTTTTTTCTTTTTTTTTTTTTTTGAGGCGGAGTCTCGCTCTGTCGCCCAGGCTGGAGTGCAGTGGCGCGATCTCGGCTCACTGCAAGCTCCGCCTCCCGGGTTCCCGCCATTCTCCTGCCTCAGCCTCCCGAGTAGCTGGGACTACAGGCGCCGCCACCACGCCCGGCTAATTTTTTTTTTTGTATTTTTAGTGGAGACGGGGTTTCATTGTGTTAGCCAGGATGGTCTCGATCTCCTGACCTCGTGATCCGCCCGTCTCGGCCTCCCAAAGTGCTGGGATTACAGGCTTGAGCCACCGCGCCCGGCCGAGGAAAAACTTTCTAAGTAGAAATTAAACAAATTCACAGGCCCAGAAGAAGATCCTGCTGAGCTTCAGTGACACTGATACTTATCAAATACGATGTCCTTCATGTCCTTCTTTGGCTTAGCCTGACCCCCTCCTATGATTTTTTTAATTTACTTTTTAAGAGACAGGGTCTCACTGTTGCCCAGGTTGGAGCACAGTGGCACAGTCATAGCTCAGTATAGCATGGAATTCCTGGGCTCAAAGTGATACTTCTACCCCAGGTTCCTGAGTAGCTAGGAACATAGGCATAGGCCACCACACCCTACTATTTTTAAAAACTTTTCGTATAGATGGGGGTCTCATTATGTGACCCAGGCTAGTCTCCAACTCCCAACCTCAAATCAAGCAATCCTCCTACCTCCCCATCTACCTAAATGCTGGGATTTCAGGTGTGAGCTGATATACCTGGTGCTTATCTTTTAACATTTTTAGAATCTATACATCTTCCTGGAAGTGGCTCCCAGAACGTGCTCTCTTTATTTCAGAGATGGAGTCTTGCTCTGTCCCCCAGGCTGGAATGCAGTGGCACCATTTCAGCTCACTGCAACCTCCACCTCCCAGGATCAGGTGATTCTCCTGCCTCAGTCTCCCAAGTAGCTGGGATTACAGGTGCATGTCACCCCGGCCAGCCAACTTTTGTATTTTTAGTAGAGATGGGGTTTTGCCATGTTGGCCAGGGTGGTCTTGAACTCCTGACCTCTGATGATCTGCCCACCTTGACCTCTCAAAGTGCTGAGATTACAAGTGTGAGCCACCACACCTGACCAGAAAGAAAAGTTTAGATTTTTAAGATATAGCAACCAGATGCAAAGCTTGAAACTTGATTATATCCTGGAATTTTAAAAATGATGAAAGGCATTCTGGGGACAATTGGAAAAACGTGAACAAAGACTGGATCATCTATAATATTAGGACAATATGGTTAATCTTCTAAGGTGTGATAATGGCATTTCGTTATACGGGGAGCACCTTTTTTTTTTTTTTTTTCCTTTTTGAGACAGAGTCTCGCTCTGTTGCCCAAGCTGGAGTGCAGTGCTGCGATCTCAACTCACTGCAACCTTGACCCCTGGATTCAAGTGATTCTCCTGCCTCAGCCTCCCAAGTAGCTGGCATTACAGGCATGCGCCACCACACCTGACTAATGTTTGTATTTTTAGTAGAGACGGGGTTTCACTATGTTGGCCAGGCTTGTCTCCAACTCCTGACATCTGGTGATCTGCCCTCCTCCACCTCACAAGGTTCTGGGATTAGAGGCATGAGACATTACGCCTGACCGGGAGCTCCTTTTTTTGGTAGAAAATACATATTTAATTTCTTAGGAGTGAAACATCATGATGTCTCAGCACAAAAAATAAACGCATGGATACGGACATATAAAAGCATGGCAAAATATTAATTATTGTATCCACATGATGGGTACATAAGAGATTGTTTTACTGTTCTTTCAGCACTTGTTATGTTTAAAGATGTTCATATGAAATAATAATTGAATGGCTGGGCATGGTGGCTCACACCTGTAATCCCAGCACTTTGGGGCCAAGAGTTTGAGACCAGCCTGGCCAACATGGCGAAACCCCGTCTCAACTAAAAATACAAAAAATTAGCAGGTGTGGTGGCTCATGCCTGTAGTCCCAGCTACCTAAGAGGCTGCGGCAGGAGAATCACTTGAACCCAGGAGATGGAGGTTGTAGTGAGCCCAGATTGCACCACTGCACTCCAGCCTGGGTGACAGAACGAGACTATGTCTCAAAGAAAAAAATAAAAAGAAAGAAAAGAAAAGAAAAAAGAACTGGTCAATATTTCCACACAAAAAATTCATAGATTTAACAGCATCTCATGAGTTCTCAAACTACTGATCAGAAAAACAAAACATGGATCTTACTTTCAACAGGATTATAATGCAGACGATAGACAGAAAAATCTAAAAACATGTTTAAGATGTCATTTACTGAGGACTCGTAAGTTCCTCTGGAAAACATGAAGTCATGGACAAGCAGAAGGAAGATGAAAAAAAGGCAGAAGTAACGGAAACATTTTGATGAAAATTGTATTCAAGTTTGTATAAGAAGTACGTACATAAATAGAATATTTCATAATCAAACACCAAGATTCAAAACATTTTATAAAAAGAAAGAAATATGTTCATATTCATTAGTCACACAATTTGTATGTTGTTTTTCCTTTTTCTTTTTTTTGAGATGGAGTCTCACTCTGTGGCACTGGCTGGAGTGCAGTGACACAGTCTTGGCACAGTGCAACCTCCGCCCCCCAGGTTCAAGCGATTCTCTTGCCTCAGCCTCCCAAGTAGCTGGGTTGATAGGTGTGTGCCACCATGCCCAGTTAATTTTTGTATTTTTAGTAGAGACAGGGTTTTACCATGTTGGCCAGGATGGTCTCCATCTCTTGACCTTGTGATCTGCCCACTTTGGCCTCCTAAAGTGCTGGGATTACAGGCATGAGCCAACACACCTGGCCTTTAAATATTATTTATACAATGATCATATTTACAATATTATAGTTTATTATTGTTGTCACTTAATTGATGAGTTTATTATTATATTTATAATATGGGTTTATAATATGACTGGTTTTCATTCATTTACTCATTCAAATATGCTTTGAAAACAATGTGCAAATTCTTTTTTTTAAAAAAAATTATATGTCACAGGATGGTGTTGCATGTCATGTACATAAATTGGTAACCAAAGCCTGCAGCTAAGAAAGGGATCAAGGACCCTTCCTTTTCCTTTTCTTTTCTCTTTTCTTTTCTTTTCTTTTCTTTTCTTCTCTTCTCTTCTCTTCTCTTCTCTTCTCTTCTCTTCTCCTCTTTCTTTCTTTCTTTCTTTCTTTCTTTCTTTCTTTCTTTCTTTCTTTCTTTCTTTCTTTCTTCCTTTCTTTCTTTCTTCTTTCTTTCTTTCTCTCATTCCTTTTGAGATGGAATTTCACTCTTGTCGTGCAGGCTGGGGTGCAATGGCACAATCTTGGCTCACTGCAACCTCTGCCTTCCTGGTTCAAGTGATTCTCTTGCCTCAGCCTCCCAAGTAGCTGGGATTACAGGCATGTGTCACCACCATGCCCAGCTACTTTTTATATTATTAGTAGAGATGGGGTTTACCATGTTGGCCAGGCTGGTCTGGAACTTCTGACCTCAGGTGATCCCCCCGCCTCAGCCTCCCAAAGTCCCGGGATTACAGGCATGAGCAACCACACCTGGTCAAGAACCCTACTTTCTAGCGTCAGGGAACTGTGGCATGGGGCTACTGGGGGAACCACTTTTTCAGAATGTGTGGGCATCACTCCACCAGCCCCAACCCCACAATGCTGGCTATAAGGAAAGGCCTAGAGGAAGACCAATCTGGCCTGTTGTGGGAGCCGAGGGAGCTGCTTCCCTTTTTCAAGCCAAGGGAGGCAGGCCTCTGGGAAACCCTTGCCGAGGTGGCAGGATGTGGGCTCTATAAGCTCCTGGCTTGTTTAAGAACCAGTGAGCCCTCTAATTCAGTTGGATGCCGCAGTGTCCAGGGTGTGGGTGAACAGCCCTGGGGTGAGCTACTTGGTGAGGGCTGTGGGTAGAGAGAGGGCAAGACCCATCTTCGTGTCCCTTGGCCTGGAGTTTCAGTCCCAGCTGGGACATAAAATTGATTCTGCATATGCCGATGGTCCTAATAGTTTGCTACCAAGAATAGGTGAGTTTGGGAGCCTGTGACCATCGCTGAGTGGAACATCTGAGGCATGTAGCAGGATGCTGTGAGCTGGGGCAGGAAGATACAAGCCAAGAGTCTAAAAGGACCATCAATGGCTATGGGAGGTACACAGGAGGGGGCTCTCCTTAGAGGGCCTATTGGAAGCACCACTGGTCAGCACCAAGCCCATGCATAGTGCATTGCTGCAGGATAGGAGAGAATGTCTCCTTGCTGGGTCAAATGGGACAACAACTGTCTTTTGCTTCTTCCTCAGGCCCCAATACTGGTCTCATTCTGGTAATATTGAGGGAGAAGAAAGGATGATGGAAGTGAACACCAGAACTGTAAGGAGACAAAGCTCAGGTCTAATCTTGCCTGGTGAAGAGGACGAGGACTTCGAGTTTGGTATACTAATAGCAAAACTTTCATAGCACTTACTTCCTGTGCCTGGCCCTCTTCTAAGCACCTTAATCATATTGACTCATTTAACCCTGGCAATGTTCCTATGAGGTAGCTACTATCATTATCCCCATTTTACAGATGGTGACACTGGGGCACAGAGGTTGAGTAACATGCCCAAAGCTCTCAGTTAGTAAGTGGCAGAGCTGGGATTCCAATCCAGGCAGCCAGCTTTCAGAATCTGTAGGTTTTCACTGAATAAGAATTAATCCAAAGGATTGAAATAAGGCTACTTAAAACAACAACAAAAACAACAATAAAAATGAGAAAACAAAAAATGACCAAGAAGTTATAGAACCAGAATGAAATATCATTAAGGGTGCTACTATCTAACAGGAAAGGGGGTTTGATGGAACATAATTAGTGGCAGGTTTTAGATACTGATATGTGCTTTGGTGGTGTCCCCACCTAAATATCGAACTGTAGCTCCCATAATTCCCACGTGTCATGGGAGGGACTCGGTGGGAGGTAATTGGATCATGAGGGCGGGTCTTTTCCTGCTGTTCCTGTTATAGTGAATAAGTTTCACATGATCTGATGGTTTTATAAAGGGAAGTTCCCCTGCACATACTCTCTCTTGCTTGCCTGCTGCCATTCAAGATGTGACTTTGCTCCTCTGCCTTCCACTATGATTGTGAGGCCTCCTCAGCCATGTGGAACTGTGAGTCAATTAAACCTCTTTCCTTTATAAATTACCTAGTCTCAGGTATGTCTTTATTAGCAGTATGAGACCAGGCTAATACAGATAAAACAATATTCGCCCTCAGTGAGTTGAGACTCCTTGGTGAGCCACTTTCTCACAGCCTTCTCTGTTTCTTCCTATGAGCTGTGAGGTAAGCACTGTTATTATTTTCATTTTACAGACAAGGAAACCGAGTTTTAGAGAGTTTAAATGATGTGCCCAAGGTCACCCACCTACAAGTGGTGAAGTTAGGTGTTTGAAGCAAGTTCTTTTGACTTTAGAACTTTAGTTTTGAATCTCTTCCTCCTGGAGGATGTCAATATGAAGCTCACATACATGTTGCCATTTTTGGTCTAGTTGGCCTATGGAAGAAGGCACAGTGTAGAGCTACAATGTGATGGAGAAAGGTAAGAAGATTCATGAAACAGGTGTGACATTTTGAGTGGGTGGAGGGTAGATAGACCCAAAGTTACAACTCCTCAAAATAATTAAAAAGGACAGGACTAAGGACATTACTACACATTGCCAAACAATAATGGTGATGACACCATTTTGAGGCTTTATATAGCACCAGATTTGAAGGAAGCTTAGTTAACCTAAGCTTCATGGTAACCTTAGGAGAGTGGTGATATCTACTCCATTTTGTGGATGAAAACCCAAGGCTCAGAGACGTTAATTGACTTACCCAAGAATGCACAGCTCATAAAGAGGTAAGTACAGATTAAAATCAGGTTTGGCTGGTTCGAAACCTAATCCCTTTCCTCCAACATATGACTATTTTCAGAGCACCACTGTTGTCTTCCCTCATTTGATTCTCATGGTGATCTGAAGCAGAGAAGGGACTGTTATTCCCACTCTACACAGGGCATAGCACTGCAAAGGCTGTGCCCAAAACTTCTCTCTGGAGCTCAGACCTGCAGATACAACGGTGTCATGGACATTTCTCCACTGAGATATCCCACAGATTCCTTAAGCCCACCACATCCAAAATGGAACGTATCATTTCATCTCATTTTAAAATGATTGTCTGTATTCTTCCATTCATTCATTGATTCATTTAATAGATAGTTCCCATTCTCTGGGAATAAACAGTGAACGCCTCAGTAGCAAGAGACTCACTCTTCAGCCAGTTGCCTAAACCAGAAACCTAGAAATGTTCTTGGCTGACCCAACCCTCCACATCTAATCATTCATTGAGTTTCTGTATGTCTCCTACTAAATAGCTCTAAAATTTATCCATATCTCCCAGGGTTCTATTATCCCTTGGCTAGAATTTTTTTTTTTTTTTTTTTAGACAGAGTCTCGCTTTGTCACCTAGGCTGGAGTGCAATGGCGCAGTCTTGGCTCACTGCAACCTCCGCCTCCCGGGTTCAAGCGATTCTCCTGCCTCAGCCTCCTGAGTGCTGGGACTACAGGCGTGTGCCATTGCACCCGGCTAATTTTTGTACTTTTGGTAGAGACGGGGTTTGGTCATGTTGGCCAGACTACTCTCGAACTCCTGACCTCGTGATCCGTCCACCTAGGCCTCCCAAAGTGCTGTGATTACAGGCATGAGCCACCGCACCTGGCTTGGCTAGAATATTGTATCAGCTTCCAGATGTCTCATGTCTCCCTATTCCATTGTTTGTCCTCCTCTTCCTTCTCCTCTTCCAATGCACATTCCCTACTACAAGTCTGAATGATCTTTCTAAAATGCAAATCTATGTCAATCCCCTGCACTGAATGTTCTTCAATAGCTTCTGAAACTGCTCAGGATGGCTTACAAGGCTCTAGGGCCTAGCCCCACCCACCTCTGAAGCCTCAGTTGTTACTGTTCTTCCTTGGCATTTTCTATTCAAGTTTTGCTGCACTCATTTTGATTTTTCAAGCTTCATCACAGCGGCTTTCACGCCCAGGATTTCATACATCCTGCTTCTTCTGGCAAAACATCCTTCTGATTCTTTTCACCTGGCTGATGCCTATACATTCTTCAGATCTCAGTTTAAATGGCTCCTCTTCAGGGAGGTCTTTTTTGACCCCATGGATTAGGTATTTGTTCCCTTGTCCCAGCACAGTCCCTATTTCACCGGCCACTGTTTGTTGATGTACTGACTTTTTTTTTCTGTGAAAACCAAATAGTCCTGCCCACCAATGACACATACTAACTGAACATATGAGCAAATGAATCAATGAATAAATGAACAGATGAAGGCCTAGAGTTACTAAAGAACATGGCAAAGTCTGGAAAGAGGAAGTGTCTCTGGAGACTCCAGCAGAGAATTTCAGGGGCCAATGATAACAGGTGATGTCAGACTCTTTTCTCAGCTGTAGGGTCTGCAAGGCAGCAGCTAGGTTGGTTTTGGCCCTTACTCTATACTCAGAGGGTGGCCTAACACCAAATAAGTACTTGTTGAATAAACCAATGAATGAAGGTATGAATGAGTGCTCGTAACTTTCCTGGGTTAAGAGGGATGAAAGGGTGTGTTTCATCATACACGATTTTTGTCTGTGATGATTCTTCCTTCTAAAGTGTTTTCTGTAATAAAAGGTTGATATTTTTGTCAACTGATTCTGATCCTAGTTTCTTCAGAGTAGGGGGAAGAGGGGGAGACCAGTGGAGGAAGGAAGAGGGGATTTGGTACTACCTAGAAACTGGTTCTGTGCATTGATCTTTCTTTGGATGCAGGAGTAGGCTGCTTAGAGGAAGAAATGAAAGCTGTGTTGATTCTGCTTCTGGAAGGGAATTTAACAGCTGCTGCCAGGAGTCCTGAGGCAGTGGATTCTAGTTGATGGTTCAAGCTCTGATTTGGGGTAAAAAAGCATGAATATATCTACCTTGCTTAGAATGTTCCAGTTTTACCATTATCTGGAGACTGGAGAACTACAGGGGAGTGGAATATGAAGAAAAAAAAGTCTCTTTTTTGTTTTAAATTCTTGTTAGATTCATCTTCAACAAAAGGGGCACAGTTAAGTCAATGATGCCTCATCCATTGGGGGAATATTATATATCCATTAAAATAATTTATATTAATATAAAACAAGATTATGCTACGGTATTTAGTGCAGAATCTAAAATGAAATAAAACCAGAAAGACTCAGGACCCAAAGTTGTTGCTACAGAATAGTAATAACTGGGTTGATGAGCTCCCTGCCTGGGGCCTGGCTTACCTCTGCAGCACCATCTCTTATCTCTCCTCCTCCTGGAGGCCTCAGCCCTCTGCCCTCCAGTCACCCCAGTGCCATGTTTCACTCACAACTTCCCCCCATTGCCACCCTTCCCATCTCCTGGACCACTTCCCTTGATTCGTTAGGTCTCAACTTAAATATCTCTCCCTCTGGAAACCCTTCCCTAAACCCAGAGTCCATGCAAGTGCCCCGAGGTCTCAACTTAAATGCCTCTCCCTCTGGAAACCCTTTCCTAAACCCAGAGTCCATGGAAGTGCCCTGAGGTCAAGCCCCTCCTACTTTCTTTTTGTACTTCCAGGTCATCACACTTAACACAAGGTCTCTAAGCCGTGAGCTCTGAGGGGAGGATGCAGTCATTGATTATAGTGTCACTAGCACAGTGCCTGGCAAAGTGTTGGTAAGTAAGAATATAGACCTGAAGGAAATAGGCCAGAGTGTTGCCAGTAGTTGCCTCTAAGTGGAGCAACTCATGCAGATTTTTATTCCTTTTTTCCAAGTTTTCTGTATTTTCTAAGATTTCCATAATAATCATGTATTACATCGATTGTTAGGATAGAAAATAACCCTTTAATTATCAAATATGTGGAGAAGGCATAAATATAGGCAACATCAAACATGTTTTCTATTTTAACAGAACAGTGGGATTTCACTTGCACTTTTTAGGTCTTTATCTGGGGCAAAACATACAAATGCATCTGAATTACAAACCCATGAGAGAGTGTGGTGAGACCTGCGGGCCATGCAGGGCTGTGTCATGACATTATGCCAGTGAGCTACATATACCAGGGAACTTCACCCTGTTAGGGATCAGGCTTTTCATCTCTCTGTTTTCAGCAACTCTCCCAGGGCTGGAGCAGAGAAGGTGCCTACTTACTAAATGTTTGCTAAAAATTCCTTGATAGCAGTTTCAGAGAAGAAGCTAACTTAAATTGATGCACAGAAAAGTGGAATGTATTTTGTGCCATTGTTCTGGAAATTTAGAGATGCACAGTAGGAAAAATTTCCCTCTGCCTCGAAATAGCACAATTAGAAGGTAGTTATACTCCATTTATCTAGAGATAAGGTTTAAAGTGCCCTCAATTTTCCAGACTATGACTGAAAGCAGAAACAAGCCAAATAAATAAATAGGAATAAGAGAGAAATAAAACAAAAAGACCCCTGTGAGCATCCTGACAAGTTCACAAAGGCTGTCAAGTTCATGACCTGAAACCTCCAAGAGTTTCACATAGCCTCCCTCAGAACATGTTCACAGGTACCTTGGACACAATTCTAACAAGCACAGCCTTGATCCTGACAAGGGTCCCAAGTCCTCACATACTACGGGCGTTTTCCAAAGGGGCGTGCTACCGTCCATGGTGTAAAGGCACTGGGACTTTTCTAATGGCACAACGTAAGCAACGAACATCAAAACTAGAACAGGCCTTTAAAGAACTTCTAGTGAGGTCCATCCCCTCCTTTTACAGATGAAGAAGCACAACTAGTGAGGTTAATGGGCCCAAATCACACAGCAATAAGGATGAAACTGTGACATATAATAAACACACAAGTAAACAAAAACCTCCCAGGCCCCTGACTCCCTGTATTAAAGCAACTGTAGTCAAGGGTCATCATGACCAAACGAAAGGAAGGCAAAGGAGTAAGTGCTATATTTTAGAATGATTCCCAGCAAACATTCTTTTACAATTTTTTAATTGGTTCTTAAGAATGATTATCTTCAGTTACCTGAACTACTGACTTCTGGCAAAGTTCCACTGCCCGATATTGCTGGACAGAAAAAGAACTCCTTTATATATATTTCCGCCTATTGTTGCAAAATGGACTCCGTACTCTAGCTGGGTACCAGCTACACACGTGCACACACACACACACACACACACACACACTTTTTGTATCATCCCATTGAGCAGATAGCGTGCTATGTGAAGGCAGGCAGACTTGTTCATTTCTGTACAGTGCCTGGGGCGGTCGTTTTTCTGGATGAATGAATAAATGAACAAATGAATGAACCTGAAGTCAAGTTGTCCTATTTTTCAACACAGCACGCCCATATCTTGAGGCCAATTCTTAAAATCCATATGGTAGATGCATTTGGTATGACAGGAAGTAATTAAAACAAACCGTAAGCATTGCGGGAACGGTGGTCAACGCTTATTTTGATAACCCAACAAACAATGTGGAAACTGCATTTTACCCTGTAAATAGGAGCATGCTGAACGGTGGAAATATAAAAAAAAAAAAAAAAAAAAAGAAAAGGAAAAACTTCAACACACTATGTAAATCCTAGGAGGAAAGAAAGAAATCACACGAAGCATTGATCTTTTACTTTTTTTGATGCAAGATTTACACACATGTAGTTTTGTGTTTCCTTTGCTAACTTACCTTTTCCCCCACAGATAACTGTTAAAATCATTCTCCCACTTAGTTTTCTTATTTAGTACCTCCTTAAAATTCAAGCTATTATTTCTTTTAAGGAGCAAAATTTGTGGATATTATCCTACTCATCTGCATCTTCTCCGAGACTACAAATTATCAGGATCCACCTCGTGTCTAGTCACCCGCAGGTGTCATTTGAATCCCTGATTTAAGCTGTTTACACCCCACGTTGTTTTATTTATCCTTCTACATCAGGTCTCTATTTAATTAAAATTTACTTTGGTCCTCCCGGCGCTCGCTCGCACTATCCCCATAGCAGCACAGAAGTGGTTTTGCTTTCATTAATTCCACTCTTGCCTCTGTCTGCTCTAACCCAAGAACGTTCTGCCCGCCCAGATCCCCAGCTTGAGTGTTGGAGTAAAAAACCTACAGGCGAGGGCCAAGGATGCCTCCCGTTTACAAGATGTTCTGCAGGTTAAAGCTGATCTTCCCCAGACGCTAAACCATAGTCTTCGTGGTTTTCGTATTTCACATTCTAGCCACAATTTCAACATCCCATCGCCGTGACATTAGGGAATGATAAATCAGCAGGTGGGACAACTCCCCTGTACAGACTAGTAAGGGCGGCCCGGGCTCTGCCAAAGCCCTCGCTCCCGCCAGATGTCTGCGCCCGTGGGGTTAACGCTTTCCAGCAGCGCTGCCTTCCCCTGCGTCCGGCCGCTTCCCCAGGCAGCTGTTTTAAAAATGTCCGCCTCCCAGATTCAAGAGCGAAACTCCGTCTCAAAAACAAACAAACAAACAAAAAAAGTCCGATAGCTTTTATTTCTTTTCAAATTTTCCTCCTTTTCCCCCCTCTCCCTCCTTTCCTTGCCTTGCCAGACCTCAGAATACTCGAAAGCAAATAAAAGTGGTAACGAACCACCACCGGCAATGGGAATATATACTTTTCTTAAATAAGTGAGTCTGCGTTAAAACCATTTTGCTCCTTCCTCTTCACCGGATATTACTGGAAAAGGATGAGGGTGAAAGAGCTTATTTTAAGGTGGAGAAATATTTAGTGCTAATTTTTTGGTTATTTGCTATTTTTAAGTAGCTTTATTGAGGTATAATTTACATATCAATGAATGCATCTGTTTTACCAGTACAATTGGATAGTTTCTGAATATATTTATATAATTGTGCCACAATAGGAATAATCTAATTTTAGAACATTTCTATCCCCTCCCCCCACCAAAACCCGGCAGTGTCCATTTGCAGTTATTTCTCTCTCCCACCCCAGGTAACCGCTAATTTACCTTCTGTCTCTATAGATATGCCTTTTCTGGGCATTTTATACAAATGGAATCATACAATAGTCTTTTGTGTCTGGCTTCTTTCACTTCGCCTAATGTCTTTGAAGTTCAGTGCTAATGGTTTTTATTGTATGGCAAAGCCCCTTGGAATGGCCAAACTGTCCCAGAAGACTACATAATCTAACTGCACTAAGTGCGCTCTCATAGTACACACTGCATAAACATGTGCCCTAAAATAGGGTGAGAACTTCGATTAGGGTCAAATTCTGAGGAGTGTGTCTGGGGATGAGGGGTTGGGGGGTCTGTCAAGGGCCATATGCAAATACAAAGCATCTCAACTAGTAGTTGCATTGGTTTTGTTTTAGAGACAGAAATCCAAAACATTCAATTTACCTGTTATTAAAATGGCACATCAAAGCCATGTAGCTTTCAGAATACAAGGGCTTTTAAGCTATCTCCTGTTCATATTATCTAATAAGATTCCATATGTTAAAACTAAATACAGTTGACCCTTGAACAACATGTGGGTTAGGGACACCTACTCCCATGCAGTTGAAAATTCAGGTTTAATCTTTGACTCTCCCAAAACTTAACTACTGTTGACCTGAAGCCTGAAACCAGAAACAGTTGATGAACACATATGATGTATGTTATATGTATTATACACCATATTATTACAATAAAGTAAGCTAGAGAAAATGAAATGTTATTAAGAAAATCATAAGGAAGAGAAAAGATATTTACTGTTCATCAAGTGTAAGTGGATCATCATAACGGCAGGCCTGCATCGTCATCTTCACCTTGAGTAGGCTGAGGAGGAGGAGGAAGAGGAGGGGTTGGCCTTGCTGTCTCGGGGTGGCAGAGGCAGAAGAAAATCTGCCTAGAAGTGGACATGTTGTTCAAGGGTCGTCTATATACATTTCAGTGTTTTACATACTAAAATGATAGGCTCCTGTGGGAAGTGTTTTATATTAACTACTATATAATTAATATATAGTTATATAATTAGCTACATAGTTATATAATTATAACCAATGTTTAAATTAACTAATATTATATATCATTAAGGGAGAGCGAAAGAGAAACTAAAAGAATGGGAGGTCAAAGGCAAGCAAAAGGAAGAGAGATTTGTGAGGCGAGAGGGGAGAAGCATGAAAGAGAGTAATCTGCCTGCACCTGCTCCAGTTCTGTTCTCAGCAGGTGGTTATGGCTTTGCAGCTTTTGGCTGCTCTTTCAAACTTCCACGACAGAATGTTCAAAACAGTGCCCTGATGGGGAACTCTTCTCCTAACTGAGGGTGATACCCATAGCGGTGGTTCTCAGCCCTGGTTGCACATTACAATCACCTGGGGAGCTCTGAAACTAAACCCACGCCCTGGCTCATTCCTAAATCAAGTGCATTACAGTGGGACCTGGGCACAAGTACTTTTGAAAAGCCTCTCCAGGGGATTCTAATGTGCAGGCCTGGGCTGGGAACCAGTGGGCTAGATAGAGCAGTGCTTATCAAACTTTTACACACATAAGGATCATCTGGAGATCTTGTTAAACTGTAGATTCTGGGCCGGGTGCGATGGCTCATGCCTGTAATCCCAGCACTTTGGGAGGCCAAGGCAGGTGGATCACGAGGTCAGGAGATCGACACCATCCTGGCTAACATGGTGAAAACCCATCTCTACTAAATATAAAAAATTTAGTCAGGTGTGGTGGCGGACACCTGTAGTCCCAGCTACTAGAGAGGCTGAGGCGGGAGACTCTCTTGAACCTGGGAGGCGGAGGTTGCAGTGAGGCAAAATCACCCATACTGGCAGCCAACATCCCCCCTCAGACCCCTTCAGGGTCAAGGAGCAGACTAGGAAACTCCAGCAGGTACAGTAAGGTGCCAGGAATAAAGACACCACCTGATACATTCTCCATGTTCCCTACACCCACCCCTCTCCCTACCACACTTCATCCGGCTCCAACTCTGCCCTCTCCCCAAGAGCCTCAGATTGAAATGTTGCAAGGAAGACACCAATTCTCAAAGTCACAGGCTTAGGAATCTGAGCTACAAAGAAAAATGAGCCCCTGCTCCCCCAACTCACCCATACTCCCCTTGGCACTGCTGCCCTGCACCTGCCCTCTCCTCCATAATTTGAACTGTCCTCACAGAAGCTGGAGAGACAGCCCGCCTGTCAGGAAAGAGAGGACAGTGTCCGGAGCTGCGCGCCCCGGCCATAGCAAATAATAATTAATGATTAAACGCCCGAGCTCTATTCCTTTCCACCTTCTACCTCCTCCCTAGATTTGTTGTTTCTCTTTTGTATCAATACCTCATAATAGATGGCGCTCTTCCTGCTTCTTCTTCACTTGTTTTTCCCCCGCGGCCGCGAAAATTGTTACTTTGTAGCACAGGCACCATCCCGTGCCCGGGAAAATTACCAACTGACAGCGCAGGTGCAACATGACGTTCGACCAGAGAAACCAATACCTACTTGGTCACGCCCTCTGCGATGAGATCATCTCTGCCTCTGGCCCAACCCCTTCCCCTCCAAGTGTATATAAGGCACTGCATTACCGGCATTAAACGAGCCTTGATCAGAGCACTGTCTTGTCTCCATTTCTCGTGTCTCTTGTCCCCCAAATTCCCACTCCCTCCTCCAGGGCCTGCTTCCACGATCCCGCGGGCCGGGATAGGACAGCATGTGGCAAATGCCTGGGCACATAGGAGCAGATGGCGAGATTAGCGCAGGGATGTAAGAAACAAGTGGCTCTCAGACCAAAGAAGACTCTGCGGGAGATGGCACACTAAGCCTTCATAGGAGTGTGCACTGCACAGGAGCTCCCCAGTTACCAAAAGAATTGGCTGAGAAAGGCTCTGATCTGACCCAAAAGGCCCTTGGTTCCCATGGCAACGCCTCAGCAGCTGGCAGTAACAGGCTTCTGTACCCGAACTCTCTGGGTCTGCAGGTCCCGTCTCTGCCAGCCTCTCACAGCCCAGAGGCATCTCCCATTGGCACCTGATGGGTTAGGGAGGCTTTTCTTCCAGCTGTGACAGATCCAGCCTGAGGAGCGCTCCTGGGACTTTCTTAGTTGTTTCTTCCCACCCAAAGCCCCAACCCACTTGCACGCCACTGTGGGGACACCTTAAAGTGACCCTCTAGATGTGAACTGCGCTGAGGGAATGGTCAGCTTCGCTCCCATTAGACAGCTTGGCCCAAAGGACCTAGCGAACACCCAGACAAAAATTCCTTCCTAAAAGCTGCATGAGTCTGTGGTCTCCAAACGTAAAAACGAAACCCAAAAGAAAAAGCCAACGGTCCCTTGAAAAACAAAAACAAAAAACCGCCACCAACCCAACTTTGACGTGAGGAATCCTTGAGAATAGCCTCTCCAGCCAGGACCAGGTAAGGGAATCTGTGCCCTTGGCCAGACCCAGAACACCCAGTGGCAGGAACCTGCCAGCCACATTCTGAGCCCATTGAATTTCCACCACTGACACACAGATCAGGATGCGTCAGCCTGAGAGATGACGCCACAAGTCTGGTTTTGACAGATTGATTCCACACTCTCTCATTGATTCCACACACATCCCATCACTGACACCAGATTCCCTCATCACTGACCCTACATACCCACAATCATTGGCTCCATGGACCTCATCACTATCCCAAAGATCACCCATCCCTAATCTACAGACCCTCATCTCTCACCCCAGGGACCTCACAGATTCCCCATCCCTGAATCCAGGATCTATAGAACCTCATCTCTTACCTCCCACAGACCTATTAATAAGAGGATACATTCATGGGAGACTGTGTTGACCATTTTACACACCCATTGCGCATGTGTGTGTGTGCTGATTAATGGACTTAGGTAAACTTTAGCGTTTTGGTAGGCAATACAGTTTTTCAATGCCTTTTCTCTTTCTTTTTCTTGTACATCTTTAAAGGCCTTACTCCAGTAAGTATGCATTGCAATTTATTAATGCGTATCCCTTATTGAATCCTTGTCATGCGTATTTGTTATTAATCACAATTCATAATTCTTACAACTCAGAGACACCAGAGACTCACATAAGAAGAATGGCTGTGGGTTTTTATTTATTTATTTTGGTTTCTTTAGATTATCAAAGTCATTCATTTGTATCGAGTCACTAAGTGTATACTTTGTTTTCTAAAAAAAAATTCTAACTAAAAATAATTTTTTTTAGACAAGGTATTGCTCTGTTACCCAGGCTGGAGTGCAGTGGTATAATCATGGCCACCACGGTCTCCACCTCCTGGGCTCAAGTGATCCTCCTACCTCAGCCTATGTAGTAGCTGAGACCACAGGCATGCACCAATATGTCCCCTACTTAAAAAATTTTTATTTTGTAGATATGTGGGTGTGACTATGTTGCAGAGACTGGTCTTGAACTCCTGGGCTCAACTGATACTCCCACCTTGGCCTCCCAAAGTGTTGAGATTACAGGTGTGAGCCACTGTACCCAGCTGATAAAAACTTAAAAAGAGTAAAATACTTTGGGACCTAATGTAAAATTTCCACTGAGATGATGCGTCAGAAATTAAGGTAGAATAAAATGATCCTAGGGCATCTGAAACAACGGAAACTAATCTTGGGCCAGCCGCGGTGGCTCATGCCTGTAATCCTAGCACTTTGGGAGGCCAAGGTGGGGGACTCACTTGAGATCAGAAGTTCGAGACCAGCCTAGCCAACATGGTGAAACACTGTCTCTACTACAAATACAAAAATTAGCCTGGAGGTTGCAGTGAGCCGAGATCGTGCCAATGCACTCCGGTCTGGGCAACAGAGGGAGACTCGGTCTCAAAAAAGAAAAAAAGAAGAAGAAACAAACTCTTAATTTCTTCATCAAGTGTAAAACTGTGGACTGAACTCTGGAGGAATAATACATTAAAAGACACACAAGCACTATATACTTTTTTGAAGTTTTATTGAGAAATATTAATAACATACCACAGAAGCCACCCATTTAAAGTGCAAAATTCAATAGTTTTCAGTATATTTGCACTGTTGTGCAAACATCACCACAATAAATTTTAGATCATTTTCATGACCCCGAAGTAAACCCTGTAACCCTCCATTTCCCCCCAACTCCCCTAACCCTGGGCCACCACTAATCTACTTTCTGTCTCTATGTATTGTTGTATTTTGGACATTTTATTTAAATGGAATTACATAACATGTGGTATTTTGTGACTGGCTTCTTCCACGTAGCGTAATATTTCAAGGTTTATTTAATCCTGCATGTGCAGAGGGGGCACTTTACATAAGGATAAACCTGGGGGGTGCTCACTGATTGATTTTGAAACTTCCCTCCAAAATTGTATATTTTCTTTTTTTTTTTTTTTTGAGACAGAGTCTCGCTCTGTTGCCAGGCTGAAGTGCCGTGGCATGATCACAGCTCACTGCAACCTCCACCTCCTGGGTTCAAAGGATTCTTCTGCCTCAGCCTCCCGAGTAGGTGGGATTACAATCATGTGCCACTACACCTGGCTACTTTTGTATTTTTAGAAGAAACAGGGTTTCTCCATGTTGGTCAGACTGTTCCTGACCACCACCATGCCCATCTAATTTTTTTTTTGAAGATAGGGTCTCACTCTGTCACCTAGACTGGAGTGCAGTGGCACAATCTCAGCTCACTGCAGCCTCGACCTTCAGGGCTCCAATGATCCTCCCACCTCAGCCTCCCAAGTAGTGGAGTCTTATTGGACAGCACAGCTGGGAGGGTGATTTTATGTATATCCCCACTGCTCTCTCTGCCTTGATTCCTGTCTACCCCACACCCCTGCAAAACGTGTTTTTTGTTTTTTTGTTTGTTTTTTTGAAATGGAGTCTCGCTCTGTCACCCAGACTGCAGTGCAGTGGTGCGATCTCGGCTCAATACAACCTCTGCCTTCCAGGTTCAAGTGATTCTCCTGCCTCAGCTTCCCAAGTAGCTGGGATTACAGATGTGCACCACCAAGTCTGGCTAATTTTTGTCTTTTTAGTAGAGACGGAGTTTTGCCATTTTGGCTAGGCTGGTCTCAAACTCCTGACCTCAAGTGATCTGCCCGCCTCAGCCTCCCAAAGAAAGGCTTACTTCCCTTTCTCCCTTTCCCCCTCCCTCCTCTTATATGTGGTGAGTCTTTTGCCCTTCCACCTTCCACTGTGCCCAACCTAGAAAGCTTATTTTATTTTATTTAATATTATTATTATTTTTCTTGAGATGGAGTCTTGCTCTGTCGCCCAGAGTGGAGTACAATGGCATGTTTCAGCTCCCTACAACCTCTGCCTCTCAGGTTCAAGCAGTTCTCCCTGCCTCAGCCTCTTGAGTAGTTGGGATTACAGGTGCCCACCATCATGCCCAGCTAATTTTTGTATTTTTAGTAGAGATGGGGTTTCACCATGTTGGCCAGGCTGGTCCTGAACTCCTGACCTCAGGTGATCTCCCCACCTCGGCTTCCCAGGGTGCTGGGATTACAGCATGAGCCACTGCTCCTGGCCAGAAAGCTTATTTTGAAAGGTGTCTACACAGCCCCTTATGTTTCTGCCTGATTTTTAAAATAACATATTTAGGTCTATATATTTTAGGATATAAAATCTCACTGTTTGTGTTGCTTTGCATCATTGAACAGTTTTGGTAATTATTTTTACTTTCTATATATTTTAGAGTTTTCATTAAACTAATACATAATTTCATATTCAGGGCCGGGCGCAGAGGCTCATGCCTGTAATCCAGCACTTTGGGAAGCCGAGATGGGAGGATCACCTGAGGTCAGGGGTTCGAGACCAGCCTGGCCAACATGGCAACACCCCGTCTCTACTAAAAATACAAAATTAGCCAGGTGTGGTGGTGCATGCCTGTAATCACAGCTACTTGGGACGCTGAGGCAGGAGAATCGATTGAACCTGTGAGGCGGAGTTTGCGGTGAGCCAACATCACGCCATTGTACTCCAGTCTGGGCAACAATAGTGAAACTCCATCTCAAAAAAAAAAAAAAAACAAAAAGAAATACAAAAATTAGCTGGGCGTGTTGGCGGGTGCTGATAATCCCAGCTACTTGGTAGGCTGAGGCAGGAGAATTGCTTGAACCCGGGGGCAGAGGTTGCAGTGAGCCAAGATCTCATGACTTCACTCCAGCCTGGGCCACAGAGCAAAACTCCTTCTCAAAAAAAAAAAGAAAAAAAAGAAAAAAATTCAAATTCATATTCACTCATATCAAAAATGAAAATTTATTTTTGCAAATTTCTATTTGAGTGATAGAATTATTTTAATTTAGGAATGGTTCATAAAAAATGGGTGTAGTGATTATGTTCTTTCCTGTACCTGAATGGAAAATGATGAGGGATCATGATGTTAGAGTTGCAGTGAGAAGGGGTGGAAAAGAGGGATTCCAGAGTGCCAGGCATGCAGGTTTTCTGGAAGGCTTGCATGAGGACTGCTGTGGTTTGAAGGTGTTCCCCGAAGTTCATGTGCTGGAAACTCAACCCGTAATGCAACAGTGCTGCCCAGTGGGACCATTAAGAGGCGATTAGGTCATAAAGGCTCTGCCCTCAGGAATGGATGAAGGCGGAGGGGGTTAGTTGTCTTGGGAGTGGGTTCCTGATAAAAGAATGAGGATGGCTTCCTTCCCTTTCTCCCTTTCCCCCTCCCTCCTCTCACATGTGGTCACTCTCTTGCCCTTCCACCTTCCACCATAGGACGGCACAGCAAGACCTTCACCAGATGCAGGCCCCTCACTTTTCCAGTGTCCAGAACCGTAAACCAAGTGAACTCTTGCTTATAAATCACTCAGTCTGTGGTATTCTGTTATAGCAACACAAACAGACTGAGACAGGGACACTCAGTGGGCTCATCTCTCTACTTGATGGAGCACTCCCTGCCTGGTATCTTGTATTTGTAGACATGATGCTGTAAATGCTCTTTGAGTGCCTTGAAGGCTTTTATGTTTGAGGAGTTTACAGAAAAGCCCCTACAGGCTTCAGGACCCTTCCTCTGTTGTTTCTTTGCTCTTTAGTACCTCCCCAAACCTAGTATTAAATTAGATCATAGTAAAGTCCTTGGACCAACAGTATTAGCAGTACCTGAAAAACATGCTAGAAGTACAGACTCACAGGCTGCACCGCAAAACACTGAACCAGAAACTCTAGGAGTGAGACCCAACAATCTGTATTTAACAAGTCCCCCAGGTGAGTCTGATGCACACAGAACTGTGAGATGCTGTATTAGATGATGTTCAGTTCATGCTAACGGAATCACTAACACACACGTCTGCTCACTGCTTGGTCTTTGCACAGGCACCTGGATCCTCCTGGAATACCTTTCTTAGTGTCTTGGTGTTGGTTAACTTCTGTGGAGTTTGATACTGCTCATTTTGCTGCTTGTTCTGTTTTTCCAGAGTCCCCGTATCACTTGACCTGCTGCTACATTATGTTTGATTACAGATACCCCATCAGCCTGGGTCTCTCTTTACAGCCTTTGTACACATACGTCTACACATAGGGATTCGGATTATCTCAGGATCCCACATCCTCACTGTCCCTCATCCCCCCTACCCTGCCACCCCCCACCAGTACCTTTCTGAAGTTTTCTAGTCCTTCCTTTTCGTTTGTGCTCCTTAAAGCCCAGCCCCATGCCTGACTTTGGTTCCCACTGAGTTCTGTTACAAGGATTCCACATTTGTGGATATTAAATCTTTGGCAAGGTCATTTACCTGGGCTGAGTAAGGCTGATCCTCCTTCCTAAACACCCACCCAATGGGAGAAGCTGATACTCAACATGCAAACCTTGTTTTTTAATTCTCCAGGCAAAGTGATGTTGGAAGACATTCTGGCAGGGGTGGTGTGTGTGTGAGATTTACAAATAATTTTTGAATATCTGCTTCGTGATAGGTCTCAGAGGTGCCTTGTGGGTGTGGCTTTGGAGGGATGATTACGAGGAAATTGTGGATATTAGGGAAGTCAGGAAAGGAAAATATCACTCACAATTCAACAATTCAGAGAAAGCTCCTAAGGGAATTTCTGGCTGCTTGATGCCCAGAGGCCAGGTCCTCACTTTGTATCAAGGCTCAGGACTATGGATAGAGAATTTAAAAGGGCACCAAAAAAACTCAGTAATCAAGATAAACAAAATTTTAATGCAATATCTTTAAAAATACAAATTGATGCATAAAGAAAACAAGCATGTTGAACAAAACGGTTACAATGTTGCCTCCTCTTCAACACCACCCCACCCTCCAGAAGTTTCTTCCAAGTCGCACCTGTAAGATAAGAAAAAGATAAAATAAAAACCTGTAAGAGAAAAGATAAAAATGAGATCGGCCTGGGGGCTCATGCCTGTAATCCCAGCACAATGGGAGGCCAAGGCAGGTGGATCACTTCAGGTTGGGTGTTCAAGACCAGGCTGGGCAACATGGCAAAACACCGTTGCTACTAAAAATACAAAAAAAAAAAAAAATTAGCTGGGCATGGTGGCAGGCACCTGTAATCCCAGCCACTTGGGAGGCTGAGGCAGGAGAATCACTTGAACCTGGGAGGCAGAGGTTGCAATGAGCCGAGATCACACCATTGCACTCCAGTCTGGGTGACAGAGCGAGACTCTGTCAAAAAAAAAAAAAAAAAAAAAAAAAAAAAAAAAAAAAAAAGACTCTCAGGAATTTCTGGCTCAAGTCTCCCATCCTCACCACCACGACCACCAGGCGGTCTTTTGCTGTTCACCCAGGTCCAGCCTCCATCCCCTAAAATCCCGGGGAAATGTGACAAGACTCTCCCCATCTCCATTCCAGGAGTTTGCCGCAAGCCAATCTTGCTCTCTCTGAAAACAGCCTTGGGGTTCCTTGTCCTGGTACACCCTCCTACTGTAGGGGACACAGGGCCAGTGTTACCTACAAACCAGGAGTCCCGGCAAAGCATCACCTCTCCCTGAGCTGCTTCTGTCCCAACCTGGCATCTGCTCGGAGAAGGGCACACCAGGGAGGAGACTTGTGTGGTGAGCTCAGGTCACCTTCACGGGAAGGTCAGTGCATACCGGCCAACCTGGACCACATTTTCCAGAATCCTTCAGCAGTACTGCGATGCTATTGTGGTCAGCAGACCTCATTGGCTCCCAGCGAAACTTGTCAATGTCACCTGGGCATCTTAACAGTGGGCTCCTAAGCTTGGCTGTATGTGCTGTGCAGATGTCAGAGGCACCCTGTGTGGGCAAAACCAACTGCTTTCCCGCCTCTCTAGCTCCAAAACTACAATCCCCAGAGGCCTCTGCAGTCACTTCTACTACCCATCCTACACACCTTCCGTGTCACGTTAACATCAGAAGCACTTCTGGTCTGTGGCCCCGGCTGGTTAGGCTGGTTGGCACCCAGTAAGGCCTCCCTCCAGGTCTTCCCCACACCTCTGCACCTCATTACCTGACCGGTTTCAGGATCTGCAGGGAGCATCCATGTTCCATGGGTGCCCTATAGGCAGTCAGCATGCCCCTCTGCGTGTCCCTGTGTTTCTCACGGGGATGAAGGCTGGGAGCCGTAGAGCTGTCTCAGAACTCAGGTGCTCTCCTGTGGGCACCTGCAGGCCATTTTCCTTTCACTGGAGCCCACAGGGTTAGAGACAAACCCTCACTCTGGGGCTTGGGGACAAGGGCTTCACTCCCTGGCCTGAGTTTGGAGCTAAGCTTGAGGGTGCTTGGTCAGCCTGGGGCCCCTCTGGATGGGAATTTGCTGCCCTGGTGATTTCTGTGACATCCCTGAGCCCAACTGTGGGGCTCTGGAGTGGACTGTGCTTCACCTCCACTGAAGGGGTTTTCCACCTGAGAGTCAAAAAAGAGGTGAGATTACCTGTAATTCCATCTTGGCTGTCAACAGGATGGATCCCCTTACCTTTTCTTGCCCTGGAGGCTGCCTGGTTGGTACTGGGGAAAGTTCATTCCTAGTCCTGGAAGAGCAGCTCATTCTAACCAGAGTCCTCCCTCAGCATTCCTTTCTGCTCCATCCATACCGCAGTCATTCATGAAGTCGTTAATTGTAAACACATATGGAATGGTTTAAATAGAAGTACAGAGATGTGTGCACTTAATTGTTCAGTGATGTGGATGAAGGGCAGGGACATCAGAGATGCCTGTGACTTCAAGGGGTTGGGGAGGACTCCCAGAAGTAGGGCTGTCTCAGCTGCCCTTGACCGGTTTGATACCTTGGAGATTAGGGGGAAGGCATTCCAGTGGGAGGCGCGAAGGAAGCACAGTCTCAGAGGCTGGGCTCTTGCTATGGTGTGGAAGGATTATGGTGGCCAAGGGCCTTCTTAAGATTGATTTTTAAATATACATAGGTGAAGATACAGACTAGCTATTCACACATAGAACAAGGAGAAGCTTGATACAGGCTAACTTGAATTTTACATTCCAGAGCATTTTCAGCTTCTGGAAATTGGGACATTTCACCCAAAATTCCAGATTCCCTGCTTCTCTGAAAATAAATCTGCCCTAACCCTTCACTATTTTTTTTTTTGAGACAGAGTTTCACTCTTGTTACCCAGGCTGGGGTGCAGTGGCACAATCTCCACTCACCACAACCTCTGCCACCTAGGTTCAAATGATTCTCTTGCCTCAGCCTCCTGAGTAGCTGGGATTTACAGGCATGTGCCACCACGCCTGGCTAATTTTCTTGTACTTTTTTTTTTAGTAGAGATGGAGTTTCACCATGTTGGTCAGGCAGGTCTTGAACTCCTGACCTCCGGTGATCCACCCACCTTGGCCTCCCAAAGTGCTGGGATTATAGGTGTGAGTCACCTCACTTGGCCAGTCTGCACTATTTCTTAGTGTCAGACAATTTGAGCTAAACAATGTCTTTCTCATTAGGATGTGACCTTCAGGGTTTAATTTTTGTATTTTTAGTATAGACAAGGTTTCTTTTTTCTTTTTTTTTTTTTTCAGGTAGATTTTCACTCTTGTCACCCAGGCTGGAGTGCAGTGGCATGATCTCAGCTCACTGCAACCTCCACCTCCTGGGTACAAGCAATTCTCCTTCCTCAGCCTCCCGAGTAGCTGGGATTACAGGCGCCTGCCACCACATCCGGCTAATTTTTTATAGTTTTAGTAGACACGGGATTCACCAGGTTGGGCAGACTGGTCTAGTGTCAAACTCCTGATCTTCAGTGGTCTGCGCGCTGCAGCCTCCCAAAGTGTGGGATTACCTGGCCTACACTGGCTAATTCCTTGTGTGTTTAAAGAGATGGGGTTTCACCATGTTGGCCAGGATGGTCTTGTTCTCCTGACCTTGTGATCTGCTGGCCTCGGCCTCCCAAAGAGCTGGAATTAGAGGTGTGAGCCACTGCACCCGGCCTCAGTGTAGCTTTTTATTAAAGTATTTATGTAGGAAAAATTAATCAAAGGGCACAAGCATTTCAATACTTACGTTGTTTAAGATGAAATCTGTGGCTGGAAGAGTGCCAGACACATAAAAATGTTTCGTGCATGAAGGAATCACAAGTTAAATAAACAAATTTGAAGGAAGTAAGTAAAAAATGATTTTCTGTTGTTTGTTTTGTTAAGTTATTTTGGAAATGTGATTAATCATGTATGTCAAGGGAGTTGTTAAGAATTTCCAGATACTCTGATATGTATGACATCATAATCATACCAAATAAAGCAAGGCTATTTTAGGAAATTAGGTTTCACTGCCAAGGACCTTTACATGAGAAGATAAATTAAAATTACTGTTAAATTTGTAACAATCAGATGGACTGGCAGGCAAATTGTGTCATGTTTTTCTCAGCATTTTTTCTTTTCCTTGATTCAATAAAACAAAGTTAAATGCCAGCTATCTGCAGAACACTCACTAGACTATGTTTAATGATATGTGAAACACAGCCTGTACACTCACAGATTCTTGCCATGGTCCTGTTCCTTTCTTTTCAAAACCTGTGTTACCCTGTGGCTAGATTTCTCAATGAGATGAAAGAGAGAGAGGAATGAGAACCATCTTCTTTGAGGTCGCTCTGCACCGCTCCTGCAGGTAGACAATGACCTCTCCGGTGAGGCTCTTATCCTTGGCTGGGGGGTAGCGGTCTTAATCCTAGAAAAGAGGCCTCTCAGGGTGGAGAGGTGATTTAAATCCTTACCAGATAGACACAGCTCCCCACCTCGTCCAGACTTTCACAAACCCAAACTGGAACCACAGAAAAACGACTGACAACCGGCCACATGCCCCAGGCAGAGATGCAGGGAGAGGCTGACCAGAGGGAAGGTCAACGTACAAGATACCACCCTCTGGCGCACAGGGCACATGTATCCCAACACACACACACACACACGGACACACACGGACACAGAGTGAAAGAGTAAGAAAGGAGAGAGAGAGAAATAAGAGACGTAGGCACACACACAAACGCACAAAGACATATGGCAGTGGCACGGTAACACCCACTCCCAGGCAGCCCCTGAGGCTGCCTGGTTCTGCTCTCTGTGACTATGACCCGTGGGTAAGAGAGCAGCCCATGGGCACACAAGCAAATCTCTCCTCTTTTGAAGAGACTCACTGGCACACCGTCAGTCGGTGCAGGCCTCAGCCTGGGATCCCACGCTGCTTCCCAGGCCCTCCACCCGCGGTTTCTTCCTCCTGGACGACCCTCCGCCAATCCTGGCCTCCAAGACCATCCTGTCTATGCCCTGGCGAGGGCTGGTCTTAGCCCCGACTCTGACTAATCCCTCTAACCCCAGGTGCTGGGGAGGTGGACGCAAGAGAATCACTTGAACCCGGGCGGAAGACTTTGCAGTGAGCTGAGATCCCGCCACTGCACTCCAGACTGGGTGACAGTGAGACACCGACTACATTGAAAAAAAAAATATGGTGGAGTGGGGGCTGCAGGGACTGAGGTGGTGTCAGGTGAAGCGAAGATTGGGAGAGAGGCCTCCTTGACGCTCCGCAAATCCTGGCCTGAGGCTGGGATCTCTCGCTGCCTTCCCGGAGATCTGCCTGAGGTTTTTTCCTCCTGAGGTTTCTTCCTGCTGGGTGATTATCCGTGAATCCCGGCCTGTGGAGACCATCCTGTTAACGCCCTGGCCAGGACTGCTCTCAGCCCCGACTCTGACGCACTATCACACAGGGCTACTACTTTGCCAAGTCTCAGGGACCCATCCCCAGAAAATGGTGTCAATCGCTGTGACCAAAACGGCGGCTCAGGCCTCGCGCATGAGCACTGGCGAGGCCGACTCCCCCTTTGCTCCGGAGAGTCAGACTGGGGACCCCTTAAAAAATGGCAGAGACGCGACGCTACAGGGACTGGGGCAGCGGTGGCAGCAGCAGAGCAGTCCAAGGCGGCGGGTGGGAAGAGGACTAGGAGAGGGGCCTGCGCGAGAGCCAGGGTCAGACCCATAGGAGTCCTATCATCAGGACCTTCTTGATTGGTCTTCTGCTTTGGTTCCCGGTGGAGGAGGAGCTTCGGGGTTCCCGCTTGTCTCTCTGGACACCTCTTCGAATCCAATAACGGATCTGAGTGGGTGATCAGGAATGGGGTTACAATGTAGGGAGGAGGGAAGGGCCTCGCTGGGGCACAGAAAGATCCCAAGAGCCGCAAGGCCTGCTGTCTGCTGAAAATAAACTGGCCCATGAGCTCAGTGCCTCCTTCCTTCCTGAATGGAGCAGTAGTTTGCCTTTGTCACATAGGCCCGGGGAATCCAAAATCCCGACACAGCTTTCCACAACACATGCAACAAGAGACAGAGGCAAGTCCGAGATAGAGCCAAAGTGACCACACGTGGCACTGACGTCCCCTAAGAGCAGATGGAGTGAGCGTGTGTCTTTGACACCGTATGGGACGATGCTGAGACGGACAGAGAGGTTGAGGTGTGAGCCCGTGGGCCACTGGGATCTCCCACAGAAAACTGAGGAAAAGCCAAGCACACTTGAAAACCAGCGAGACAAGGCCTTTGTCCGAGTACAAGCCACATACAGGGATGCCTGCCAGAGGGGCCCAGAGGTTTTGACAAAGTACACCCCACAGACATCCCGCCACCAGACCGCTCACCTGACACCACCTCCCGTGATAACCAACAAAACCCAATCCCTTTGGCTGCTTGAAATCCGTGGCAGTCAAAAGATTCAGTGCTTGAAGACACTTTCCCCAGGAGAAGAGGAATATGAAGGATCTCAGGAAAAACAGAAAAAGAGAAGGGGGGATGCAACACTGCCTTTCCCGGCAGGCAAAGGTCACCATGGAGGGGTCGCATCACGCTG